>NC_091497.1:9473138-9778231 GCF_947461875.1 Haliaeetus albicilla | reverse complement strand
GTATTTGTTTTTGAGGAGTGTTGTAAGCAGAAGTCATATGAAGAGTGTGACATGTTGGACGAATTTGAGAAACAAATGTAAGGAAGAGTGGCAGTACTCAGAATCTCCAAAGCTTATGATGTTGGGGGATTGAAGAAAACAGGATGTACAACACCACTTAAAACCTCTTAGCTTTGTCAAGCCAAGTGCTAATGAGAAAAATGCAAACCATGATAGATGTGTATTTCAGCTTCATGTATCAAGAAAGAAATCTAGCAGCAGGATTACCCTGTGGTTTAGCATGTGCTATGACCTTCGGGGATTCTATTTAATTTCATTCCAAAGTCAAGCTAGCCATTTGCTTTCCTAAATAAAGTTGTACCTTTCTTGTGCATATCTTCCACGCAACAGAAAACAAAGATGCACTCACCTAGTGTGTGTGATTATTATTAATAACAAGCATTTATTGAGTGATCAGTTTTCTGTAATTGTTAGCAAAGAAACATAGTGAGAAAGGCTGCCAGCAATTAAGATGTTTCATCATTAGTTGGTTTGAAATAAATAAATGCAGGAATAAGGCTTCCAGAACTAAAGATGTTGATGCAACTGGATGCCCAGGGTTGGACATCATCTAAAAGTGAACTGGAAGAATTATTTCAGGAAAGTAAGTGTCCATTAATGACACTTAGACATCATATACATGGACACTTGCTAAATATTTAATTAAAATGCATCTTCACTTGTTGCACATTCTATGGAGCAGATGACTTTGTGCTGAAAGACTAGAGCTTACATCAGTCAAAATAAAATGACTGGTCATCGTCCGGCTATATGCCTATCTTTTGCAAAATATTTTTTTGCATAAAACACAAGTAGAAAAAGATCTTTTTTTTTTTTTTCTTTATTAGTGTAAAGTCTTGGTATTTGGCACTGATAGCAAACTTGTATTGGTATTTGAGACAACAGACATCAAGAAATCTTGAGTCAAACAAGTTGCCACAGCAGAGAACTGCAAGAGAGTTTAATTCCCTCAGGGAAAAAGTGTACGAAGAATTAAAGAAAGATTTGCACCAAGTTTTTTGACAAGTGAACAGCAGTCAACTCCTGAACTTGGAACTCGAGCATTGTAGTTGCTGTCTGGGTGTTAACATCCATGACTGCTGAGTGCTCATTCAGTTTATTTCAGAAAATTCAGGTCAAAAGACTAATTCAGTTCTCTTACAAGCACTTTTGACAGTTGAATAGGTTTTATTCTAACACAGACATTAAAATCAACTTCAAAAACTGAAAAGAAGAATGCCTTTGACTGTCATATAGACAGTTGTTCTCCAATGGCTCCAATTCTAATTTGCAAACATCCTTATTGCAGACATTCTGTATCTTTACCATTTTATTTTGAAGATTAATTAACAAGCACATATAACATATGCATAATTAACAATGCATTTGCTTTTATGTGACTGTAGGTACAAAACTCGAGGACAAAACCATAAGTTTATTATAAATGTTATGGAACAAAAGGGTAAGTACATACTTAAATGTCAAAAATTATACTCAGTGTGTCTCAAGGCAGTTTTAAAGGCTTGGTTTTTTGTTAATGTGATTAATGTGCTACCTTTGAGAAGATATTCACAGAAGAAAAGTTCGGCAGTAAATTTGGTTACAAATAACCAGAAATATTTCAGGTTTTGTTCTTGATTTTCATTAAAATAAACGGTAGTTTCTATAAACTCTACCTATAATTCCTGACCAACATACATCCTTTTAAATTTCCAGAATAGAGATTCTTTAGTCTCCTCAATGTTTAAATTGGCACATTTTCATAATATATAAAAAAAATTTTCCCTTTCTGAAACCTCACATAGTCTGTCTACAGCAAACACAGAAAATGTTTTTTTTCACATCTAGCATTCACAGATATATCTCACAATGTTTTCATTGCACTACAGGGGCATTTAATTACAGGAACATTACAACTGCAACCTTCTGGATGCTCTCTACCTGGTGTTTATCTACCCTATGTGGCAGGTGAACGCATTTCAGCCAAGACCATGTAAGAAGGAACTCTACCAAAAAAAGCAGAAAGGGGTACATCCTGTGCCTTTGAGACAGTGCTGCTATTTATATATCCTGATAATAATGATAATTACATTTTTTTGCAACTGCATGACATTAATCACTGTTGTTTATCTTTGATCCTGATGCTTTTTTGCATAATGCTGCCAAGCCTATCATTCTTATCTTTGTGAAGTAGTGCAGAACTTTGCATTTGTCTTTGGAGAATTGAGGATCTGTTTTCAGATTATTTATCCAGTTTATCAAGACAATTTTGAATGTTAATCTTGTCCAAAATTGTGCTTGGAGTACCTCCTAGGTGATAAAGATATATTCTCTTCTATCATTAAGTGTTTCAAGACATTCAAATTTAAACATTTAGGATTGAGAATTTGTTTTTCCAAAATGAAATATTCAGAGAAGATTCTCAATAACAGAGGCAGAAATGAATTAAAAAGTCTTTTGCTGAACTAATGGATTATTGTTTTGATGTATGATCATTTTCAGTGCTAGGTGACATTTTTTCAAAAAGTACTTAATTCAGCAATAAGTGACATTTTGGAGTAATCAAAATATTTTGCAAATTTAGTGAAGAGTTTAAATAAAAATATTAAAAGATATATTTTGAGAATGAGTTGTTCTGTCTTCAAAATGAAAAATCATTTCTCTTTTTGATATTTTTAAGTTAAACATTTTAATTTTTTTTTTCTTTCAGATATTTATTTCCATTAAAACCAGAAAGGCCTCAATAACTTGAAAATGAAACCAATATTTTCATACAGCAAAAATAAAGTGTTTGCAATTAGTCATATTGACAGAGTTTTCATGTTTCAAAAACAAAAGGGAGTAGGTGTGGTACTTTGACCCACAAGAAGTGTTTTACCCATGGCTATTTGGGGGAAATATTTAGTATTAAACCAAAATACATATTTTTTTTCCTATCTCATTCACATTAGATATTCTACTTTCACTGTCAGATCATAGTGTTGAAATCAGAATATTTCCCTTCACATTTTTAAAATACTGATAATTGTAAAATTAGTCTTTTAATAATTATTTATATACTTACGTTAAAAACCGTGTCAGATAGTTTAAATAGTATTTTAAATAACACAGTTCAATTCTAGGATCAAAGATTAAGCCAGACATAACTAAGATAATCCTTCATATTCTTCTTCTCAGCTCTTCCAATAAACATTCCACCACTGCTATTCCAGGATAAATGTCATTGTTAATCAAATAAATGTATAAGCAATTGTATTGGGATAAATTGAAAAAATATAATAAAATCAGCCCAGTGTTCAAACACTGCTGCACTTTTCCGGCAAGTCTTATTTAATTACGGGCTGACTATTCAACTCTGGACAGTGATAAACAACAACCAATTCACCACAGCAGCAGTTAATTTCTCCTCATTAGTTCCCTTCATTCCATTTCCTCTGATCTGAGAACTTAACTGCCTGAACACCCAAGCAACTCTTCCACTATTACTGCTAGAGCAGCAAGGGCTCTTTCGGCTGACAAATGACACCAGTGCTTTTCCCTCACCTAAGCACAGTCACACCAGTGACCCAGTCATGTAGGCTACGATCCCAGTGTGAGACCCAGGAGCCCAGCATCTTCCAATTGCATGTCTGGCCAAGAGTTAGGCACGTTCACGGTCCCTGGTCCCTGCGATTGCCGTTGGAAGACCATCTTTTGCAACCACAGGTGCAAAAAAGAGACTTCAGTGTGCTCTAACAGTTCTTTTGGAGGGAGACCAGGACTGCAAATTGAACTGGGCAGCTACGCTACCAAACAGCTCAAAAGCAATCGCAGACTTTGGAGTTGGTCAATGCGTTCATTTATGTATTTTAGTTTTACACTTTCAAGACAGCATTTTGAAATTCGAGCCAAGTTTGTCTACATGTAATAGGTTTCAGATGTTTGCAAGGTGATTGCAAAGTTTCTCTCTGGTGACAGTGAAGAGAGGAAGGCAGCAGGAGCACCAGCCAGTACTACCGCTATTGTCTAGAACTGAAAAATTTACCACAGTTTACAAAAGCAGATGTTTACCAAGATTTTAGGGGACAAGTCCTCACAGCAAAGCTTGAGCAAAGGCCTTCACTGCAACAACACAGGCTGAGACTTGACCTGGGACTGTACAGTTACTGTATTATAGACAGTAATATGTGGTTATTCCCAAAAGGAGCAGTCAGGGAGCTTGGAGACACACTGTACCACTGTGTGACAATAATTTATTCAGCTAGTGTCTTGTCTGAATTGATGTCCTGTTCTTTTTTGAGTACTGCTGACACTGACTGCTTTGGGTTGCTGTCAGGAAAAAGACAAAGGACCATTTATAGTTAAGCAGTTATGGAAACGAGCATTGTGAAACCATGAAATTAATTGCTGAATTCCTACATTTCACTTCTCAGATTTCAACAGCACCCTCTTTTGAAGCTACCATGAGCTATGTAAGAATTTGTAGCTATCATGAAAAGATCTTATTCCCATATAAAAGGCAGAACTATCTCCCATTATGATTTCCTCCTGGAAATACTCCCTGCAGGAAGATAAACATATGGTAAATGTGAAAAAGTTAATTGGCTATATATTGGCTGTAAAAGTTAATTAGCTGCATAGTGTTCCATATATTGGTATTTTAACAATTTACCTTCAGATGTCAAAACTGGTCCTTTCATTTTCCTAGGTCTCTTACCTCAAAATTAGCTTTCAAAAAAGTTCGATGCAATAAACAAGTCTTTCTGTCCAGAGACTGCATGTACGTTACAGGGAAGCGTTATACTCTTTTGTTAGTCATCACAGTGAAAAAGAAGTGCATCCCTGGGATTTTTGCCATCTGAATTTGTGAATGGCCAGTCAAAAACTAACCTGGCAAAAATGTAAGTTTTAAGCCAAATCAGCTCCCTGAATCAATTCATTGTCTGGCCACACAAGCACAAGGGCTCAAGAAAGGAGGTAGGAAAATAGTGTCAGACATGATTTGTGTGGCCTTAACCTGCCAAGAAACCACAGTTTAATTCTTCTCATAATCTGTCACTATGACTAGTTCACTTCTTAGCCTCATGTGCTCAAGCCGACATTTGTCTTGTATTCAGGCTTTGAGGAAGCTTCAAAACATGGTGTGTAGGGGAGAGAGGAGAGAGGGGAGTTTGAGCTCCAAAGACCCCTTGGGACAGTGCAGCAAGGACCTGAGATGTAGAGACACCTGGTAATGGCCATAGCCACATTCTGTCTACTTCTACACTTCTCATACTGCCTACATATGTAACATGTGCCTAATGTTAGGCAGAAAACCAGCCACACTTCACTAGAGGCCCAGTAGGACAAACCAGAATTTTTAATTTCTGGGTAGCTGAACAAAACCTGTCCATATTACCATGCTGTCACAGTCCTGATTTTATTCTCCTGTGAAGAGCTGCTTATGTAGAAAGATGTGGATTCTACTGAAGATGTCAGATACTTGAAAATCAGGTGTCAAATTATCTAACACTAGGCCTTTTATTGGGTTTAGGCCCTACCGTACTCCAGAGTCTTAATTTTGCTACAAGGTTGGTACTTTAAAGTTTGGTATCCATGCTGAAAGTCACACTGGTCGAAACTCTGGGCACTAACAAACACTGTCAAGACAGAACTCAAGACCTGGACCCCTGACCATCCACAGCATTTATATTTTAACTTACTCCTTTGTGTCTGTTATGGACTGCTCCAGCTAGCTGTTTCCAAGGCAAAGCTGCTGTAGAGACAGATAGAACCAAGCAGTCTGGAGGCAAGATAGTCTGTGTCACTTGGCTTTGAGGTCCTCTTTAATTATTATAATACCTTATTATAATAGTATAATAATCACTTGTTTCTCTTTTACTTACTAGAGACTCTGGACCTGACACTGAGACCACTGAAATCTTCAGCTAGCAAGAACTGGACAGCCTTGAGGAAGCCTGGTAAAATTAGATCTGTGGGAAGGTTTGTTATTTCTCTCCCTTTTGGGCAAAGGAAAAGTAGAAAGGAGACTGCCATTAAAAAAATGGAATTATTTTGCATTTACAGAGGGGTTTTTATGCAAGAGCCTTATAGTATTTATGAATTTCATGTACTCATGCAAATTCCTCATGAAAGTTCACTTTTCCAGGTGGCTAAAGGTTCAGAAGACAACTAGCTTGTCAATGGCAGAATATGTACTAAATCACCAAAGACACTTTCCCTGTTGCCAGTTAATGAATTATTTCAGAAGGAAAAAGATACTGGAAGGTACGGGTTCTTAATTTGGACTGTGGTCTCAGCTTTCATTAAAGCTGGAGCTACATTTGTAATGCAATTTGTAATATTCATTAGAAATTCCCCTCATTGTGTCTTCAACTTGTCTTCAAGTTCACGTGTATGATTTCTTATATTATTCATAGATGCTTCTGCAGTTACTTTTCAGATAAAAACATCCCTCCATCAGAATCTGAATGCTCAAATACTGAGAATCTTTTCCTTTTCATTAAATGTCTTAGTTGTCATGAAACTGAGAATAAATGACTATCAGTAAATGACTACCGATGACAACCCAGCTCTTCTCAGCACTGCCTCTAGTCTGACTTAATTGGCTAGTAATTCCATGATGAATGCTTTTTTCAGATTTTAATTCCTTCTTTGTATGCAGATTATTCCCAAAGAAATAGTAGAATTTTCTAAAGCATGTTAACTCTGTTTATTTCTGCATATTTGAAACAATTCTCATTGGATTTTATATACAATTCCAGTAAGCTTTTAAATTAGAATTTGCATAGCCCAGAAAATCTGCCTTTTTACTGCTCCATTGGCAAAACTGGAGTAGTTTAAAATGATCTTGTGATGGTCAAGCAATGCATTGACCTGTTTGTTCAATCTGTGTTTGTCTTTGACAAAAATCTGAGGTGCTAGACTAGAAACAGTTGAGTAAAAAGACAAACCTCGGCCAGCTTCAAGAAAGGCTTCCACTTCTTAAGTCAGTATAAGGCAAGTTTTAAATGCGCAGGTGCAAAACTAACAGATGGCCATCTCTATAAGCATTTACAGCTGGGCTCTTCTTTGTCTACGTCGGACGGTTTCACCATCAAGTTTGCTTTGCAGCAGCAGCACTTTAGATCCCTACAAGCCTGATAAAGTAGGTGTGCTTTAAACACATCTAGTACACAGGCCTTACTAAAGGCAAATTATTTTCTTTTTAAAATATTGAAGATGAATATGGCTGCATCTTACCAAACAGATGTAGGTGATCTAGATACCTGTCCCTCCTCAGACTAAGGAGCCATAAATTCACGTCGTAAGGCTACTATTAGAGCATCAAGATAGAAACTAGTTTCCTTTCTATGCAATGAAGCTGTGGCAGTGTGTTGAAGAATATAAAGTTCCAGGGGCCAGAAAACAAGCAAATCAATGTGTCCGCTGGGAGATGAGGCTCCAATTTCATTCTAGCTGAGCAGGGAATAGAATCCAGGCTTTTTATTTTGTGGTTGAATGCTTTACTAATTTTGTAAACAAGTCCTGAAAAGCATGTCACGGCCACATTCTCCAGATCCTTCATCAGCTCACTTCAGTCTTTCAGTGCATAATCATATATGTGGTTTCCAGGATCCGGATCCAAAATGGTGAAGGTGTTTGTGGTTTTTTCCCTTAATTTTACTTTCTGTCATGGTTTAAGCCCAGCCAGCAACAAAGCATCATGAAGCCACTCGCTCACTCCTCCCCCCCGGCCCCAGTGGGATGGGGAGGAGAAAATATAAAGAAACGCTCGTGGGTCAAGACAAGGACAGGGAGGGATCACCCACCAATTATGGTCACAGGCAAAAGACAAGCTCAACTCAGGGAAAAAAAAAAACAAAAATCAATTTAATTTACTACCAAACCAAAACAAGGATAATGAGAAGTAAAACCAAACCTTAGAACACCTTCCCCCCACACCTCCCTCCTTCCTGGCTCAACTCCATTCCCAGTTTTCTCTACCTCCTCCCTTCCAGTGGCGCAGGAGGACGGGGAATGGGGGTTGCGGTCAGTTCAACACTCGTTGTCTCTGCTGCTCCTTCCTCCTCAGGGGGAGGACTCCTCACTCTTCCCCTATGCCAGTGTGGGTTCCCTCCCATGGGCTGCAGTTCCTCACAAACTGCCCCGGCGCGGGTCCCTCCCACAGGCCGCAGTCCTTCAGTCCCAGCCTGCTCCCAGGGAGCGGCGGCCATCTTGTGGGGCCTCCAGCCCCTGCTCCGGCGTGGGCTCCTCTCTCCCCGGGCTGCAGGTGGGCATCTGCTCCCCCGCTCCCCTCCGTGGGCTGGGGGGACACAGCCTGCCGCCTGGTCTCCCCACGGGCTGCAGGGGCATCCCCTCCTTCCTCCCTGCCCTCGGGATCTGCACAGGGGTTCCTCTCCCATCCCGATCCCCCGACTCCCGGCAGGTTTCCCCTCTGGAATCTGTTCTCCCAGAGGCGGGTCCGGCTCCCAGCCGGGGAAGCTTCCAGCAGCTTCCACCAGCAGCCGGACCTGTGGACCGTACCCCGCTACCAAAACCCCGCCACACAAATGCAAAACAGTTTCCTAAGAAACCAGTAATTCTAAAAGATTTGGGATTTTAGGTATGGGTAGCCATTGGCTACCTTTAGGCCTGCCACTGCATTAAACATTGAATTTTTTCTTCTTTTTTTTGATGGAGTGGACTTTCTCCTCTCAGCTGTATTAGGATTCCCCTTCTGAGTTCCGATCTGCCAGAGGACAGAACAGGCCTTCGTGGGGTTTGGCCTCCATCTCTGGGAATGATAAATTCAAGGAGTATTCAGTGGTAATACAGTACCTGCAAGTATGACTCAAACTCTGTCTGAATATAAGGGAACTTCCCTTTAGCCTGCCTCTGTAACCAAGACCCTTGTTAAAATCAGCAGGTCACTGCATGCACGTCTGTCCCTGTCTGTGAGATTTGGAACCTCTTCCCATCCATCCCAGCTACACCCTGAGCTCATCTCAGACATGCACGCTATCTCCCTTCTCCACAACCTGTTTTTTTAATGGGAAGAAGGAGCTGCATTGCATTCAGGCGAGTCCCCTGATGTGTACAAAAGGATCAAAACTGTAACGTGCTCAGGGAGGGCATCTGCCTCACCCTCCTGACACAGGGACAAAGTCTGCCAACAAGGAGCCTAGTTAGGACCTTTACAAAACATAACCACCCAAAATGCAAGCCCCATACCCTGAGAATGTATACAATGTTGTATGTAAACACAAAACCTGTAATTTTGAGTACAAGCTACCTACTCTACAGATGGACTAAGAGATCCTGTACGTCGCTTTCTTGTGAATCACTCCTCACAAACCTACATGGAGGAGTCTCCAAAATGCTAAAAGCTGCCCACAATGTTTAGATATCCTATATTTGTACATGCCAATGTTAGAACATTTATACATACAATGAAAAACCAGGGGCTGGTTCTATCTTTCTGGTGAGTGATGTGAAAGGTCTTGTGGGTTTGTCAAGTTAATCTGGCTATCTTCAACACAAAGAAAATCTCTCCTTTTTCAGCCTGAATGAAGTCCTCAGAGACAGTTGTATAGATTTGCGACTGATACCAGGACCTCAAGAGAAGCTTTTAAACACCTCACACACATTGTTAGATTTTATCAATCTCTCCACAGCTGGTATATATTTACAGAGGGCAACTGACCCTCGTTACCAAATCAGGCAGGCAGGCAGGGCAGGTAACCTCAAGCCTAGCTAACAAGCCCACTATCAAAAATGATAAAGGATAGTAGGCTGGGCAGTAAGAGAAAGAGATGCAGATCAGAAATGTTGCCTGAAGAGGCCAGAAGCTGTGTCATGAGGGAGTCATTGGTAGACATTTGTACGTTGATTGTTTTCTTGGCCTGTAACCGAAGTTAGTAATGTTAGATACAGTTGGACTGGTGCTTGGAGACTTTGATGCTGTGAACTTCAGAAAGCTGCTAGTGGATCCTGGGTCTGCTATTTCTTTCCTTGCCTGTAAGTCTGAGTATAATGTAGCTATTGATCCTTGCTGGTTTTGCTTATTATGGATAAACATGATCTTATTATAAACTGCAGTATATTTGGCTTAGCTGTCTTACCCAAGTGGAAGCTGATCTTTGCTGTTTAATATCCTGTTGCTGTTTATATTTTTGTATGCTATGTGAGTTGGACAATACAACTGCATAGTACTTGAGCTATGGAAAAAGCAGTCAAATAGACTTGTCCAAGTCTTCCAGCTGTTAATCAGAAAATATAACTTGTATCTATGCTGAGAAACACTCACATATTCTTATATCTGAGAACTTTAATTGCTGAAGTATCATTACCTTCCACGTTGTCTTTTTAACTCCTATTTTGTTGTTGTATGGGTAGACAGTAATGAAATGGTTAGCAGCATTGAACAGAGGTTCCTAGTGCTTACGTCCCATAATCACTCAAAGAAACATATTTAGATCTAATTCTCTTCTTTACTGTCTTTTTGCTTATTATCTCCTTCAAAGCAGCCACATTTTCTGAAGGCATATGTAAGTATAATAGCAGTCATATTGATCCTCTGTTCCCAATGCTTAAATGCCATAATCATTCTAAGAAACATGTTTAGATAGGCAAAGATCTCTGCCACCCCCTGATTTGATTTGGGAGCAGGTAGTCTGGGATTTTTTTTCCCAGTTCAAGATTAAAAAAAAAAATAAATCTGAAATATCAACATTTCATGGATGTCTAAATAAAACACACTCATTCTAAAAAAAGAATGTGTATATGCAGACTGCACAAAAAATGAAAGAAAAACATGATTTCAATTCTTGTTAGCTTGACAAACCAAAAATAAGTCACTCTCAAGCTAAAATTGTTTATGTATTAGTTAGGGGTAAAATCAATGCAGAACTCTGAGTAGAAAAAAAAAACCCAGAAGCTCAGAACCAATTTCTTTTCCAGAGTTGAGCAAAATGGAAAACTGAAATAAGGGGTAGCTTATCATAGGCACGAACTTGCTTTTAATTTTTTTTTTTCTTTTGCTGGAATACACAACTCTTCCACTCTTTTTTAAACCTGCTGACCTCAGAAGCTCACAGAATTATTACAGCAGACTACTTTTTTATGCACACTTTTTGAAGTAACTTTTTGGACAAGAAAGTGGTACCCACTTAAACTAGGGCTGTATTTGGAAATACAAAGCTGTCAGAGATAAGACGGAACAACTTCATTGTTGTTATACTGGTTTATCCTTTCTTCTATTTATAACTAAGTGAAAAATTCTATTTGGTCCTACAAAAAAATAAAACAAAATTCCTAGGGCACATCTATGAGACTACACATCTGAGATGAAGGGGATCAAGCTGTGTCTTGTACATTTCTTATTTAAGGATTTTGGAAGTTCTCAGAGTTGGGATCAACACTTTTTCCAGAAACACAGAACTGATACTGGAACTCAAACTGAATGTTGCAAGTAGTTGTGGCACACTGCTGATGCAAGTTTGGGTAGCACGTTGATTGCTCACTGTATTACACATCCTTTTCATGCTAATTTTTTTTTTCCACCTCTTTCAAATCATGATGTGATGTATTTACTGCTGTATGTTTCATCTTTTGGGTGGGGGAATAAATGAGGAATTTTATAAAGGTAAAATAATAGATATAAGGGAGTAGGACAGTAAGTTTGATTTTGAAGGCCAATCTTATGGTCATTTCAAGTTTCAATAATCTGTCTTGATGTTGAGTTTTTGATCCAAATCTTCAAAAGACGGATGCTTTCATAATACTGATTTTGTACTTTCTGAAGGAGAATAAAGAAATTTTCCTGATTTTTTTTTTGTTATTGCTTTTGAAAAGTTCAAGATTCAGCAACCAAAATCATTACTCTTTAAAAATTTAACACATATGATAAAAATTCATATTTGAGTAAAATATTATCTCCTAGTTTTTCTGCACTACCAACTAAAGGCAATGCATGAGTAAAGAAGCCTGACAAACTTCTGTGAATATTCCCTGATAATATGTTTGTTCTGTTAAGCCGGGGAATTAATTCAATATAGCTATTTCTTCATATTTTTCTTCAGGAAGGAGGATATTGCTGCATACTGAACTCAGAATTCTGATGAGTTCTAGCTGCTGTAAAGATTAGGTTTATTTTATTTAAATAGCAAACTGTGCTCGTGCCTTTGGAAGACAGGTTCTGTCAAAGAACTTGCATTGATTCAAAATCAATTCCAAATGGGAGGAAAATGAAGATTTGAGGTGATATTAAGATTCATTTTCTGTAGATACTATTCCCGCACATTATAAAAGAAAAAATAGAAAGTTCCCCCCCCCCCCTTTTTTTTAAATGTAAAGTCAATGCTTTTAATGAGGTTTTCTGCTTTCTAGAGATAGACTCAGGCTAATCATTTAGCTGAAGTTTAATTTATAATCTGGTTATGTCCATTTTGCATATTTGGATACTATTTGCATAAACAATGCAGCTACTATTATCAGCTTTTCCCAAAAGATTACAAAAATACTAATTAACCTAATTTACATGAGGATAAAGATAGTTACCTGAGCTCATTTTTTATTATTTTTCCCTTTTTTTACCACAGTGAAATGCCTTTTTTTATTATCTTATTTTTTTAAGATTCACACTGTACTTTTATAGAACTGTGTTCCTATAAATATTATTGTTTGAAGTTTTTGAAGATAGGGCTCAGTTCCCTCAAAATGGATTATTCTGTGATTATACTCCCTGGATATTAACTGATACCATGCACCCATTCAGCTGAAAATGAAATCTTGGAGTCCTGAGCACACTCAGCACTATAAATAGCCTCCCCTTTAGTCTTATATTCTCACATGCATGCTCATAAATGAAGAATTTGTGGAACAGGTTAACCCCACTGCTGTGTTTGCCTTTGAACACTGAATTCTTTTTTTAGCTTTGTGCTTCTGGATATCTCTATATGCATGTTTTCTTCTCCAAAAAGGAGATGCAAGGCTATTTTAAAATTTGTGTGAGTTAAAAAGCATTTGCTTAGTTGAGTGGCTAGCAGGGTTCGATAGATTTAAATCCCTAGATGATTGGCAGGTACATTCTTCTCACTCAGCATCATTGTAGTCAGTGAGCTAAAGGGCTTCAGAGAGAGTGAAAACAAAGATCATACCCAAAGGATTGCTTCTCCCAGTACCAGCAATAATAACCCTGAGTTTTATCCTTAGGCAACACACATGGAAAAAAGGAGTACATAAATAATTTACAACTATTAAACATTAAAACTGAAAAGTTTTTTCAGAGGGTATAATGTGTCAATAAAATAACACAAAAGGGAATAACAGCATACTTTTCTGTACTCTCCTATTGGCATCCAAATAGAAGGGAGTGTGGCAAGGACAGAATTTCCAGATTGGCTGTAAGTAGTTATTTGACTTATAAATGTGGGCATAAATTCATATAACTCAATTCTTTTGTTACCTAGGGTATAGCTTTTTTCCATGTGGCACACAGGTCACATTGTCTTGTGGGTTTATGGGATCTCTCGTTGCTTTCCTGGTACAATACAATTACTATGGCTGAATAAAGAAATTTTCCTGATTTTTTTTTTTTCTTATTTTTTTTTCTATTGCTGCATGTCATAGATATGAAGCAATCATTGTGTTTTATCAAGATATAGAAGTGGAACAGCTGCACAGGGCTAGCTGCATGCAGTACTATTTGCAGCGGCACCAGCTACACTTCCCTTGCTGTCAGGTTTCCTCCTTTTGCCTACCAAGACAAAATCTTGCAATTCCCATACTTCTGCGTCAGACCTCACGTACTGTCTCTTGTACTGTACATCCCTGTGGTTACCGTGATGGTCCGGGTCTGGCACCTGGGATTCTGCGAGGGTGCTGGAACAGACTGATGTGGCAACTGTCCTAATGCCAGTAGGAATAAGGTTTCCTAAGGCCATGAAAAGAGGGAAAAAGTTTAAAATATCAAAGTGTGTGGCTATCTTATCTTTCCTTAAAGGTGAACTTCTTTCTTTAGATGGTGTTCTTGTTTGCCCAAACTAGTTCATGTGGATTTCTGGGCAATTAAGCATGAATCTCCTCACTCTTTGGCTTTTCCTTTGCCTTTAAATACATCAAATGTGTTCTCTTGTATGGTTTTCTTCAAGCTGCAGCTTATAGTTCCTGCTGTTTTCCTGAACTTTCTGCTGACTCGCTCCAATACAGTGTGCAGTACCATGGCATTTCAGTCTTGGTCCTTCAGAGATGCTGCACTCTTCTACCTGTTCCCTCTCCCCTGCCCCAAATCTTCCCAGACCCCTCCCATTTGCTGGCATTTTTTTGGAAGGAAGGTGAGGAAAGTAGTTTTCAGCAGGAACAGGTCTCTGAATAAATAGGCATGCTGCATTATTTCTGACGGACTAATGCACAAAGAGGTAGGAGGTGATGGAAGAATGAACAGGTTTTGGCAATTATGTTGTGAATAAACTAGTTTTCTAGTTACTGATTTTTCCATATGGCATTGTGGAGTAGCTCCGTGTTTACCAAGAAACTATTCTCTTGTCTTCTCAGTAAAAATCACTAATGATTTTTCCTTTAGTTTAATGTTGAATGAAACCAGTTAAAATTACTTTGCTTTAGAATAAATATAGATTATTTTATTAGAATAAAAATGCAGAAAGGATTTTGAGATGTTTTAAGATCGGCTTTATTTATAAGCCAATTTCATGCAGCAGATGTACAACACAGGAACGTTAAAATATAAGGAGTTACCTCTGAAATGTTATCTCCGCTTGCTTATTGGCCTACCATTTTTCTTTCTTGTTTTCAGTGCCTCTGTGAAGTTTCAGCCTGCACTACATGAAAAAGCCACGCATCTAAGCCAAAACTTTCATAAAATATGAAGATGAATAATATATTGTCAAATACCAACAGGGCAGAATAAGATTCAGCTTCAATAAAATTAATTTTCTCCTGTTCTTTTTAACCATAATTTTAGTCATGCTTTAATTGATTAGAAGTTTTAATTTTTGGTCCTTGTCTACATTATATGCTAAAATGAAAGAGCCAAAAGAAAGAACCCTATATCACAATTTTTTAAATGGTATTATTTGAAAAAAAACAAACAAAAAACCCCCCCACAGCTCCATGACTCCTTGGAGGAACTATGAATGTTGTAGTCATGGAGCTTGGGGGAGGTTCTTAATGCTAAATTATAATACTTTCTGAGTTTTGTCTTGTTCTGAGCCTCAAGGTTGCTCCAGGATAGTACAGAGCAGCACAGAAACCAAGGAAGGCCAGATCTCCAGTCTTCTCTAAAACTCTCCCTGACAATCCTGATGATGTCAGACATTCCAGGGAACTTGTCATTATCCATGTCAGTTGGGCTGCAAATGCTCTCAGGAATGCATATACGTTATGCTAGCAAATAACACTCTGCTCTTGAACGTGGACAGTACAGTCATGGCTGTCCCTGAGCTGCAGCTGCAAGGAGAATGACTAGAAGGCTTTGAGATACTGAAATGCCCAGGCATGAAACAAGAGCTATGTGGTCTGAAAGCCAGAAAAAAATGCTTATGGTCCTTGAATGAGAAGCATAGTCAAAACTAATACAGCAAAAAAGACCATGTTGATTTTACATTTTATACTGCCTTTATTTTCATTTCATTTATTTAAAAGAAAGAAAAAAAAAATGAGAAAAGGTCTGAAAATTTCAGATTCAAATGAATTCTATAAAACTTGAAGGCTGAGTAGGCCACGAGAAAAAAGGCATATGTAAGCTTTTCAAACATATCTATTGATATTTAGAAATATCAAACATATCTCAAGAGAAAAAGACAAAAGAAATACTGACCGTTTTATGAATAGTCTGCTAGTCTTAAAAACATGAGGCACCCATTAGTGCCTCATTTACTGATTTCTGTATGATAATTTCATGCATGCAATGTGTGACTCGTGCACATACATTTCTGCTTAGGCAGAAACCATGTTGTAAACTGTGGTTGACAAGTTATTTCTTACAACTTGGTATACGCTGAAGTGGCTGCAAGTTTGGCAGCCAGAATGAACCTTGAGCTTTAGAGCTAAATCATTGGGGTGTGTGCTTTACAAAGTTTGAGAGGCTTTACTTGGTATAATGAGATGATTTAATAATGATTTAATAATGTATGTTTGCAATTATAAGCATGAAAAACATAGCTTTGTGTTTCCAGATTTCCTACCTGTCCCAATGAAAATTCAGGTCCTTGGGTTTACTCACTACAGATCCTGTGTATTTTTACAGAATTTGCATTATGCAAGTAGGTCACCAATAACCTCTGAGCTTCTGTGCTCTTTGAATGCTGTTGTGTGAATGCGAAATGGAATTTCATTTGAAGATATGCAATTTGCTAAAGGGGTTTGGAGAAAATTATGAAATTATACTAAACTATTGTGCTTTACTGCATCCTTTTTTTTTATACTCCCTCTCCATTAGTGAAATAAGCTTGAATGGTCAGCATGGTAAATTATCTGAATCAGCTAATATTAAATTTCTGTTAATTAAACTAATTTATAACTTCACCTAGTTATTTTTATTAAGGTCAGCTCATAGTTTTCAGTGTTGCTTGATTAATATTCTATCTCCCCATTTACTAAATCAACTCTGAACTGTTAGTAAAAGGAAGTGTTTTGAAGTATTCTGGTTATATCTTTTAAATCCCCCTAGTCTGTTTAACTGAATCCACAATGTATTTTATGTCAACAAGTGACAGTCTTTACAACCTCACAATACAGTCAAGGATAACAAGTTGCATGGATATAAAGTAAATTGATTTGAAATATTGTTCTGTTATGGCAAGAATGAGTTACTGGTGTTTCTCTCAAGGGTTTGCTTCTGTACGTTGTCATATGCTGCTGATGTATTTTTACACTACATACTGCCCAGTCAGTTGTTTTCTTTTCTGTTATGTTTTTATTACTGACTGAAACATAGCAAGGGCTGAGTTAAAATTTTATCGTATCAGACTGGATCAGGTGAGTGACTAGTCTCTTCGTTGGTCTTGTTGTACTGGCCACATATTTGAACCCAAAATGGTAAGAAACAGGATGAAGAAATCCAAGTCTCAAAGAGTATGGAATATAGTCTGAAAAAAGTGTGGTGTCAAAAAGCAAAGAATCTGAGGCTGACTGGGTGGTTTGAATCTGTCTTTTCTCTGCAGACAAAAGGGAAGTGGTACTGTTTAGGATAATGAGGAGTAGGTGTGGAAAGATGTTTATCAAGTTTTCTGATTCAGGATTATTGGTCACTCTAAAAAATCTTTCCTATAAATTTTTAATACACTGATTATTACACTTCTGTTCAGCTACTGGATCTCGGTAAAACTATATTCCATGAACTGATTAATCTGATAAAATCTGTTTTGTAAAGGATAAGTACTTGCTCTTTTAACCTATTATCTTTAACTCTGTACAGGTTAGTACATTACTATGTGACACATTAATACAATCTGATAGCGTAAGCTGCAGCCACTGAGGTTACAGCAGGGACAGGCGCTGCTCTGTAGGGAACAGGTTAGGGAGGTAGGGCATCTGCGGCAGGAGCGTGTTCCCTTTGCCAGACCACCCAGGGCAGGAGAGGGCACTGTGTGCTACAGAGCTTTGGGTGGGAAGAGGAATTATCCTTCTCCCATTATAATGGCTACTGTTTATCATGTTGTCCTTCTGCTTGGCATTTAGTGACAAAAGAGGGGTTGCTTGCCGGCTACGTGTGGAAATCCACCTTACATAAATTACAATGCTTCCACTGCAGTGGGGTGTTTGCATGCCCCCATATGTTTGTCCAAGTTTTCCTGGATAGAAAAATGGGATGCAGCCCCACCTTTCCTTGCTCTTGTGTTGTTGGGTTGCCACCACTTCTTTTCCCGAAGCACAGTCAAAGTTTGGGTCATTTTACATTTCTTTGTGATATCATGGAACTGGAGAAGGACATCAGTGGGGAGGGCAAGTTGTGCTGGTGGCCCGCAGAGTGGAAAAAGCATGAAAGCAAATGGGGTGGAAGTAATGAAAGCTCCCTCTGTTAATCTTCACCTTGAGGTAGACGGAGCTATATGATTACATCCTCAGGAAGGATGAAAAGGAGACACTTCAGAAAGATTTAAATATCTAAAAAGCCATATCTAGCAGAGTCTGTCCAACTTCTCTAAAGTGTACACAATAGGACAAAAATAAAACGCGCCTCTTCTAAAAGACAGTAAAAATTGAGACATCTCCCAGAATAAACCATGCTCTGTCTCCCAAGCAAAAGTATGAGAAAGAACATTGAACTCTTTTTTTGCATAACACTCACTTTGCATCATGCTGGATTGAACAGGTACAAAAAAACAACGTTGAGAGCCTTCTGCGGCTGGCGGCACGTTTCCAATCACTGATGCTCCCACCTGCTCACTATGAGCACATCAGAAGACCTCACTGCCAGGTGGTAGATGCATCAGGGAAAGAGAATGGGTTTACATTCAACCTGATAAATCGCATGTACATGACGAATTATGTTTTCTGCATGTAAAGAGGACTACTAGGTTCACTGACAGTTTCTGCCCCAGCTTAGTTATATGCAAACAAATGCTTAAAAATAGGATACACATTTAAATATCAACACCCTGACCCTGGCTTAACCTCGTAACTGCATAAGGTCCCACCTAGTAATCTCTGTATCCAGTCTATAACTTCCATCATATTTTTAAACATATACAACTGATTTAAAGATTTTCAAGTGATAAGGAATGGACCACCTCCCAGTGTAAGCTTGTGAAGATTAAATAACCTCATTGTAAGAGAAAAATCTATGCCCTCTGTTTTAGATTTGTCCAACTTCAGTTCCCTAGAACTGCACCTTGTAATACCTTTCTCTTTAAGCAATTGATCTGAATTTTTTTCCTATATGGCTATAGGTAGACTGTAATCCAAGACTCTCTTAACTTTCTTTCAGGTAAAGTGAAGAAATGGAGCTTCTTAAATCTCTTATTATGAGAGATTTTTTTCATATCCCCCCAATACTTTAATGATTCCATAGGTATTCTGATGGATGAATACCAGAATTGCAGATGCTGTTCCAGCCAGAGTCATTTATTCCCAATAACAGTTTCATTGCATAAGATATGTTTGTAAATGACTGGATCAAGCATTGTAATAAATTACTCTGCATGGTTAGAAAACACAAAAGTTATTACTGATGTTTAAAAACTGCAGTCTTGCAGTTCTACTAAAGTCTATTCAGTTTGTGAAAAGGGGCCTTAAAACTTGTGTTAACGTACTTTGAGTATATTTCCATTTCCTTTATACGTAATGTCTTAGGATTTGGGTTTTTTTCAATCCAATAAAAGTAAGTAGGTAGAGGAGAGTGGGCATAGTGTAGCAAGTGTGGGGTTTTGTTCAAAGGAAGGATAAGGAATGATTTTCCTGAAAATAGGAATGTTAATTTATGCTTTATGAATCTTCTTCTCTTTCTCATCTCTGCTTTTTTCAGAGATAACTTGAAAGACCTCTGAATAATGGTGAAAGCAGAAAGAGTGATCCCACTGTAAAATTTACATATTGTATCTCCTGTTTCACAGAGATGGGATGTAATCTTTGAGACTTGTTCCTGCATTGGAATTCTAAATGCTTTGTAAGCTGGGATTCAGTACATTAAACCATCTCAGATAAGTAATAAAATTGAGATGATTAAATACTATGTACTTTTGTCGACTTCTTTAAATAAGTAAATATTTGTCAGTAAAACTCTTCCTTTTCCAGCATCTGGAGAATTACGCTATGACTCAAATGGCATTATTCTACCACCCACAGAATGTTTTTGCTCAGAGTTCACAGAGAGATTGAGAAGATAAAAACATATTCTAGCAATGAATGTGTTAGAGGAACATTTCTATTGCAAGGATGCTAAAAGTTGAATCAAAAGAACATCTACTTTAAGCATTTTTTAAAAAGAAGATTATTTCCTTCCTTGCTTTCTATAAAGCTCTAGTAAAGAAAAGGATTTATTCATCCTATATAGTATTATTATTGTGGAATAAATATTCTTTTTCCCATTTTCCTCCTGTTATCCACGGTTTTGATCACTTGCTGTGAATATTCATTCTATTTATTTTCAATTGTAATATTAAAATGAATATTGTTATTACTTTTCAACATGTAATTCCATCAGCATAGTCCTTAGTGAGAAATAGTGTCTTTGGTGAATTCAAACCAGTTAGTTTTATAAGGGTTTTCTCTCCTTAAAAAGAGCAGCTAGCTTTGTTTTTAAGTTGATGTGGATGAAATTTGTATAGGTGTGCTCTGTATGTTATGGTTTGTGGCATGCACAGAATACTGTATGTAGGAAAATCAGAAAGGAGGAAACACTAATATGATGAGGGGTGGCCCCCAGTGGGAATATTAGTTCCACATATATTACATTCAGTCTTTTCCTTCCTAAAGTAGCAGATGAGATAACTCATACTGGGGGCTTCACAGGGTGAAACAGTTTTCAGGTTTATATTTTGTGGGATCTTTCAGCTGAAAATGTCTGGCTTCGCTCATCAACTACAATCACTAGCATTCTGGATTTGCCCTTTTGGAGATTAAGATGAATTTAGTGGCTAAACAGATAAGGTAAATCAGAAATATATGGGGTCACTGAATAGGTCACTAACATTTTGTTAACAATTGTTTAAGCTGAGGTCACCATCTTTCTATTTGGAGACTTTGTAAACATGATCCTCTCCTGTTGAGCTTAAATAGTTTCTTTCCAAAGGAAATAGAATATCTTGTAAAATTCTCAGGTGCTAATAATTTGGTCAAGATTTGCTAGGTGCAGAACATCTCGCCTACTGCTGAACTAATACCTCCGTAAATATTTTCCTGGTACAGGTTTGATGGTTATTTTACACTGAGAATATTTTTGCAGTGATCACCGTCAGAAAAGGTAGGATCTGATTAAAACTGGTCACCTTTGCTAGCTGTATCTTTAATCACAGACTCTGCAATAAACAGAGAAATGTAATCAATTTAACTGCAGATACAATGAAGAAATATAGATGGGGACTAAAAGTCTATTGATAAAATCTGGTGATTATTTCCCATCAAGACTTTAGGCTTTTATCTTCTTTACCTGTAACATAACTGGGCAGAACTGAGTGGCCAATTATTAAAAAACATCGCTAAGAAAGAAACCACTGAAGAAGTTCTTCTCAGGTATGTTTCTTAAACCTTACTTTTATTTACTTGATGTGGGTTTTTAAGTATTTCTTATGTCTCTTACTATGTGATTATTTGATAACCAAATCATTTATGCATACTAGTTTGAAGTTTGCAACGTTCCTTATTATAATTTTATTGTAACTTAACCTTTCAGGTAACCACTTAACTTGAAGCATTTCTAGAAAGTGATCGAATATTTTCATTTAATGAAAGGATTACATCTTTGTTTTGCTTTCCAATTAATAGCCAAAATTATTGTTATTCTGAATGTTACAGTATGTAACCTTTTTATAAAACCACAATCCAATTCCCTTATGTTAAGTAAAGTTCTTAAGCCTAAATTTTCTCTTTTTCCTCTCATTTTTTGTAAAGCTTGGAGGAAAAAACCCCAAACCCAAACAACAACAACAACATCAAACAAAACTCCCAAGTATTAAATGTGATAAATGAGATTTTGAGGTGCAACTCTTCTGTTTCTTTTCATAGAAGTTGCATGCAACTGTCAAGGATTTCCAGGGAAAGAAAAAGGATATTTGTCTTAAGCTTGACTTTTTTATTAGCCATAAATTTAGTATCGAATCTCTCTGTGTAACAAAAGCCTAAACTCAGGTCATAATCCAAAGTATATGTGCATCATATATAGAATACATGTTTGAAAACTCTAAACCTAAAGCATCATTTTAAGTAAGTAAGTTTATCATTCAAATCTCCTTTCAAAGCAAGGAATGGCACCATTGCTCTTGACGGTCAGGGAACAGATCCAGTATTTTCTTGGGGTTTTTGGGGGGTTTTTTTTGATCAAATTGGATGAAAATATGATAAATAATGTTTTCTATCCCATAAATTCATGATAAACTGTCATTCTTTCCCAAAAATAATTTATGATTGATAAATTTAAGTTAGCAACTTGAGCATAAACTTGGGGATGAGCATAGCTTCTGTAAAGACACCTATATGCCTATTTGCAGTATTCAATATCTTGCCATTAATTATCTTTAAAACAATATCCTATTGTAACGTTCAAAAACCTTACACTATCTCTCCAAGCGCGAAGCAGATTTCTTTCTTATGTTATCAGTGCTTACTTCCACATATACTTTGAAAGATATGAAATAAGTTGTGGTTTTCAAATTCAGATGATCTGCCACTTTTATGAGAGCACATAAACATATTTCTAGAAGCTTTGCAAAAGTATTTCAGGGCTGAATTCAAGATGACAATGGAGTTAGTGAGTGAAATCCTTCTTACCCACCACAGCAGAAAATGTACACTGCACGGTATTCATCCTGCTCTCTTTCACTCCAGTAATCACACTGTATTTGAAAATGCCAGTGTAACTTTATTACAAACTGACAAAAATGAGAGGATCATGGGATGCGCATATTGCATATGGGGTATGGAAATGTGCTCTTCAGCTAAATATTTGCATGTACCTTACATGTCCCCTGCATTAAGACTTAAATTATTGAGTTTCCTGCTTAATCCTTGCATTTTTGCAAGATGTGTGTGGTTTAGTATTCAAGTGGTGTTCAGACTTGCAGATTACAGATATGATGCCACAAAGCTCTGCCCCAAACTTCTCTGACAAGATTGTATGAAGTTTTTAGCTTGCATGCAGATTAAGTCCTTGGGTAGATGCACAGAAAGGAATCTCTACGACACGGACAAACACAACTTCAGGGGCTCCTTGAAGCTCTTGGACCATAGCACTGGGTACTCAGGGCATGACTCTCTTTCTCTACCAGAAACAAGGGCTGACTTCTGGACTGGTTTGCAACAGTAATCTTAGATAATCTGAAAGAGTGCACAGATTTATTAGAAAGAGGAATGGGCAAATTACAGCAATAGCAAGGAATCTGTTGGGGTTCCCCCCCCCCTTATTTTATTCTACTGTCTGGTTAGATATCTAAGGTGCATTAGTCCATTCTATATCTGTCAATTGTTCTGGTTCTTAGTTTCTATTGTTTGGCAACATGTTTTTGCATGTTATCAGTGACGTGAGTTGATTTTTCTGGCTGTTCATCTGAAATTTTTCAACAGCTAGAGTCATGAGACTCCAGTAAATCTAACCTGAAATCCAGACAAAAGGACTCTGCACGTGGATAGACTATGCGTGTCTAAATGCAGGCTACTGCACATGGCTAGACTGACTATACAATGTTTAGCATACCCATTTAAACATATGCAATTTGCATACATATAGTAAGCTACAAGCAGGGACAGTATTTGTGAAGAAATCAATTGCAATACTTCTACTGAGATCAGAGTAATTTAATGCCTTTTTTTTTATACTCATGGTTTTTGGAAAAGCTTTTCTTAGGTTTTTTGAGCTTTGCATTTAAAAGTAAGTACACCATGTAGGAAAAGCATCAAGAGACTTTTGTAGCTCTTCCCTGGAAAAAAGGGAAATCAGATTTACAAAAGGATCTGTATAGAGTATATGCCAAGATACCAACGCTCACTTAAAATGATGTTAAGATACCTGTGGTTTCTAAGGTCTCCAAAGGCACCCTAAGAACTGTGAGTCAGATATGTATTTTGTAAATATTTATTGGGATAGGATTTATACATGTTTTACCTTGAAGACAAGCAGCAGGAAGCCATTTCAGCTAGACAGAAGAACATGCTTATTAAAGAAATATAACAGGATATGAGCTAATGCTAATTCTTGAGCCGAGATGAGTCCAGTTGCTACACGTGCACTGAAAGACAACAAGAGCCAATTAAAACATCCCGGAAGAAAGGAATACAGAAGATTGCATTTTAGGCATAGAAATCGCAGAGCTGCTGTTCTGCTCAGCCTCAAAGAAGTACGTCCCAGTTTAGTCCTCCCAAGCCAGCTTCATCGTTCTGTTTTGACAAGCAGCAAGGAAGGAGTCGTTGCTGTCAATAGAGTCATGCTCATGACTCCTATAGCTGAGATCAGTCCTATGGAACCACAAAGAAAGATGGAGCTTCATGCTAAGTTTTTTTTCAGAAGTCTTTTTGTTTTTTCTTTGTATGACTTTCTTACACAAAAATCAGCATATCCCATTGAGGTCACAGTGTCATAGAATAATTTATGTTAGAAGAGACCTCAGAAAGTAATCTGGTCCCACCACTACTGAAAATACAATACTGAAGTGTAAGAATTCCAAGTTTTTTTCTAGCAATCGTGGAGAACAGTACAAATAGGCTTATAAATGACCTTCTGCATATTCAGCAATCTTCATATACAAAACTCCCACTGGAATCACAGATAACACAGAAAAATGTCTTTTACATTTCTTCTGTTTATTCGAAAGGAATTGATATCTGACTTGATATTCTGACTCTGCAGAGAAACTTATCTTCAAAGATTTGAGGCTGAAAGTGACTCCCCAGCCACCGATTTCCAGGCTCTTTTTTTACCTCAGCACCTTCTCTCTTCTAGGGAAGGCAGGGCACAACCCTACAGTCTTCACAAAGACACCACCCTAAGACTTTATCAGATAACAGAAATGTTTTACTCCATTATCTGCAGCTTGTTGAGTTAGGCAAATGGTCTTTCACAGGCTGCCTGGAGGCAGTTGGCCACCTGCCACGCTGCATTACATGCCCACGGGGTCAGAGGCTCCTGAGGTATCTCTGGGGAACAAGCCACGCGTAAGGAGCAGGTGGACTGATGGATCCTATACAAATACGCACACCTTTATCTGCTGGGTTCCCACAATCTCTTTACTGTGTTTTATCTGCTTTGGAACTAACTTATTTTTAAGGGTCACCGTTTTGTAGTTGCTGCAGAGGAAAACTGCAAAGGAGTACTTGCAGTGGGAAAGTGTCCCACTTTTTTTTTTTTTTTTTTTTTCTCCTTGCTTTCTGCAAATAAACTCCTGCCCTTCCTACTCCTAGCACTTGTTTGAAATCCCAACATTAAGACTCTGAGCTTTGGGAGAAAAAAAAAAATAAAGATGGTGATATGATTATACTAATGATAATTTTGCTGACAGAGGTAAAAAGTATGAAAGGAAGATACACTGAAGCATCTTGATGAAGGGTTCATGTGGGAGTAATGAAAATAATCTCCAGAGAAAGAGGCATTCTCCTAAAACCTGTGAGCCTGGAAATAAAAATAAAGCATCTGAGCTAGTTAACAAATAGACAGTTTATAATTAAAGCCAGCTACTGCCTGATGATTGGAGGGAGGCTGAATAGGATACCTAACTTTCACAGAAGAGTTGAAGGTAATGCTGGGAACTACAAAGCAGTACTGAAGCAGTACAGGAAAAGCTAGCTGCCACTAAATTAACCAATGATGAATTGAATAAGGACAGATCAATAGCCATATCTGATTTTTCTATATCAAAATTGTAAATCAATAGAACTCCCTGAATATGAGTATTGTTAAAAGAATACAGTCCTTGTAATAGCTCCAAAAAGTGTCCTGAAGGAAGTGGGGTAAACTTCTAAAGGAAAAAAAAACCCAACCTTCCCCCCCCCCCCCAATCTTGGATTTGTAGCTTGCTGAACACAAACATAAGGCTGTTAGCAGACAGGTATTTATCTGAACAGTAGGTGGGTAAATATAGAAGAGAGGATCTGTGAGCTTTCTTCTCCCTCGGAGGAGTGATCTTTTTATTCAATTAAATGTGTGGAATTTAGTGTCCTAAGGATAAAAAAACCCTAAGACTTTTACATTGATATTAATAAAATCTTATCAGTTTTGCCATTTAAAGGTCAAATGGACATGAGCTGTGTTGAATCAAACTAGAAACTACTGCTGGGACTGAAAAAAATTTCTCTCCCATGGAATACCACTCAGTAGCAAGTCAGGGGGACTTACTGGAAGGGAGGGAGGGACTGTGCTTTCCTGTGAAGCAAAAACATACTTTTAGAAGGAAGATAGTGTATTTGTCCAGCCAGTGATCTTGTAGAATATGGTAATTCCTGTGAACTGCCCTGACTCTGGGAAGTGGAAAAAAGTCCGGTTTTGACAATCTCTGTAACCCTTGCAGGGTGCGGTTGGTAAACTGGAGGTTTATGAAGGATTTACAAGGAGCATGCATTTGGGGGGGGGGGGGTCTGCACTGCTTCCTGCTGAAGGTCTGAATTCATTGAATATGCTTTAGAAACTGGTATGTTTTTCCAGACCCAAAGAGGTAAGCATTTACTTTATATTTAGGTCATCTTCCGTTCCAGACACATAAGATCAAAGCCAAATTAAGAATGTAACGTACGCATGGCCATACTGGCTTTGACCAAAGGGTAGACGTAGCAGGCTGGTCCTTCTCCGACAGTGGCCCAAAGAACATACTGACAGAAAGTACAGAAGAGGACAAATTTATAGAGATAATCTGTCATCTTGAGCAACTGGTCGCTCAAGTTATTCCTGAGCCAGAAGTCAACTCTACATATGTAGCAATTCTCAGCCAATTTCTTTTCCATTAGCTTGTCTAGTCTCTCCAGGAACCCATGTAAATCTGTATTAAACATCCATGGGAAAGAGACCAAACTAGCCGTTCTTTTACATGCTATACAACATTCTATTTTGATTATTAGGCATGCCATGCCCACCCCATGACAAGAAGGCAATATCATTCTATTAAAAGTGCCGAGAAAAATGAAATTATGTAACTGCGTCTGAGGTGCATTTTCCTTTAATCCTCACAAGAGGTTTCTTGCCTATCTTTACCTAAGAACCTGGCCTTTCTTTTCTCACAGCCTTCCAGTACACGTGCATTTGCACAGGAATGAATGCACGGTTGCAACCTCCTCTTGCACTGCATTTGCTGATATTCCTAAAAGATATTTTGGTTTAGAAAACTAAAATAGCCAAGAAAGCTGACAAGGTGAGCATGCCAAGAAATGAAAAGAAAATTTAGTCTCCAATAAAATCTCAACTATTATCATAATGCACATTCCAAGTCAAGTCTAAGACGTCTCGTATGTTTGCTGAATGTATAAGTTTGTTTGATTCGTTAGGATCCCATTCATTATGAAAATAGACCAGTAAATTACATCTCTTGCAAATGGAATCATTATAGCTGTAATTTACAAAATATCTTAAGCCCTTTGATCTTTGTCAGAGAACATATCATATACTTTTAAACACATTGCTCAGAAATTGCAATTTAAAAACTACAAACCTTATATTCACAGCTTTAATGCATATATTGGGCTGTATCTTTCTACCAAAAATAATGTCCATGTTCTGTCTACTGCATAACACTGCCTCAACTTTCAGCTGAACAGAAAAAAAAAAGATACTGCAAATTGATAAGATATGAATGAAAATTGTCACCAATGGACACCTGTTAGATTTTACATTACTTGGGCCTATGATCTAAATAAAGCTAGTTGGTCTAGTGATAATTTATTGCATATTGAATATTTTCAACTCTGTAATATTGCTATGATATACCCTGTAGTTTGGTATCTTATATATGTGTGTGTAAAAGTAAGTAATATTTCCCCAAAATATTAACCTACAGTCTAAATGCTGTTTGGAAATTAACATTTTTCTTTGACTTTGTATATCAAGTGCTTTTTTGTTTTAATTCTTATCTTCTAATGATAGTAAGATGGTGCAAGAAAACAAGGATAAAAAGATGCCTAGCCATTTTTAGGAATCTTTAAGGTAATCTTCTTGTACAGTTAAGAATCAGAACAGATGTTGCATCTTATCCATGGATTAACTAGAGAGAAGTGGATTCATAAAAGTATATGTTTGAAAATGAACCTGATCTTGGATATATTTGTTCTTATGAAAAATGGCATTTGCTCTTGAAAGTTCTAGCATAATGTCAAAATCCTGCCTGAGCTGGCGACCAGCCACTTAGAAGGGAAGCATTGTAATGGCACAAAAGAAGCAGTACATAATATTTAAAATGCTATTCCTTGATCAGTGTAAGATCTACACAAATATATAAATTGTTGGATTTGGGAACTTTGCCAACGTTTATTCAAGTTTTAAAAATGTTTTGGACTTCAGTGAAATTGAGCATAAGGACAGAATTCGTTTATGTATGTGCACTTTGGTTTGATGGTTTCACTGTTTATTGTAATGAAATGTTATGGTCTTAAAAATAATTCCATTTTTCCCCTTCTTTTGGAACTGGTATTTTCTAAGGAAATACAAACTGTAGGCTTTTTATTTAAGAGAGAATGCCACTGTGGTCCATTGTTTTTATTAAAAATGAGCAGATCAAAGGACATTAAATAAATAGATAGAAAAATATATATTTAAAAAATTATTATTATGAACAACAGCCCCAGATTGTTTGCTGTAATCCTCACCTCAAAGGACCAACGGTTCTGTCCAGCCTTTGTGTACTCTTGCTGCAAAACCTAGGCATTTCAACTTCCCCATTCAGTTGCTATGCATAAACTTCTAGCATTTGTTCACAAAAGGTTTCATAAAATGAACAGCTAAAATAAAATGCTGCTATTTGCCCAAAATAGCATAGCCTGCAGATTTCAAGAGCAACCACTACTGCTTGTAATTAATATGATATCACTGATTACCACTTATAAACCTTTTTTATGGGAGCCTAAGCCTCCTATATTATGCGTAACTGAGCATATGGAATCTTAGATCATTTTTTTACCTTCTGTCTCTGAAAACTTTCAGAGGAAAGAAAGCTAGTTGTATTTCATTATTCTGTATATTTAGCAGGTCTGTTTTCTTGGCCATGAGTCTCAAAACCTTTTCTAAGAGGACTTATCTAGCAGCTGTGTTGACAATTCTATTTTTGAGTGCAACTTTAAGAGCAAGATGAGTTCTTCACACCTGTGCCTCTAGAGCTTACTTTTTGGAAAGAACTGGGCTTTGCATTAATTTTGCAGGAAATATCATACAGTGCAAAGAAAAAAAAAGTTTCCCCTTCTAGCATGGAGCGATAAGGAAGAGCAGTTTGTGCTGTGTGAAGAAAGTTTTTCTATGAAGGCTCTGGACACCACATGAAAAACCATTTAAAAGGGACCTTTTGATGCTGCAATGGGCTTTTAAAGAACCACATCCACCTGGAGTAGACACTGTAGACTTAGAATAAGAACATTTTCTTCATGTAACTTCTCCATATTCGTCCACACAGTTTTACAGAAAAAGGAGCGCGTTCACATTTCCCTGTTGGGGCGTACAACCTGTAGAGTGGGTGACTTGGTCCTCATTATCAAGGATGTGTTCTGTACTCTAAAAAAAAAAAAAAAAAATGCATTGGAAATCTGTCTGGGGATGGATCTCCTGCTAAGATGAAGGCAGGATCCTACCAGCCCTCCTCCCTCCCCCGGAGCTACAGCTTCTGCAGTGCTTCAGGGCCTGGTGCTGCCCATGATGGGGGCTAATGGCACAGCAGCAGTCCTCCGCCTGCAGAAATAACAGAAACGTCAGAGTCTCTTCACCGGCAATAATTCTATTGGACATCCGAGAATCTCACCAATTATTGCCTCAACCCGTGAAACCTTCTTGCTAGAAATCCATTATGTGAAAGCTGCAAATCTACGGAGCACATAGATTTAACGGTGAATCTAGAAGTCAGATTCTTTTTGTTGTGAAGTTGAGTTATAGAGCATTTTGACATTTGCCAAAGCTTTATTGTCAGGACAGGTGAAAGATGCTTTTGCCTATCCAGTCCCCTTAATACCCACGACATCAGTGAGAGTTTTTTGATAACACCTGATAATAAATCAGTGTATCTTTCAACATAACATCATTTATCCTGTTTCTAAAGTGAAATAACTCAAAAAAATGAAAAAAAAAGAGCAAAACTTCCTTGTGCAATCTCAATCTCACACCTATGTGCTACATCTTAAAATGTTTAAAATCCATAATCATGTGTTTTTCCACCATGTCCTTGAATTGTTCAGAGCTCAAGCCGATGGTTGCTTGGCAAATGACGCAGCAATTCAATATTTATTTTTGTCCTTATTGTTTAGAGATTCCATAGCTCCTTTACTGCACACCATAAAACTGCCTCAGCCATGCGGGGCAGAGTGTTCCAGTGGTTGGAGGAATTAACGCTGGCTGCTGCTCCACTTTGCGTTGACGTTTTTGTTATGATGGGGTGTGAATGATTATTTTTAATCTATTTTTTATAGAAATATTTGGAAATAAAGGTTAAAAATCATTTGTCTTCCACATTTTTGGCACAACTTTAGGGAAAAGTTTGCAAAAAAATCAATCAGTAGAACTTGATACGAATGAACACCTTTTATTTGGAATAACTGGGGGGAAAAAAAGCTCACTTGTGGTAAACTTGGCTGGTAGATGCATTGCAAAACCTTCATTGAAAGTAGCCATCTATGTTACTACATTGAATGTGTTCGGTGGAGGGGGCTCTCCAAGTGCGTAAATGATTGACTTTCAGTCCGCCTGCCAAGCAAGCAAAAATATTAAAACCAAATTTTTTTTAAGTGCTATTATTTCTTTCAACAGAAATGCAAAAGAAGCACAAACATTCCCCGGTGATTAAAATGTTCCATTTAACTAAAATAAAATGTTTCATTTTGGTGCTTATGCAAATGAATTGAATGCATTGCTTCCCAAAATTGAGGTAGGAAAAGCCAGCCTTTTACCCAACAACTTAGCGTTTTGAGCACTCGCTGATATGCGGCAACTCAGAATCAAGTCCACCTCTGCCAGAGAACACTTTAACCTGGAAGACACTAATCATCATGCCAGGGAGGAGGAAGGAGAACTTCATTCACCACCTTATATATGTTAAATTGTTTCCAATTCAGCAACCAGTGGTCGCTTGTGCCTCCTTCTGAAAGAACAAATGAAAAGAGGTATTTTCACTAGTTGTGAAACACACTGGTTACATGGGGTTTTATAAGGTACGGCTGAAAAAGGATGGGTATGGTGTGACCATAGGAGAGCTTTTAGCTCGTCCCTGTGACGTGCCTGGCAGAAGGTGTTATGTTTCTAAGGGATTGCTAAAGCCACTGGCTTAGAGCGCGTTCCGACCGGGGCTTTCGTTGGAGCTCTTCTATTTTGTACAAAATTAATTACATATGTGCTGAGAACACACAATGATTCTCCCATGTGATGAGTAGGAGATTTGTTGAAGTGGTAGAAATATCTGTGTTTAAACGTGAGCTCTTGGGAGAGTAAGGTGTTCCTGCAACACGCAGGACTACGATGCAACTGGCGCTCTAGGCTATTTATGTCAGAGACAGGATTCAAGGGTGGAAATGAGTCTGATTTTCCCACAGCAGGTTTCCCATGTTATATAAAGGTTATATCATGCTGTCATCGCCTTATATAAAAGTGCTATCGTGCTACCAATGGTATGAATTCAAGTGGTATTTGCAAAAAAATGCAGGGGTGAATAAGCCCCATTTTTTCTAGCAAATTTACAATATTCCTAAAAAACGTTTACCTAGATGCAGTCCTGAGTTAATCACAGAATCTCTTTTGCTATTTTACGATGACTTCTGCACTTCAAACCAGTCTGCTGATTTTCTCATTTCCATCATTGAATTTGTGTCAAACAACTTTCCTGTGGGTTGAAGAAACGTTGAAGAAGCCTGGATTGTGGGGGAGTCTGTCATGCTTGATATGTGGTAAGCTAATTCTCTGCTTTGACCACAATGTAGAGGAGAGTTCGAGCAATCCAGAAGAAATGAGGTGTGTCTAACATTTGTAACACCCTCCTGATCCTATCTTGGGGTGAACCGTATGTACCTTACATACAGTGAGATCTTACATGCAGATCTGCCAAAGGTTTTCCACATAGTAATTATACAGACCTTGCCTAACTTTTCATTAATACGGGGTCACTAACATGTGCTAACGCCTTATGATTTGTAGTGGGCTGGTAACACATGGAGCTCTCTATTTGTGGTTGCTAAAGCGGTGACTTCCATCCCGTCCTCCAGGAGATGAGGCTGGATGAGAGCACTCCACACCTATTCACCCACTCCCCCAGAACAAGCCCTAGCAAGGATTGTGGAATGTAATTAAACCTTTCGAGCCGGCAAGTCCGTGGAGCTTTAACGGGCTTGTGGACTCGGAAAAAGGAAGGAAATCTCTCCGTCCCGCCAACCTTCCCCCCTCCCCAAGCCTTTGCCTTCCAAGCTTTTCTCAGCGGGGCTTGGCACCTATCCGCTGGAGACATCTCGCCGTAGGGGGAGGTTGTAGGGATGGGTGCTAAGCCCATCTTTCTGACTGGATTGCAGGACTCTGATCAAATCCATTGCTCACCCGCTCCTTCCCGGCCCCGACTTGGCCCTGCGCGCGCAGGAACTTTGCCAGGAAGAGGAAGGAGAAGGGCTGCGCACACAACTGCTGTTTCTCTGCTGTGTACACGAGCAGTGCCAGAGCATCACCGCTCGCTTGGTGGGGGAAAAGGGGAGGGAAAAAGGAATGACAGCGTGGGAGAGGGAAACCGGTAAGGGAGGCTAGGGGAACACACCACGGCAGGTGGGATCAGGATGCGTACACTGGCCCAGACTCAAGACTAACACTGCAGCAGTATTGGCACCTCATAATTTCCCTCTAATTTGAATGCATTTGAATTACGATCGTGGCATGATGCTGTTCCATGGTTCCTCACTGATAAGTGGGTCTCCAAGTTGATGGTCTTTTATCTCTTCTGTTGGCCGCCTTCGCTTCCTCCTGGGCCTGACATCTCTGTCCGTATACTTTTGACAAACCATCGCGCTTCTACCGTACTCATAAAAAGCACTGCAGTAAATCCTTTCAAACTGTAACTTTGGATTTTACTATCAAATACCTAAGAACAGAATGTTTTTCTTTCTCTCTAAGCAGAGACCGAATTCACCTTGCAGGAATTTTCTTTGCTTCCCCCATTCAGTTCTTTGCAGATGCTCATTTGCAGGAGGGAATTTATGGTTTTGTCCCCTGCTCTCCCCTCCTAGGGTGGCACGAATTTCCCGGGTCAAGGACTGCCCTTCTTGTTTCCTCCTCACTCTTCTCTGTCTGATGCACAGAACATCCTTCCTTCCCTCTCCTTTAGACGAGACTCATCCTCGTTCTAGCCCTTCAGCTCGGGTATTTATGTGTGCAACAAATAATAATTAATGAGAAAAAAAGAGTACGGGGCCCAAACTTGGCATTCCAGAGAGCAATACCGCCGAAGAGCATCTTTTTTGACTTCTCGCTAGCAGGCAATTTGTAATTTGGGGGCTAGGAGCGGCTGGATTCGTGGGGAGGAAAGAAGTTTTCGGGGCTGTGGGTGCTTTTCCTTCCTTCCGCCAGCAAACAGCGATCCACGCCAGGATTTGCTTTCTGCTCCTGTATTTCCGCGATGCAATGTGTAGCACGTTTTTTTTTTTTTTTGTGAGTGTGTGTGTGTGTATATGTGTGTGCGTGTGCGTGGCTCTCCCTCGCCGTGTCTGCCTCCAGGATTTCTCCCTGCCCGGCTCAGGGCAGAGGTTTCCCCGTCCGTACCGGCACACGCAGCCGGTGCAGCACACGCACGCACACGCACACACACGCGCGCGTCCCCCCCCGCACACACCCCCCCGGACACACCGGCACGCACGGAGCCGCTGTCCACTCCGTCCCCACGCCGCCTGCTTTTCCCACCCCCTCCAGCCTCGCCGAGCCGGCGGGCGCAGCTCCGCGCCGGATCGCGCTGCCGCTGCCCCGGGACTCCGCTCGCAGCAACGCGCCCGCTCTTCCACAGCCCACAGCACGATTTTTACCCCCCTTTTTTTCTTTTCCTTTTTTTTTTGGGGGGGGGGGGTGGTGGTTTGTTGTTGCTGGTTTTTTTTTTCTTTTTCTTTTTTTTTTTTTTTTTTTTTTTTTTTTTCCGGCGAGGGGCGAGAGCGCTTTGCGTTTTGGAAAAGGAGCCGGGGGGGTGGCGAAGGGGCGGGGGGGGGAGAAACGAGGCTGCCGCTCTCCTGCCCCCCCCGCCCTGCGCGCATGTGTGTGCCTGCGCGCCCATCTCCCCCCCGCCTCGCAAAAGTTTGCCTCGGCGACCGGGGGGCTCCCGGGCCGCCGCCCCCGCAACCGGGGGGCGCGGCGGCGGCGGCGCGGCGGTGCGGCGGCGGCGGCGGCGCGGGACTTGCGCGCCGCGCGGGACTTGCGCGCCGCGCCATGCCGGCGGCGCAGGGGGCTGCTGCGCGGAGCTGCGCCCTGGCGGGGCTGCTGCTGCCGCTGCTGCTGCTGCTGCTGCTGCCCGCGGCCGCGGGGGCCGAGGGCAAGGCGCGGAGCTGCGGCGAGGTGCGGCAGGCGTACAGCGCCAAGGGCTTCAGCCTGGCCAGCGTGCCCTACCAGGAGATCGCAGGTAAGGGGCCGGAGCGGAGCGGAACGGAGCGGGGCGGGAGGGGAGCAGCGCCGCCGCCCGGCTGCGCGTACTCTCCGCGGGGAGCGGCGCCGGGAAGCGGCGCGTTGTTTTGCGCGGTTCTGCCCGGGCCGGGTGGCACCCCGGGGGGGGGGGGGGCTTGGCGGCGAGGCGTGTGTGTGTAAATAAATGATTAAGTGAACGTAAAAACTAAGGAGGGGGATTAAAAAAAAAAGGGGGGGGGGGGGGGCCCGCGGGCGAACCTCAGCCGCGGTTGTGCTCGCCGGCAGAAACTTCTTGGAGAGTTGCAGCCGGGCTGCGAGAGGCGGCGAGCGGCTCCGCAGCGGCTGCTGCCCCCGCTGCCGGCGGGCGCGGGGGGAATAAGTTTGCCCTCTGCCAGCGGGGACAGGGCGTGAGGGAGGAGGAGGAGGAGGAGGAAGAAGAGGAGGGTGTGTGGGGGGGAAGGCAGCCCTGCTCCCCTCCCGGAGCCCGCTGCTGCTGGGGAGAGACCCCCCCGGTTCCACCGCCCGAGCCCCCCAGGCAGCCCGGTGCTTAGCTCTGGCTTCTGCCGAAACATGCCTACAACAGGTTATATCGCAGTCTGCCCTATGGTGGTGTAAGGGTGCTTTGTTGTTGTAATTTTATTTTCCTGCTTTTTTTCCCCAACAACCTTATCCCCGTTGTATCTTTGGGACTGCGTGAATAAAAACGCGGCCGGGGCAGATGCTCCTTTAGCAGTCGGAGAGCACGACAAAAAGAAATGATACGGGAGGGCATGAGCTTGGGCTGCTGAAATTGGGCTGCTCGAGCCCTCGAGAAAGATTTCTGCATTGCCACTGGCACTTCGCTCTTAGGTTCTGCTGTTTGTAGAGTGAATTAGATGCCCCTCGGTTTGCTTGCTTCCTTTTTAAAGTTGGAAGCACTAGATTTATCTTCCTTGAGGTGAAATAAAGCCGCAGTTACTCAGCGTGCAGTATTTAGTACTTTACATGAGGAATGATAAATGTGGAAAATCTCAGGACAGCGAGGATACAGTTCACAAAAATACGGGGAAGGTTGTTCCACGTTGCCAATGCAGAACAGACCAGATCTCTGCATAGCCACGTCGGTTCCTTCGGACACATAGGTCCGACCCACCGACGTGCTTTGGGACAGAGCAGGAGAGTAAAGGGTCTCCGGGTGTAACTATTCCACGGGCACCTTCCTCCCTCAGGCTTACTGATTCTCTGGTCTTTCTGTGCTCTTTTTTAAAAATTTCTCTTCAGGTTGCTCATCAGTTATATCAAATCATGAAATCTCTGCTGTGAGCCACAGATCCTTTGAATATGCAGTCAGGCTTTCCCTTCGCTCCCTGTTACTCCATCTGCTTTGAGACGGTGGTAGGATATGCCCTGTCCCATTTAAAAAAAAATAATAGTAATTTCCAGTGAATTTCAGACTTCTGGTAACTTCGGGTAAACACTTGTTGCTTTCAGCTCACAGAGTTTTATTGTCTCATTTATTTTCTGAATGTACAGTGGAAAGTTGCCATGCAATTTTTAAGTAATCCCAGCATTTGCAAGTTTCTGTTCACATGTATCAGTACAGAAAGAATCGTGGTAGTTAAATACTTAACAGTAGTTCAATCCAAAATTACTCTTCAGTTTCCTGCTAAGCTTCATAAGTAATATCTACTTCTGTGGTTAAGAAGTACATGATTTATGCAGGTATGAGTTATTTTTTCTGAGCTTCCTATTGCAAGTTGTTTTCTTTGTGGTTTATCTGCCTCGTTACTAGTTGGTGTATCGACTTCTGAGCAGTTCTGTGTGTAGCTATTCAAGTTGGGTGTTGGAAGACTAGGATTGCTTTACCGGGTGTTTTGGAGTACGTACTCCTACGGTGCTTAGAGGTTGTGTAAGAACCGTTCATGCAGCATGTGCTCTTGTTAATGTGAAAGCTGTGTATTTGCAATCTGGTGCAACGTTGGAAGTTTAAAGCAATCAACGTACAGGTTTCAGAATAATTTTTTTTTCATTCTGTCTTTTTCTACCGTACTGACTTGGTTAAGGAAACAATTTGTTACTGTTATGAAAGAAGTGTAGTCCGTCAAATGCCTCATGTTTTAAAGTGTTCAAAGAAGTTTAATTACAGTTGTGTCTGTGGACAAACATTGTGTTTTCAGAAGATTTTGCATCAATGTCTTGATAATATGATGGCAAATAGTAATATGCAGTATGCTTTATGTGTTTTGATTTAACAGTAGTCGTATGTTTTCAGTTGTTATTTGTTCAAAAGCTACTTTCTAGCTAGGACTGTTTTAACTTGGTAAACTGAAGAGGTAATGTGTACGTACTGATGCAAAGTCGGTACATACTGACGCAAAAAGCTAAAGAATCTGTTTAAATTAGAGAGGCTACGGACACAGAGATACCCCTCTGTTGAATGGAGCTGCAAAGCCAGACTTGTTAGATAACTTTTGTGAAATTATTTATACTGGCACTCACTTTTGAATGGAGAAGGTAGAAGTTACAGATTTAAAAAGCTGCCAGTTTTTGCACTGTAAGGCAAGGTTTTCCTACAGTATTTTGTTGCACGTGAAATGTGTTGAACTTGGTAAGGCTGCGATTACGGTTGTCTGCTGTGCTTTTACAACAGTGCTAAATCGTTCAATGTAATTGTGTAGTACTTATTTGTAATCAACCTGCTGCATCTGACGTCTTGTCTGATCACCAACTTGTGGTGCTGTGACCTACATTGGAGTACAGCGTACAAAGTTGGTTTCCAACATAGGTTGTCAAAGTAAGTTCTCGTTAAAGGAACTTTGCCTGGGAAGGGGGGGAGGAAGAAAATTTGAAGTATACATCATATACCGCTGTGGGCTTGATTCTGTGCATCAGTCACACGCTGGGTGGGTAGCAGTAGCTTGTGGTGTGTGCTGGGCTGTCCTTGTAAAATCTGCCCTCTCGCAGGGCTGTGCAGAGTATCGTGCTTGTGAAGAAGAGTTGAACTGTCAGACTCACGCTGACGTGACCCAGCATTCACGGGCACCGAGTGGAGCTCCTGAGGACTTTGCAGGAGATGTTTTGCTGGAGGAAAATCTGTCACTTGAAAGTCAATACAGAAGGGAGAAATCACAGCACATATCTGTTCGCAATACTTGTTTAACTCCAACCATGATTTCAGTCACTTACAGCATCTTAGGGGAAGCCATGAAAATGAAACATCAAAGTTAAAGGTGGAGCGTTGTCCTTGCCTCGGAGATTTCTGAATGAAAGTGAATGTCTGGCTGTTGAAAAGTAATGGATGTGTGCCTTTCCACTTCCAGTTGATCTAGAGATTTTGAAAGGTGAAGGGCGTGGGGTTTTGTGGGTTGTGGTTTTGTTTGGTTTTTTGTTTTTTGTTTTTAAACTAGATACAGAATAATAGTGTGGTTAGAGAGAGACTAGAAGTGTTCTGGTAAAGCGTCCAACTGTGAAGGTGTTGAATTCTAAATACTGCGTAAGAAGTTAGTGAGCTTTGTTCTCCTGTGCAGATGATGAACAAGGTGAGATTCTGGCAACACAGAGACACCATAGTGAAAGTAACTGCAATGAAAGCAGAAGCAAACCCTTCATTTTGAAGGTCAGGAGTCACTTGAAATTGTGCTTTGATGAATGGGCTTCCTACTGGCATAATACAGAGGCGTTGACTGAAGAAAGCTAGCAAACATAACACAGTTGCTTGTAGCTCTGAAGTGGTAATAATAATAATAATAATAAAAATAAACTCAGTAGTCACTCATGCAATTGAGCTATTAGTCCATGTCAGATGTTCCCAAGATACTCCTTCTGAATGTTTTGCTTTCCTTTAAGTAGCTCTAAAATGTAATGGCAGATTGACAGGAGAACAGCGGAAAATCCTCCTGACCAAGTCTGTATCAAAGCACTTGTTAATTAAAGCCTTCTTTCACTGTTTCTCTACTGCTGTCACCGAGAGGTGTGTGAAGAAAGTGCCTGTAGACCAGGAGGCAAATGGGGATTCACAGGCACCTTGCGTGGTTGTCTCAGGAGTGTAAAAAAAAGAGAAATAGCCTTACTGAAATCAGTAATATAATCAATGCAAATTTGAGAAACCTGAATTGGGCCATTAGAGATTAATTCACTCCTGATCTCAGTGATGACAATGAAGATGGACATGAAATTTCACGTAAACGCTGTACTTTTCTTGGTTTAGCACTTTTGTAGTAGTATCCTTCACATTGTGTATGACTGCTCCTCACCTCTGTGATTTCAGTAACTGCAGCGTCAAGAGGCTCTGGTCACCTCCCCTTACCGCCTCCTTTATTTTCCCATTATGAGTGCATGGTACATGTAATAAACCAGTGTGTGCGTTTAGTTGGGAGGAAGTACAGCTTTTCTAAGACCTGGCTTTGCTATCACTTTTGTACATATTTATTGGTTTGTATGTGACTGGTGCCATTAAAGGGAATACAACTTATATATGCACATCTAAACCTAAAGGTGTTTTTTGTAAGATCAGGGCCTTTGAGGAGAAATAGCACGTTTTTAATGCTTATAAATAATTCATTTTTGACTGAGAATTTTAAATCTCAGCATCTGGAGCTTCCCGATGCGACTTTATGGTAGAGTATCTTGGAAAGAGGGACTTTAAAATAGAAAAGGCAATGCTTTAATAATTAGTATAATGATGAATTTCAGTGTATTGTACTCTAATAATCTTCATTCTGTTGTCAGTCTGATTTATAATCAAAAAGCATACCTAAAGCTACAATATCTTTTATGCTTTTAAGTGCTAATGTGTTAAACTGTTCTAATGCTGTATTAGTACTTATTTTATCATATGCTATTGTGAAATACTCCTGAGATTAGGTGGCGTTCAGACACCAGAGAGGTCAAGCACTATGTTAAAAGCTCAGGCCATTCTTTTTATATTACTGCAATAAAGAATATATTCATTTCATTTATATTACCACTTGGCTCCCATAAAAGGTCAGTTTCAGCTGAATGTACAATTACTTGCAAATGGCAAATCTTATAACAAGTGATCAACAATAAAAGCTTTTCTGGGTAATTTGTCTTTAAAATTACCACCTGCCATTTCTTTTGAATGACTTGAGCATCTTGCAGTATCACTCAGAGATCTCTGTCTTATTCCCCACGATACATGTAAGAAAACTATGCATACTAATCTTCCTTTCTGCTTAGTAAAGTAAAAATGCATAATTACATTAAAGTTTCTAGTTGAAATAACAAGCTTGGTGCTTAAAACTCCATTACGGTATCAAAGTATCAGCACTCCCATTACTAGCAAAATGAAATTACGTTTTCAATGAACTATGACTGTATGCTCCCCTTCGTACCTGGTTAATGGGTGCTATCTCCCTGGGAAGGGAACCTTCATTCTGTGGTTTTGACTGTTCGTACTACCAGGCGTAATTATTTTAGCAGCTTAAATATGTGTAAAAGAATTAACACTTCTCCACAAATTCCTAAGAACAGCTTATAAAGGTTGGTGTTTAAAGGCAGAATAGTTATTATGCTAAACAGAGAGAATACATTACAAGATGCAAAAGGAATTTAAAATGTGTTGCAGATGGCAGGAAAACATATGCCTGGTAAAAATCTTAGCACTTTATTCCTCTGTATGTAAAAACAGCCTAAAACCTACCGAAACTAAGATTTGCTTTCTTCACCCCTTACTGCTCCAGAGCTCCTGCACGCATCCAAAAAATAAGCTTTCCTCATAAGAAAATTTTTAGCTCTCGTTATAGGAGCCTGTCACAAAGACCACCAGCTCTCTCCGATGAGCTGCTTTCAGCAAACGTGACCTTTTCCTTCCAGCAAAGCGAAACAACGGTACTTTATTCTGTCGAGCGGTTGCAAACCGCAGAAGGCACGCCGTGTTTGAAGGCAGGTGCCGCGAAAGCGCTCCCGCTGATGACAGCCGTTCGGGCCCCGCCGCTGCGCCCGGCGGAGCGAGTCTCCGGTGGCCAAAATCGGGGGTTATTAATAACGCCGGGAGGGTTTGCATCCCGCCAGCCCGCTGTAGAAACCCGGGTGCCCAGGAGGAGGCTCTACAGCCCAGCACCAGCCCTGGGGATGGAGACCCGCCGGCGCTTGCCTTCGTTTGCAGGGATTGGGACAGGACCTGCTTTTGGACCATCAAAAAAAAAGAAGCGGCGAGGGTTGATGCTCCTAATGCAAACAGCAAATTGCTCTCCGCCTCGCCTAGCCTGCGAGGTCTGTCACCTCACGCTTCTAATGGCCCTTTAACCGCGTCTCCAGCTGAGCAGCAGATGTAAAGGGTACCGAGCATCCCGAGCTGTTTTTTTGGTTTTTTTTTTCCTCCTGAAAGAAGCATTTCTACAGACGCTCAGCTAACAATGGAGCCTCGGACCTGCTCGCTGACCTGTTGGATTTAAAATAGCAGGGCAAATCTCCTGAAATAAGTGGAAGTCTCGACTGCTTTTAACAGGTGCCCTGTAGGGCTGTTACATTAAATTAGGTATGCTCACAGAATCACACAGTCGAGGCTGTGCGTGTGCATGTGTGTGCGTGCGGGTGTAAAATCGTGGCTTTTACCTGGAGTGGCCTCAGAGTCACATTTAAGTGCCGAAAGAGCTGGAGAAGCGGCACGTTACCAGGATAGGTATTTGCAAACCAGGTTGAAACTTTATGGGCCCCATCTGAAAAACACATGGGCAAGCACACATGAATGCGAACATATGCACAATAAAAAACTACACAGGGCTTGGTTCGTATATGCCAGAAAGATCAAAGGCTAAGTCAGCCACGCTAATCCTACTGTTTGGGGAGTCCAATTAGTTCAAGCCTGATGCTTGACTAAGCAGTAGGTAATATAACCTGCCCTCTAAGTCAAAACCTAGACCTCTCTGTTGCCAGAAACAGATTCTTTGTCAGCCTCCGTAGCTGTAGCTCTTGCCGTGTCGATGATGGTAGCCACATACTTCTCTGATGTTTTTGGCCATGTCCCTCTGACTTGTGCGTTGAGTTTCTGACATCCTAGAGACTACGGAGACACCCATCTGGCTTTTCTCTGAGTTTGTCTTGGAGGGAAGTCAATGCATGGGATGAGGCTTTTGCACATCTGGGTATCAGACTGTGGTACGGTATAGTGTGAGGATGTACGTGGATACTGCTATGGTTGTGAGAACTGTGGAGGTACGCAGAAGTACTCCAGATCTGGCAAAATGCAGTTCTGTGAATGCCTCACTACAGTTCTCATGTCACATGTCTGCGTTTGGCTTTTGAGTTATGGTATCCCTTATGACCTTGAAGTTTTCCTTCGAGAGCCTATGAGCAGTAATTAATACAGGAAACGAAAATGGCTTTCTTAAACAGATTTTTTTTTTTTTTTAAGAAGTGAAGCATAACATTAGGGAAAGGATCTTTATGCGCAGTTATCCTACCAAAAGTCCGATGGTGCTGACTGATGGTCACGGCCAGGGAGGCTCCTGTCAGGTCCTGCGTACATTTCTTTAGGTTCTGTTCAGCTCAGGATCAGTTTCCTGTCTTCAAGAAATGTTTCTCTTTGAGCTGCTCTTGCCTAAATTTCATTTTTCTGGTCATACCAATCAAGTAGTAGAGGTCACATTTTGGATAAAGTGTTGGTATTTATGGTTGCAGCATTTGAATCCAGAACAACCATTTCTCTTTCCCAGTAGATGCCACGTTGATCTGTGTTTTGGTTTTAGATAGTCTTTTGCAAAGGTAACAATGTGTGGCTTTGGAGTCCAATACACAGCTCTAGATAGAGGTAGTGAGGCTAGCAAAAACCTGACTTGGAGAACTGGGGAGAGAATATAGGGTAAGATGAATTGCTGGCGAAGGGACTGTTACTGGAAGGTGAATGGAACGTGAATGGGAGTACTTATTTTCTCTCATTGCTTGAGTCACTTTGCATTCATTGTGTTAGGTGTTAAGACCTTCCATGCAGTTAAGGATGAAGGGAGAAGGGAAAAAGACTGGAAAAGTGCTTTCGTGCAAGGATTTGGATGAATAGGTTGCAAAGTAGGAGGGAGGGAGCAGAGATGCTCCATTTCTTTTTTCTTTTTCTTTTTTTAATGCCCCACTTGGTCTTGGTAGACCAAGTACCATACAGTCTGTAGATGTCATCTTTTTTTTCATCATCTAAGTGGTTAAACATCTCATCTCAAACAGATTGTGGCAACCTGACTGATCATGCTCCAAAATGGAAAAAGTTCTAATCAAGATGTATTGGCATTTCTGTTGTTGAACGGTTCCTTCAGAGCTTGTTGCTCTGCTAAGTGAGCAGTTCTCAATAATTCAAGCTCAGTATCTAATATGTAATTGTCTCATTGCAGAGAGAAGAGTGCAGCTTTTGCAAGGTTCTGCCTCTCATCATAATTTTACAAAACTGTGCTCCATAACCTGAGAGAGCAGACTATGAGTTTCTGGCTTATGCTTCCTTTAAACTTAAAAAAAGTCGTAAAAGGCTTGGGTCCAGACTGTCGAAGTATGTTTTCATTTACATCTCCTCCCGACATGGGAGCTGGCTGTCAGCAAAGTTGTGTGTTCCCTGTCCCTGCCTCTGACTGCTTCCCTTGCATCAGGTCTAGTACTCTGACACGCTGACCTGGACTAGCAAGCTGATCTGATAGCTAACCTGCCAAAAAAAGACCGTGAAGTTACTCAAGAGTTACGTGGGAACGTGTGCCTGGAGTCATGAGGAGAAAGTGGGGCTCACCATTCGATGGTGCCTTTCAGGTAGATATCTTACAATTACCATGAAACTGCAAGAGGAAGACTGTCCATCTTTTCTCATATGGCAGCAAAATGCAATCTGGAATAGTATAGTACTCTTACACTATAATTGAGAAGAACCTACCAGCAGCTGAGCATCCTTAGCTATTATCCCCACTTTTACACTTGCCTTTCCAACTGCATCACCAAAATTTGACAAGCCGTCCTAGCAAAGTCATCTGTTCTCCAAAACTGAAGGAGCTGAACATCTGCCTGGGATGAGGGATCATACTGAGAGTGCTTCACTGCTTTTGGGAAACTCTCTGCTTGTTACCGAGTCGATATGTGATAGTTAATGTGGTCAGTTTAGTGGGTGTCTGCCGATTTTATGGCACATTGGAATTTGGGGTTTATGAGGCAAATGGATCGGATTATTAGACCACAGGTTTATATACTGCTATTTATTGTTGTTTTCATGTTTTAAATCTTTTCTACACCTGAGGGTACCTATTCCCAGTTACATGCAGCTTTGACATATAAAAGAAAATTGTGCTCATAGTAGTGCTGAAATATAAATTGTTAAAAGCAGTGGCAGGACGCTTCTCTGCGTGTCGTAAGTATACAGTCGTCAGTCAGCAGACTTCAGAAGCTGTTGCACAATTTTTAATTGTCTTTTCATTTCTGAGTACCCTCGTTTTCAAATGTGTGCTGGTCCCTAAGAAGTTTAAACAATGCCGTGAGAAATCAAAAGAACGGGATGATGAGCAGCCAATGTCCAGTGGCTGAACCTGATGTGTTTTCTGTCTTTTCTCTTAAGCTGACATAATGTTTCACAGAGAAAGGACCTGTAAGTACAAACAGTGACTGCATCTTGTTTTGTTCCAAAAAATTGATTCACAGCATAAACACATAATATAAATATTTATTTCTCTGATATTATCTTTTGGCTTTACAACTTTAACATATAAGATAATACTGCATATGAGCAGTTTAGAGTCTTTGAATGAAAATAGCTATATATCATTTTGTCTGTCAGCATTATCTGTGTTGTAGAGAAATATGGAAAACACCTCTGGAACAGTTTCTGACTCAGACCATATTCTCTTTAACCAGTTAGAGTCATTGCAATTTACAGTATTTTTATCTGGTCCAAACTTTGTGTAACATGCATGTATTTAAAGCAGTTTCAAAAATGTAAAAGAAGATGCCAAAGCTGACCCACACTAAAAACTTCCTTTATAAAATCTTTTTTTATTTTGTGAAGTAGTCTATCCTCTGCTAGCAGTCCAGCTGCAAAAAAAAGCAGGGAAGACAGATCATGCTAATCAAAATTGCAAACCAGGTTTTGTTGGCTCAAGAGAGATTTAGGTGTTTCTGAGCAGAAAATCAAAATCTAATTTAAAAATTAAGGTATTTAAAAGAATGACATAGGGGAAGTTTATTTATTGAATTGGTGAAAAGCCAGGAGCAATATTGCTTGACCGCTGCTGTTCCAAGATGGTCTGTCATGCTGGCTATGGGCTGGAAATAAGCACTGTTAATTGAATACCTGGAACATAACTAGAATGCATTGATTAAATACAAACACCTGTCTTTGCAATGTAGCATGGCTGATGAAGTGAAAGGGTTCCCAGAAACAGCTTCCTGAAACTGAACGCTGAAATAGTGATTAGCTTGTTCTTAAAGCTCATCTTCAGAAGTCCCGTACTGTTCTTTGTGTGACAACTCCAAAGCCTCTTTCTTCTTTAATTACTGAGACAGCATACTAAAAGCCATGTATAAATTGACTGTAATCAGATTGGTTGTGGGGCACGTGCACACTTTGGTTACTAGTATTTTGAGTTAAAGACCCCCAAACCTGATTTCTGCCTGTCTATCTCCATTGAATGCAGCTGATGGCAGAATTTGATTGAGAATTAATTGCAGGGTTTTTTTTAAAAAGTAAAGCAGTAAATGATCAAAATTCAAAATTACTATTTAATTGTGTGAAGCACTGAAGAAACACAAAGAAGGGACAGTCCTGTCTGCAGAGAGCTTCCATTTTATATTTATGCCAGTATTTCTTCATGAGACTTACACAACTGTAATGTCATAGTTACGTACATACTGTTTAACCCTTTTTCTATTACGTAAACAACAAATGTAGTACAAATAAATATGCTGCTTAATTTTTTAAATTGTCCTTTTAAAGGACACCAGCTTCATATCCCACTAAGATTACTACAATGATTGATAGATCCTTTGTGGTAGCATCTTTGTACCTTGTTAATTAGTAATTTAGAGTCTGAGTTTGCTTTTTAAAGCAGCTCCAGCTGGACACTGTAAATCATTGTCTAGAGCACAGTCTATGCTCAATACAGAAACTGGCCAAACCACAAACTCTTCGCACCTTGTATACCAAAATCTGGCTGCTGGTGAATAGTTAAACACATAAATACAGATCATTGCTCAAGTGGAGCTTTTCCATATCTGATGAATAGATTTAAATTGCTCTTCTCTCACGATTTACCCAAGAGACTAATGCCTTCTCTTCAACTGAGAAGAATGCACAGAAGTATTATGCCCAGAGTGTGGACATATGTGCATAATTTCATATGCCCATGTACCCAAACAGCCTGTTATGTTCAAAAAGTCTGCTGAAATTGTATCATACAGCAGACAGCTTTTTTCCAAGGTATATTACAAATGGTGGATAACTTTTGGATTATAATTGAGGTCCACTTTTCCTTTTAATATCTGCATAGTTTTCTTTTCATTATTAGTTTTTGCTTCTTTGAGTATTCTAGAGTAATTTCCATTTTTCTGGTGACAGGATGGTCATTGCCATTACCTTCACACCTAATGGACCTCTCAAGCTAAATCTGCTTTTGGTGGAAGAGGAAACTCTACAGAATTTCCCTGTCCTTTTTAGCTGAAACACCAGCAAAAATCAAACTCAAGATGAAGGAAGTTCTATAGCTAAGAGCAGATTCATCCAGATTTTAGTCTGTAATGCCGAACAAATCTCACGCAGGTCCATAAACTTCAGTTGGGCAGAAGAATCATACATGTAACTTTGCTATTGATTTATATACTTTTATGTTATTTTGTATAGTCCTTTCAACGTCATTATTACAGTTATTGTACAGCACAGACAATAAATCTTTCTAGAAAGACTAATGGAGTTGGCAAATTAGGATCATCATCATTATAATGGCTGATACGTAAGTGCTAATCTTTTTGTTCCATTCTCTGGCTTGCTGATGTTGGGAGATGATCGAACTGTTGCATGCAATGACTGTTCAGATGAGTTGTGTGGAAAGGACTGATGTAGCAGAATAAAACTTCTCAAAACAGTACTTAGAGTTTCTATACCTTTGTGTTAATTCAATATAGAGATACAGAGGTGCAATCTTAATTAGTTTAAATCAGCAAATATGAGATGAGTTATTTACAATTTTCAACAGTAATCATCTTGGGAAGATGATAGTAACAGCCAGCAGCCACATTTTCTGATTAATAGATATTTGTATTTTTGACATTCTCATATGAAAGGCAAATTTGTAAACATTACTAATATTTATTCCACAAATATTTGTCTCATTTTTATTTCACCCTGCTGTGATCTGCAAGTGCTAATCATTCGGACCCCTTTGGAGCAAAGGTGCTTACTAAGTTGTGTTAGATATAGCAGGAAATCAGGATTCAAACAAATTTTTGTTGAAAAAAACATCTTGGTTCAATTTTCCAAGAAAGCTGCATGCATGCCTTTCAACAGTGAGGAGTTAATTTGCAAAGGCAAGCTACAGAATATATTCTGAATATTTTCTCAATTGCTTATGGGGGACTCTTCTTTTTCCTTTTCTTTCTAAATCATTCTTTCCTGTTCTGCCCAGAATATTTCATGTGTTTGCTACACAGACACATATGTACCTCCACATTTCAAAAGAAGAAAAAATAACAGATAATTAATTTTTTAACATTACTTATGTTTGCTGGAATACTTACTGCTCCCACAAAGAGTTAGGCCATTGCTGTATTTACTGATACAGCCCCTTATTTTTAGGCAGCTTTGTGCCTTGCAAGACAAAGTTTTCATGTAGGTGCTTAAGGCTACAGGATACAATGCACGAGGAGAGTTAGTCATGACAACTGAGTAATCAGCCAGTGAATCTAACCTGGGAGAAAAGTCCTGTGAGTGATGCTGATGAGTGAGAGAGTTGAGTCCTCACTCTTCACGTTTTGGGAGAACGTTTTTAAGGCCCTTTTTGAAGGGATGCATGTGATCTTTCCTTTTGAAGCAATTCCACTGTGCATAAATAATAGCATGTTCACTAAGCTGGAGAGGGGGTTTGGTTTTGTGCCTGTTTGTTGGCACATCGGAGGACACTGTTTTGAAATAGCTAAAGCATTCTCTCCAGCTCCAGTCCAACAAATGCATAAATATTTTTGTGTAAGGCAGCTACTGGAAGACAGACTGAAACCAGCATCCTGGATCTGCAACCCCTCTGTGAGGTGAGGGCAGGCTGCACTCAGCTAGATAGTTTCTTCACTCTGTTTCTGCACAAGAACTAATTATTGCGTCCAAAGCAAAAGTATTGTAATAGGAAAGATTAAGAGCAGGATGGCAAAATTATTTTTCTTTGCCAAGAACTCTGTCTATAGTAAATCTATTTAAACATAAGGTAGCTTTGAAGTAGGCTGGCATTGCTATTTGATCTTGAAGCTTTTCTTAGTAAAACACTTAACTTGAAGATTGGTCAGCATAGAAGTTTTTTTCCCCTTATTTCTTCCCTCTTGAGGAATATTTAAACAATTCCAGTTTTCCTCCTGTGCTGATAATGTTATTCGGATTATTAGTAATCAAATATGAGATTGCAAGCAGTCAGCAATAATCTAAAAGATGTTTGACAAACGCTTTGATTGTGGCATAATCTTCCACGGGATTTGATGGGAAACTCATTGCTTGGGCCATTATATCCTAAATTAGGCAAAGTACAATGTCACCTCGTTATGATTTGTCAGTAGTGGTAGCCAGCCTCTTTTCTTTAAGTACTCTAAAGGAACAATCCACAGTGAATACAAGCATCTACACCTTGAAGTGTGAGGTTCTGTAGGGACCAGTTTGGATTAACACGGTTCCTGGTGTAGGTGGCTGCTGGCCCTTTGGCTCGTGGATTCCCAGGCGACCCAATCCCTTCTGATATATCCATTTTGCTCCAAGCAGGCACCCAGCGTCAGAAGGTACGCATTGCCTGCTCCTACTGGGCAGGATCCTCAAAAAGTGATGCCCGGTCAGCATGACAGCCTACACAGAAATATTTTCTGTTTTCTGCGAGAGTGAGTCTTTCGTGAAGAAGCAGTAGGTGTAACTATTGGAAGTGCACATGAATAATGTTAAAGGCGAGTTTTGCGTAGGTTGTAGTTCCAAAAAATGGGTTGATTCTTCGTCAAACGTTGACAAAACAGAAAGCATTCTTGGAAGATGTTTTTAGTTTCCTGTTAGTGGGAGTGGATGGTGGTGCGGAGTGGTTTCTCATAGACCCCTGCTAAAGGGTTTAACGTTTTTCATCCTATAAATATGTTTTTTTAAGAATAATGCTATAAAAACAACAACAAAAATGCTCCATGGAGAGTCAGCAGCAGAAATCTTAGTGTTCTCTGCTGGAGATGAAGCTATTCTCCTTCTAATATGTTCCACTGAGGTTCAGGTAGAAGAGAGAGGTCTTGAACATCCCATGGGTTCTGTCTATTTCCACTAGAAGTTTTATTTGCTGTCTGAGCCTAGATACAAACACGGCAGTGGGAATAACAGCAACTTTAACATTTTCTCCTGGGGAAATTGCTTGACTTCAGAAGCACCTTAGAAGGTTGCAAAGGTATTGCTGGCCAACAGGCACAAAATAATTTGATACAAAACTGAACTCTAAGTTGCTGTTGGAAACCACCAGGATAATGAGTCAGTTTCAGAAAAAAATAGGTTCATTATTTTTTAATTGGGTTGCTTTTCAAGAAATCCAGGGGCTGCTCATCAAAATGCAAGAGGTGTTCCAAATATCATAAAGTTTAAGGAAATTAAGTTCTGATGAATTCTGTATACCTGACATGATGAATCTGTCGATTGTACACTGCTGGCCTTCACTAGTGAGTTTTCCTACATCTTCAAGTGTCTTCTCATGTGAGAAACAACACAAACATCAATTTAAACAGTATATAAATATGAACTGAGGTAAGTACTTAAAACGAAACTTTAACAAGACCAGAAACATTTTGACAAGATTATTTCAGGGAACAGTTAAAATAAATGAGAACAGTTTTCCTCTGTGATTAACACCATTATATTCTCATTCATTCAGGACATGATATTCATTCAGGACATTATATTTATTCAGGACTTACACAGCAATTTTCAGAGGAGCTTTGTAACAACAAAATGAGAAGAGCAATAAAAGACATAAAACTAATAATACATTTGATATTCAGAGAAAGCAGGCTGCAGAGTGAGCTGGGAGGACTGGGGTATCTGCATTCAGCTTGCTGCAGATCTGTGATCTAGGCAGACGCTGGAACTAAAGAAGTTTTTTTTGTGCATTTACATAGATATAACCATGACTGAGGTGAATATTTGGTGGAATGCTGATGGGTGGACTTAAAAGGCTTTATGAGATTGGGGTTTTTTTGCTTTCACTTTAAATATGAATTGTCTCCTTATTGCTGTCAATTCCAAAAATAAAACTGGGATCAAACCTCTCTTACTTTGTAGTCATTTGATAGGAGCTTAGTTAATACTAAACTCAGAAATGAATGTGACACATTTATCACGTATCTTTGACTATGTGTTCCTGAGTGACTAACAACTGCATCAGTCTTGTGTGATGTCTTTCTGAAAGTCCCTCCCCTTAGTCTCTTCCCTTTCTCTTCCTTTGGTCCTTCCCTAAACATCCTATAAGTTTTCAGCATCTCCACAGCCCCCTTAGTGCATATCAAAAAATTTAGTACTGTCTCAAAATGCTTTTCTCTCTGCAGCCATCCTATTTCTGTAGACAATTGCCCTGTTTCATGTGCACAGCATTCTGGGGAGAGAGTTTCTTTCTTTGACTTATTTTTGGTTTCACATTAGATAACAACCATCTCATCAAGAGATCATTCTGCTCGGGCAGTCAGGAGTAGCTTACTCAGTGTCCTCTGGTTTTGACTGACTACCTCCACCTATATTGTTTCCTTGGTCCTTGCCAGGAGTTAGCACTTAATTTGCATTGTCTTTATTATAAAGATAACCTGGTAAGATAAAGCCAGGAGCTTCACTCCATGTCACTTTTTTCCAGTTGCTCAGTGTTTTACTAATGGTTTGTTGGGTTTTGGCGTCTCCCCTCCTCCCCCGCCCCCTGCTTTTTTCAGATTATCTTAATATTTTGCTTCTGCAAATCCAAACTGTAGTTTATCTGCCAGTTACTCCAAAAGAGGTATCGAGTGTGGGCTGCTTACATTCATGATTTAACCTCCTTTCAGTGTGTTTTTTGTCAGCCTCTTTTGGGAGTACTTTCTTACCTTGTAGGATACAAGCTTGGTTTTACCTGTATTTCAGAAATCATATGAGGATATGGTCTGTCATTGCAGCTCCTCCTGACTGGTGGATACACAACTGGTTTTTACCAAAGTCTGTCAAAGCTGTTGGATTTTAGTAGGGCCAGGACTTACTTCTTTGCTGAGAATTTTCTTTCCTGAACTATTTATTTTTGGAGATTTTAATTATTTGCTCAATAGTTAAACCAATATGTAAGAAACGTTTTATCCTTGGGGATGCAGAAAGGAGAGTGGTCCATTCAGTCTTTGTGAAGGAACAAAGTGTTGAGGAGCAAAAGCACAAGGCACACAAGTTTGTTTCTGCGGAGCTATGTCAGAGTAGAGGAACGCAGTCCAAGCCCAGCAGTATCTACCGGAACCAAAGAAGCAGTAACTAAAGTAATCTTGTGTAATTTTAGTTTTTGTGTTACTACAGCAGTTTTGCTTAAATTCTGACAGTACCGGAATCTTGTTTACAAACTCTGATTTTACAACCCATCTATAATTAGTCCGTGTATTCTATTCTCAAACCCAGTGGGTTCCCATCCTTTTTCCAGAGGGATACGAAACCCACGAGCGGTGCCTCCACCCTCCTGTGGCAGCCCAGGGCCCTAGGCGTTAGGCGCCAAAATCCTCGTCCGCCCGCAGGAGGCGGCCTTCGGAAGCCACCAGAAGGGGCATCTCTGGAGGGCTACGGCGAGGAGATGGCAACGGCTTCCCGGTGGTCCCCTCGCCCCTGCCGTGAGATGAGTCCCGGCTTTAACGAGCTTCCTGGGCTCCTGGCGTCCCGGTGGCTCCGCTCCAGGCAGCGGTGGGCGCCCCGCGGCCTGCTCGGAAGCGGTGTGGTGTGGCCCAGGGAGGGACGTCCCGCCTGACCTCCAGCTCGGGAGCCCCAGGCGGGCCCACCCGCCACACGTACGTGAGCGTCTTTCTGAACTTCGCAGAATGTCAGGAGTTTAACCTTAAAAGCGCCCTGAATGACTCCTGTGCAGAATATATTTGTGGATCTAACAGCACCTCTCGCCTCATGCAGTAGTTTGATGCTGTGTGGAGAGTAACGCTCTGCGGAGCAGAAGAGGGTGTTGGGGTCGGTCTCAATTTGGACGGGACATCCAGTGAAGATGTTGGGGAGGAGAGGTTTATGACGGTTTTTTTTCCTCACGTTTGAAGGAGGGAGAAGTATTAATAGCAAACAGCAGTACAGATGTATTTTTACATCTCAATCGTCAGCGCTCTGGGAAGAATATAGACGAAGGACAAAACAAGAAAAAAGCAGTAGCAATACAGAAGTGGCGGGATGCGTTGAAAAGGCGCTGTCTCTGCCATTCTGCCATAGTCAGAAAAGTCAAAATCCACTTCAGAATGCAGGAATAAAAAATGACAGTCTGCTAGACTGAAGCCTGACAAAATTGCCATGAAAATAAGCTAGCTGCAAGCAAAACACTGCTCATCTACCGTTTACCGTGATGTTGACTTTTAAGATAAAAAGGTTGATACTGTATTCGGGGAGTGGAAAATTAATTTTTTCATTAGCACGGCAATTTTTAATGCCATTATTTCATAATTACTCCACCAAGTTTGGAGCAGAGATGCCTAGTACTGCCGATAGCTTTTTCATCCTGTTGAATAACACTGACAAATAATCAGCATAATCAAATCCAAATGTAAAATTAATATGAATTTGCCAAAGCTTTGGCTTTTTTTTTGTTTTAAACAGCCACATAAGCTTTGAAAAAAGCTTCATTTGAAAAAAAAAAAAAAGTATAAATTCTCTCTTTTTATTACCAAGAGAAAAAAGTGGAGTTTTTGACCCAAAAGAGACGTTTTCAGAATAATGCATGAAATAAGCCGTTGCTATGTAAAAGTGAGGAACACCAAAGGCAGATGCAACCTCAGTCTAAATCAGGACTATGCAAGCATATAGCGTGTGGCACCACAGGGCTAACTGATCTGCTTACTGCTACTTTAATCTCCTCTCCTGGCCTGCACATGGCCAACAGGCGTGAACTTTGTTTTTTGACATTTTTTATGTTAACTGTGTTTTCAGTAACAGCAAATAAATCCAAATTTTAGAAGAGAAACACCAAAACAGGTTTTTTATTTGTGTAAAAAAATTATAATTTAACATGGTAACATATTGTGATTATAATCTGAACCCATGTGATGTGAGAAGTATTGCATCAGCAAAATTATTCTTAGGTTATATTCTGGGGTTAACATTAAATAGTGGTGGCATTCTGCACCACCTTGTTTACCCGTGACTAATTTGCCTTTATAATAAGGATATAAAAAACCCCATCATCAAAGTATAGCTATTTTACTAACTCAGGTAGGCAGAACAGCCTCAAGTTGGCTTTTTGGCATCATGCTATATATCTGTAGGGCAAAGAAACGGTTTATTTAAAAATGAAAAATCCACTTACTCATTCCTTGCAGAAAGTTGGTAGTTATTACTGATTCAGATTCTGGGCACAAACAATACAAATACACATACTGAAACAGGTATTGTGCTCACTGTTGTTTATTTCTTACACTACAATTCATGAGCAGATACTGGTAGAAAAAGCTTTACTCTGAACAGAAACAGAGCTGGGGGAAAAAAAAAGAGAGAAGGCTGTGAATTGGACTGAGATGGTGGTTGAATTTGTATTTCTGTATGATGCCAGGGACAAGTGAAAGAGGTGGATCTAAAGAGAAATATACTTGGAAGCCCACTGGCGATAGGATGAAAAGGAAAGCAAATGGGAAATAAAGAGGATGGGAAAGGAGCAGAGGTGCTCCGTAACAACGTACAGCAGCACGCGGAGGGAAGTGGAGGTGAAGGAAGTGGCATGTGGTACCTTCCCTTTGGATGTGAGGCTTTAATTTGTTTTTGTGTGTTTTGCACATGAATTCTGTAGAATTGTATTTGCTTTCAAAACCTCATCAGGCACAAGTACTTGTTGGAGTATTTCTGACAGTATTCCTAGTCTCTGAACTTCATAGTTGTGATTAGTTCCTTCAACAAATCTTCCATGCAGTTGCTTTGATTCTCATAATTAATCACTTTCACTCAATCAAGTACATTTTTCAAAGACTGTGTCGTGGTTTAACCCCAGCCAGCAACTAAGCACCACGCAGCGGCTCACTCACTCCTCACCCCTCCCAGTGGGACGGGGGAGAGAATCAGAAGGAAAAAGGTAAAACTGGGTTGAGATAAGAATAGTTTAATAAAACTGATGATGATAAAAATAACAATAATAAAATGACATAATAATAATAATAATAAAAGGAGTGGAATATACAAAACAAGTGATGCACAATGCCATTGCCCACCATTTGCCGACCGATGCCCAGTTAGTTCCTGAGCAGCGATCCCCCCTGGCCGACTCCCCCCAGTTTATATACTGGGCATGATGTCCCATGGTATGGAATATCCCTTTGGCCACTTGGGGTCAGCTGCCCTGGCTGTGTCCCCTCCTGAATTGTTGTGCCCCTCCAGCCTTCTCGCTGGCTGGGCATGAGAAGCTGAAAAATCCTTGGCTTTAGTCTAAACACTACTTAGCAACAACTGAAAACATCAGTGTGTTATCAACACTCTTTCTCATACTGAATCCAAAACATAACACTATACCAGCTACTAGAAAGAAAATTAACTCTATCCCAGCTGAAACCAGGACAGACTGAAATTGTTAAATACAAATTGTTCACGATCCCATAAAGAAAAGGCAGTTTTAAAGGTTTTGATTCTCAGTATATGTTCCTGCTATGAAGAGAACATGACTACCTGAAAAAGAACAAAGAGCCATATTCCAAGATATTCTCCATTTAAGGATAGTTTAGGGGATTTTTTTTTTAATACATTCTTAATGTGTTAAGATGCCAGTCAGTTTCCAAATACTTGCAAAATCCTGTAATTGGTTTATTAAAGGTGGAATTCTGTACTGTATTTGTGAGGTGCATATATGTATTCGTATAGGTCTGTATAGGTGGTTAAAGCAAAGCTGTTGATTTGCTGACATTTGTGAAACAACATTTTTTTACTATGCGTGTGAGATCGGAGAGTCTCAACATATGAAATGATGTGTGATACTAGCAAACAGAAAAGCAAGCAAAATGAAAGGTGGTGTTCCACCTGGAAGTGAAAGGTGGAGCGGAGGCCATATTACAAGTGTTTTACTGCATGCAAATCCTATAGTCCACTTATGCAGGACCTATGCATATGCAGACCTCCTAAATTGGAACTTAAAATGACTTTATGCAGAATTTAGTTACTAAAATCTTAGAGAGTAGTTGAGGCAGCTTCTTTTCAAGAACCCCATGAGCTCTGTGAAAACATAAAAACCAGCCCCCCCTGCCCCAAACAATTGTATTGTCTGTTTTGGGGCAGAAACTTCAACTTGCTAGCCATTAGAGGGGTGCTATTCTCCTGTGTATGTTTATCACCCAAAAAGAAGGGCTCGGCACTTCGAGTTCCAACTGGATTTAGGCATCTGCTTAATCAGGTTTATGAGCACTCCTGTGCCTGGTGTTCTGATGTATAGATACCCTGCAGTTTCCCTTGGAGGTATATAGGTTTCTATGGTCTGTATGTTTTCTCTTTTCTTTTTATAGTACATGAAAAGAAAATATAAAATAATGTCTTTTTTTTTTCTGTTGTAGTTATTTTTAGTCAATGGAGAAGGGAAGACTTCTAATTAAGATGTTCTGCATCATTCCCTGGAAGCATTCAAATAATGTTCCTGCATTAGCATTTCAGTATGAATTAGGAATGTGCTTTTGAAGTAAAGTTCCCCATTGTCTCTACTTGCTCTGCTTGGATTCACATCACAGAGCGGTCTTGGAGAACACAAGTTGGACATTTTTTTGGATAACTAGAAGATGTGCTCCAACCGTTACCAGACATTCAAATCCAGAGGCCCAGATGAGAATAGGTCCAAAGCCTTTAATGTGTATAGAGTGGATGTCAGGTTCTCATCACCAGTGTTTTACCCTAAGGATTTGCTCCTTTGGCACCGCACTGCTTGCTGATGTAGATAGAAGCACAGATTTCTTCAAAGCTCGCTCTCCTTGTAGCTACAGGGCGAGTCTGGGTCCTCAACACAGGCGGTCTGAATTGCTGTGCTGCAGTGAGATGCCTAAATCTGAGGCACTGAAACGTTCACATTAGCTGTCTAAAAGCAGGTGATATAAATACCGTTCGTAGTGTTCATATCATAACATAAAGCAAGGCAGTGCAGGCAGCAGCTGTGTATCACTTCTTACTTGAGTCCCCTTCAGCAAGTTAGTCTCCCTGGGGGAGAAGGCGGTGGGGTTGCACCCCACCTGTATTAATCCAGCTCTTGACTGTTTGTTGTTTTAGAGCGACTTGATAATATTACAGAAAATACGGACCAATAGAAAATAGGCAAAAAACGCACCCCTTTTTTTGAGGCATACCTTTCTCCACACTTGCATTCAGCTGTTGGTAATCACTTGGCTAGTGCGAAACAAATAGTTCGATCTTGTACTAGGACTATAAAGTAAACCATCTAAATTGTTACTAGTGTTAACTCCTGTTTCCTAGCTTGTTCTCTGAAAAGCTATTTGGTAAATCTTGTTTCACTGTCAATTTAGATATTGTTCCTCCCTCCCGGAAAACACAGACTTCTCAATTCATTCAAAGAATAGTTTACCAGTACACATTTCTCATGCCAATAATAAATCAAGTACAGAATGGTGCAGGCTTTAGAGATGTACTTTTCTATAATTTACTGATTCTCATAGCATTTGTAGCATATATTTCTACTTAAAACACTTAAAATACTACATTAGCTCATACGTAGGACCAAAAAAAACCCCAACAACAATATACTAGCATATTGTTAGAAGTTTAGAATTGTAACATCAAACATAAAAAATTCAGATAATTAAGATTGCTCCAGGAGCTTCTGTTTAGCTCCCTTGTATGTATGAGTAAAGATAGTTCTAGCAGTGTAATCATGCACAAATCCTCATACACGATCAATGGTACTTACTTACATATTTAATTATTTTCTTTGTCTTAGACTAGATTTTATTCAAATTTTTTTTTGAAGACACAACTATAAATATTCTCATAGCCTCTTCTCTTATATCTACCGTATCTGGAAACTTAATTAAACCCCTTTATTTTCACAATACTTTCTGAGGTGTTATTTTCCTTTTACAGGTGAGAAAGAAACACGTTTTTAAAGTTTCAGATGCTCAGCTTGTGTTATAAGAGTACTTAGCACTTCATATTTTAGAGCATCACTAACACTGGTTTCAGCTGCAGTCTCCGAGAAGATCTTCTGCATATCAGGCTCCATTGTGTCTGGTTTTGGACACCAGAAGGTGATTAATGTAAATGGAGAATCATTTGTGAAAGTTTGGCTGAGATGCAGGAAGCTGTAGCAAGAAGAATGGTACAATGCAGTTCTCCATGGAAATGCTCTCACCATCAGACTCATGAGATTATCCTTTCTCTAGCTGCAGCTCCCATCTCCATTCACTAAAAGCTTTCCAAGTTCAACAAAAAAAAAGACTTTTGTCCTACAGACTGAATAATACCCAATCATCTCGCTCATTCTAAAAACAGCTTAGTCCTATACCATTCACCATTGTGATGCATATGCATGCGGGACAGAAGGTAGGATGTTATCGGATGAATGTTTCATTTCCTAACTTTCATAGTGATCTTTAAACAGGACTCCTTAGATGCCTATAAAAGTTACAGTGAAGGTGCCTGAATTTAGACTTTCTTACTGCTATGTAATCTTTCTGTATAAAATTCACTCCATATCTGTCTCCCTGTGGTCTTTGTTCCACCCAGATCACATCTTGGTTCATTGAAAGAAAAGTCCTTTATGGACCTTTGTATTGTGATAAATTTCCCTGATATCCGTATGTAGTAGCTTAGCGAGATTTGTACTAAAATGGACAGGGAATATGATGACATTCATTGAAAAATGTGAGATCGGCTGCACACATAAGCGTTCTGTGACTTTGGTTGATAAGATTGGGAGATTTGCTTCAAATGATACTCAAACCAGCACCACTAGATACACTATGGCACTATTGCCTTAGCAAGGTTAGGAGGAACCTTAGAAGGACATTTAGGGGCGGGGGGAAATAAACAGATGGTGTACAATTTGATTCATTTAAGCATCTGAGTGGGATTCAGGTCCATACACGCATGAAGAGGGTGGTTTGGGATTTGACTCGTATATCCTCTTCTTTGTGAAGCCTATTCTGCTCCAAGACTGTTTGTCACTGAGGGACCAAGAGACAACTAATGAGAAAACAGATTTTGCAAGTGGAGCGGACTTGTCAGCAGAAAGGCTGGGGAAGGCACAGTGGAAGAATGAATGTTTGGTTTATGCCCGAGCTCTTCCAGAGAGGGGAAAAACTCAGTTTGTTCAGGTCAAGTTGCAGCTGTTAAAGTACCGCTGTAAGGGTATGGAAGTGCTGGGTTCATATGGGACACAGACTTATTTTAAACACTCCACAAAAATGAGAACAATTCTTCAAAGTTGAGAGCTAAAGCATTCATTTATTTCAAATGTTTCTCTTAGAATGATTTACTTTTAGTACACTAGACTCTTCATTTACTATTGAGTAGTTATTGTTTCTGTTTCCTTTTGAGACTTACTTTGGATATTGTATTGCAAAATTCAGAACCTCCCTGGAAAGTCCACGAGAGAGAGAAGCCTGGCTTATTTCCTCCTCCTCTCTGGTTAGTGAGGTTACAGCTATGATTGAATTATAAGAGATGAGCAAGTGGCAAGGTTTAGGAGACCTACCATATTGTGGTAGCCCTCATCCAATGCGTTTCACTTGGTACAAGCCTCCCCTGTGTTATCAGATTACCGCTTTTCCCATTTGCCATATCTGCCTTAAGAAGGTTTTTTTCCTGTTATTATTTCAGCCTTGTGAAGATTTTGTTTTCATAGGTCTCGGGAACATTTTTCATTATGCTGAAGTTTGCAGCACGTAGTGCAGTTTCTATCTGCACTCCATGACCTTGTACCAGCCAGCAGTATGGTGTCAGTAAGAGATGTCACTCATTGGCAACAAATGCTCCTCCTTCTCCATAATTTTACCTATCTCCACAGCAACTGACAGCTCAGATGGATTTCTCAGAAGCAGATCTTTCGTGTCGAAGGCTTAATTTCAAGGCTTAAATTCTAATTCTAAAATGGGTGCGCTGCCCACATATAATTCCATTGTGCCTTCCCTGCATGCTGAAAATATTTTATCTTCTCCCTTCTCCCTCTCCTGTCTTCTGACAAAACTGTAGTAGCTAGTGCCCCAGTAGATTTCAAGCAGCATACTAGAGGCAAAAACCCCCAAAAACAAACAAAGCAAAACAAAATTAAAAAACCACCCTAGTATGTTTTTTTCCTATTTAACTTCCATTCTCAATCCCTACAATCACATATAACTGAATATAGGCAGAGTCCTCATCATCATCCTGAAAAGGTAGGACTAAATCAGACAGAACTAGATGGTCTACTCCAAGGCATGCATACAGCACACAGTATTCCTAAAATAAAATCTAAATCTGTTTTTTTTTTTTAATTAAAGTTTCTTTATTTAATCTTTTCAGAGATTAAGTACAGAAGCTTTTCCTTATGTTGAGTCACTGTGGTCTCCCTTCTCTATACCTTTTCTAAGTATACCATCCTGTTGAAACTGTTGGGCAGATGTTCTGCATTGTCAGGTTATACAGTAAATCATTTTCTATTTTGGTCTTGTTTCCTGTTACTTAATAATTCCTAAAATTGCATTTTGTTTTTAACTGCCACTGGGCATGAAGAACAATAATCAAAGGGTTTAAATTGACTATTAATACTAATGAAAGTTATAGGAGTCCATGATTGTTTGTCTGCAGTTAGGGCTGTCCCTCCTTGTGTTGCATATGCAGTACTTTGCAAATAGCTACTTTGAATTTCATCTGTCATTTTTTTTGCCAAGTGGTTCAGTATTGTGAGATCCTTGTACAACTCTTCAAAGGCAGCTTTAATTCTTCCTGTTCTGGTTAATTTTTTAGCATCAGACTTTCTCTTCACTCATCATCCTCTTTTCTCAAATGCTAAAAAAGGAAGTTCAGTGGCACGAGAACCTGAGAGAGGTTGTTGGGAATTCTTCCGTCTCTGCTGTGAGTACTGACCATTTATTTCTAACGTGCTTCCTATCTGCTAACCAGCTATTAAGCCAGAAGAGACTCTTCCCTCTCCTTCCATGATAGTCGGGTCTAAGGCCCTTTGAAGGACATGATCGGAAAGAAGGCTTTTGGAAATCCAGCTACGCTTTGTAAATCAGTTGCATCTTATACACACTTTGTTTATTCTTTCAGAGAACTAATCATTTGTGAGAGATTGCTTTTCTTGTTACAACGGATTCAGCAATTTTCTATTAATCTGATGCGTTAGACTTCTGTTGGTAGATCTGATACAGAGGTTGGGATTCCTTGTTTGCTGTTTCTTAAATCCCAAGGGAGATAAACCCCTCTCCCTGTTAAAACTGCAGCCTTCCTCTGGCACAGAACTTGATTTAACTGACAAAACGGGGTGTGTTATGTGCTTGCCCATGTTCTAGACTAGTTAGGGGTGCAATGCAAGTTATAGGAAAGAGAGAACCAGAGATGCCTGAAGAATTATGAAACCACTGTTTTGTGGACTAACTGAGCATAACCAGAGGTCTCACGCTGCAAGGAAAAATTTGTGATTCAAAGCCATCTTAGTTCAAAGAAGAGACTGAACTCATCCTAATCGGGAGTCCTAGGAAGGCATAAGCGATGCAACCCTTTATAGAAACCCCAGAACAGTGCACTAATTGCCCCCATAAATAAGCAGAAACAGTTTTTAGAAGACCAGTAAGAAGGACTTGTTACACCAGTTAGCACAAAAGCAGTAAGTGAAGTTGCTATCTGGTGTTGTCAGCATATTTAAAGAAGGGCCTCTTTCCTAGAAATGACAACATTAAGTTCTTTCTTAGGGTTACTTCTTTTATTTCAGACCAGAAAAGCTAAGACCTTGGAACATTATTCTTACAGACCCATGAAGATCAGAGAGAGCGAGCTTTCCAGAGATACCACTGTAAGGAGAGCTGTTTGACTAGAGAAGTATAACCACAATCTCCAAGCAAACGTCTTTTTTGAAGCTAGAAGCACTTGCTGATAAGATATGGGATTGCATTATTAATTCAGAAGAGTACCTGTTATAACTCACATCGCATTCATTTTCAAAATAAATCCAGATAGCATTCTTCCTTTTAGGTAAGCATCAGAGCTTTTATAACGGCACTATCAATCTGAGGCAGAGAAGTCATGACTTCCATTTTGAGATCTATGGGAGTGAATGCATGGCTATCAGTATATAAATTGACCATTTCTGCTATTGGTCATACAAAGTAGAGGAAAATAGAAATTATATATAATATATAAGGTTTGTTTTGAATTTCCATATTTAGAGTATGATCTTGCTTTCCAAGCAAGGTGTATCTTTCCAAGCTCATAACTGTGCAAAATTGCACAGTAGTTGATTTACAGACCTTAGTGTGATGGAAGGTAGGAAAGTGTAACCGTGTGTACCTGGAGGTTTCCTTTCTTCGGTGATAAAAGTCCTCCATTCAGAATATTCTAGAAATGCTGTGTAGAAATGTGGAGATTTATGTCATTATGGTGAATTCTTATGCTCTTACAGTACTAGAAATCTTTTTTTTTTCCTTTTTCCTCAGTTCATTTATTTGAAACAGTCTGTTACGTAGGAATGTAGCATTGAATTAACTTGGTTGTGAAAGTTTGCTGATACAGATTGAAACTTCAGGGAATGAGATGGGGTATCACTTGTTTGATTTTGCCTTCTTGTTGGAGGGACAAATCTGTGCCAGTCTTAACAGACTTGTGATCTTTGTAAGAAAGGGAAATTTCAACAGTTTACTGTGACTTAAGGTCACAAGGATGGGGATTTCTATCCTTTAACCTGTTTATTGAGAAAAACCTCAGGTATATATGAGGCCCATTAAGTAGCCCTAGAATATTCTGATTTCTTTTTTTAAGTGGCTGAAATGTTGACACTAAAAGACGTATGAAACTTTCAAACATACTTAGATCTGCTTTCTCTGTTCCCATTTCCCCTAACCCCAGGCCCGCAACTCAGCCGAGGCATTTTATTACAATATCCAATTATGGTGTGTTTGCTTTGTTGAAGTTTTTATGATATGGTCTGCATATATGGTATTTTTTTTCCTTGGACTTTCACCATCCATCCTCACCCCATGACACAATATGTTAAGCTGTGGGTTTTGTTAGCCAACATTAATGGTAGCTTGTTTTCAGTGTGTTTTTTGTGACCACATGTGAAGTGCCAGTAAAAAGTTATGAGTCCCACAAGGTGAGGACATAAAAGATGCAAAATTCAATCCTCTACCTGCTAGTCTTTTAACCACATTATTATTTGAATCAAGGACAGTATCATTATCTGCCATAAACCCCAGTATTTTTAAAGAGTGTTTCCCAAAGTAGTTCTGACAGGTGGGACAGATGGAATCTTTCCACCTGGTCATCACCTGCCAGGGGTTTTTAAATAGCTATGTATCTTGTAAGAAAATAGTAAAAATGGGACTTACCCTTGTAGATACTAGAACAACCAACATGGTGATCTGGGCTCTAGGTGAGCCTTCCTCAGGAGTGTTTCAGCACAAACCAGCTGAAAAACTACCATGCTTACCAGAGGTTACCGAAAAGCGATAGCCGTGCCTTGCCTGTATCCTAGTACAACAGTTAGGGATGGGTCCCTTGCGGCTCCTTTAGCAGGTAGTCACGGTTCCTCGCCGATTCCCAAACCCAGCAAACAGTTTGCTGTAGGGTCAAAGCTGGCTGTTGCCCCAAACTTCTTTGAGAGACGCATGGGCACCGCTGCACTGACCATTACTGAAAGCAAGTTAACTGTGAAGACTGGGTCTTCCTCAGTAACGAACTTACCAGTTTTCAAGTATATGAATTCTCTGAGAAAAATGGTTTTAAGCTGCAGTGTTTTTTGTGAGCAGCATGATGCCTGCAGGTGAGAGGGACTGTGCAGGCAGGGTGAATATAGCTGGTGTGTTGTGCTCTCCGTGTGACAGTGTCCCATACAGTGGAGCAGCATGGATGCTACAGCTGGTGACTACAGAAAAGTGTGAGATTTAAAATCGGGTGAAATGTTTGAGATCCGGTGATGGGACTGAGGTTAGAAAAGTTAAATCTAGTTAGGCCAGACTAGACTGGTATTATTACGTTGCTTGCTGAAAGGCTGGACAGGATTTAAAATTCTCGGGTAGGAAAAAAAAGGCAGCTGTGCACATCTCAGAATTTTATGAGTTTGTTTTGTTTTAATCCTTCTGTCATACACTAGTTTAGTTTTCAAGTATGCTCTCTACTGCTATGCAATGTGCCGGAGAGTTTTTCCTCACTATTGCCAGGAAACCATTGGACAATGCTTCTTCCTTTCCTGTTGTTTGTTTTGCTGATTCTTAAAATATCCCCATTCCGAAGAAATATCTTTGTTATTCCCTGGATGCCCTAGAAATAGGCTGTTATGGGGCTGGGCACTTTTAAGTGTTTCAGTGTGTTTAAAGATTTGCCAGGAATGTCTTCTTGTTTGTCAGGTCATCCAGACAGTGCTCCCTATTTAAGAACTGCATAGCATGTCTTTAAAAAATAAATTTGCAGCAATGGAACCTAAATACAGAAGGATACAACAACAGAATTAAGGCTATGCTTAATAACAGCAATCCTTCTTGGCTGCTCCAGCCTCTCTGAAAGGTTTCATCTCTCTTGCTTTTCTGTCAAGACAGACTCTCTCTCTATTAATTGAAGCTTATCTGCAGACCCTTTTTAGTTTGCTTACGCTGAAGAAAATGACTCCAAGTAAAAGCTAGTGCTTTCCTCCTCTGCCATCCCTGAGCTAGAATGCTCCTGTCTGTTTACTCATGTAAGAAAGTCTCTTTCTTTTTTCCTCTTTGCTGAGCACTCCTGGTGATGACTACCCCTGGCACTGAGGAAGAGGTGAAGGGATTACTTTACTTCCTCCCCAAGGTTCTCGGAGTAATGCTTCAGTGGCTGCTTACTTCAAAGTGGTGAACAGAGCAGTGCCTGATGGAGACGTGTGTGCTTAATTCATATGAGAACCATTCCTAAGAAGACTTAGAAGGATTTGTCTGGGATCAACGGGCTTTATAATATGCCTCTCATTTACAGAAAAGTGAATTTTGTGCCTTTACCTTTTGTATTAGAAATATAATGACTCAACAGGTGTTTCAAGCTTTGGGCATAAGATGTGATTTTTTTTTTTTAGGACACGTGGAATATATAGCTTTAGCTTTTATTGTATCTTAGACAACAAAATGTTAAAGCAAGTGCAAAATCTCAGACTGGAAGAATAAAACTGGGTAGTGTAACGTCAAAAAAAGAAATCTGAAGCACAAAAGGTGTAAAGATTTGTGCAACCTACATAAACGCAGAAACAATTTTTAACCTTGATAAACTATCAGTGATGCAGGTGGTGTAACTGCTGTTTTCCATATCTTATTTCTGAATATCGGTAAATCATTTTAGCAATTGGGAACTCTCACCTTCAGCCACTGTTTTGTTCCTGTGTATTGCTTGGGAGAGATTCAGTAAATGAGGTCATAAAAATTCATCCATTTTTGTCTGGCAACTCTTCAGAAGCAGCAAGTCCACAATCACAAGAATACATGAGGGAGTCCCTGATCATTGATCCTACCAATTTAATTCATGTCATAATAAGCCATTTATGAAACCCACCTTGCATCCTGTGCCTATTTATTTAGGTTAGGCAGATGCTGGTACAGTTCAGCTTATCACAGTAGATTCAGAAGAATTGCATGACTGCTGTACAGGTTTGATTTCAGCCAGTGGGTCTCTAAATGGCAACGTCACCAGACAAGCAATATTAAAACAAGACAAAACAAAACAAACTTCCTTCTCCACGAACAAAAAAAATCTCGAAACTTAGATTTCTCACAAAATGGGAGTGATGATCTAATGGTAGTTTTTACAGCAAGACAGGGGATAAAACATACCCTAGAGGTACGTTTAGATCCCTTTCAAAACCGCTAGAGAATATATGTAATTTCAGTAGCACTTTCTGCTATTGCTTGCTGTGAGTAGACTGCACTCCCTCTTCTAAATGGGAACAAACTCTGTCCCTTCATATACATGTGCAGTTCCCAAAGAAAGCTATGGCTCTTTATAAAGTGGTTTCTTGAAAAGGTTTTCAGCTGCTGAGGCTTAGAAAGAAATGGTTCATGTACCATCACGGGTGACCTAAAAGCTGTACTTTCAAGATGGAGTTTTCAAAAGCTCCTATTGAGGGCCTCCATAAAACTCATGGGAACAAGAAAAGAAAATTTGGTGGTGTTTTGAATAACTGCCCTAAACATGTGAGCTCTCCAGGTGCTACATGAGAATGTGAATTGGGCTGTCCTGACCCCAAGAAAAGCCCCTGTGACCACTGCTGATACGCTCTTACTCTGTCATGGGGGCATTTCTGCCTTCTGTGGGCAGTGCAGAAATGGGATTTGCCTTAGCATCCAAGGACTGTCATAAAATTAAAAACTAGCAATTGAATTCACATGGAATCAACTCCATTTTCCTTTTTCTAGTTCAGTTGTCTGCTTCTGTCTAACAATAAAATGTGTTATTCCTTCATGAGAATGTATTTCCACTGTAATTCCTTTAATTAAATGGTACTAGGTAGGTACCGATATAGGATAAAAACACTGCTAAATTAGACATTCAGGGGCACGCAGACATTCCAAAGAGCCCCGGGCAAAAGTTGAAATTGTGGTCTTTTCTAAATTGGGATTTATTATTAGTGTCATCACACAAAGCTCACTGTGCCTACTCAAAATATTGCAAACTCTTTCCTGCTTCCTCAGCCTTATCTCCTGGGCAGCCTTGGGCTGTATTTACGAGAGACTTTTTTTTTCCTTTTTTTTTTTCTTTTCTCTTTTAAACTTCTCAGTATCCTTTTTCAAATTTGAAGTGTGGTCATTGCTATAGAGCAGTGGAGTACATCGTGGAATGGTCACTTGTGGTTGGATTTAATAATAACTGGGAGGACAGTGAGGTCCATTTATAAATTATAACAGATTGAAATGCATTGTATATAATAGCTTGGGAAATACAGCAGATGTATTGCTCAAGTTCAAGAGCAATTGATTAAAATACTATCAAGAGAGACATACTTATGAGAGTGCAGTAATTCTGAGTCAGTGCTTAAACTCTGTTTTCCTGACTGCTGGATCTAACTGTTGTCTCTCATTTTCTATACGCATCATAAAAACTACATGAATGTGTTGCCTGATGAAGCTTCGCGCCCTGATCAGTGACACTAGGTTTTATCAAGAGGCAGATAATAAATGTATTGCACAGTGAAAAGAGCAATCGGTAACTATTGCATAGATTTCATAGAGATGGCATCACTTTTGGTGAGGATCAGCTCATTCATTTCATTGCTAGGCTATGCTTCTTGCTTATCTTTTAATTTCTTCTCACGCTACCTGAAGTCTTTTATCTCCTGCATTATATATTGGGTTTAAACCACTATATTAGTAAGTATTTAAATATTTTATAAAAATATGAGCTTTATAGTTAATATTGTTCCTGCTGTTTCTGCTAGTTGATATATATTGCTTGTTCTTTCTGGATCTGAGGACAGCCTAACTCTTAGGGTTAGACATGTGGGCTCCAGTGCTCAAATGGGGTTCACAAAATGCAGAGGAGGTTCCCCAGAGCTTAGTAAACCTGTTGCTTAATCACGGGGAAAGTGTACTGGCTGTCGAGTGCCCGTGAGCACCCACCTCTCACCTATCCTTCTGTTCTCAGTAGGGTCAAACTGAGCGTGCAGTGAGTTAAGTATGGTATCTTACAGACCTCAGTGTCTGTAAAAACCCTGTCTGCAGGTTCCCCTTTCACATGCCATTGTCCATGTCACTGCTTTTATATCCTTACCACCCCTGCAAGTATATATTTCATTCCAAGCCTTCTGTACTTTTCATGACTGCTAATTTTGTCTCTTTTATAATGTTGTTATGTCATCTGTTTCTTTGGATGGCCTTTTTAAAGAGGTTGGAAGTAAAGTTGCCTTTGCACTCATGAGAAGAATTTTAAAAAAACCACTCATAAAAATAAGATTTAGCTGCTGAATGCTGAGCATAGCCACTGACTAGTCTTTAAATGCCAAGATTGGAAATTATGTCAGGCATCGCAGCTCTTTATCTCATGCATGAGAGTAGTATAGGCTGCAAGGGTGAGAACCAGCTGCGAGACAGCGTAACTGCTGCGGGGCAAGCAGGGAGTCGAGGGTTTCAAACCTGCCTGTGGAGTGGTCTAGTTCCTTACGTTAACGGATTGCTGAATACATTTCATAAACAGTTATCAGAGAAGGAACGGGAGCATACTTCTGTCTTACCGGGCTTATCTGCCCATGAAGCTACAGAATCACGTTCTTTGCTTTTTCTTTCTCCTCTTGACTAAGGAAAAGACTGGAGGGGGGTCTTTCTCAGCCAGAATAATGTACAACCCACTTATGAAGACACTTTCCAGGAAAGTTGGATGTCCGGGATGAAGCTTCAGCTCTCCCACCTCAAAGAAGCACCGGATCTATTAGACAAGTATATATAGGGGAACTGGAAACATCAGGTGGGTTTTTACCAGTGTTGCCTGAAGGAAGAGAGTGATCCCAAGTACATTTCTGAAAGAAGGGCTTTCTTCTTCTTAGGAAAGATTTTTGTCTTGTCTGTCTCTGCAGAGATCTAGAGAGGGATAGCACTGACAGTATATATGGGTCTGCTTTGCTAATTGCTGACTACTTCCAGGCAGGTTTTAGCACGGTTCTCTGAGGTTAATTGGATCCTTCGTCAGCCTGGATTGAGTATCTACTTCTGTGGTAATACTGTACAGCGTAAGGAGCTGTGCCGCCGGTACCTGATTTCTTACTCAAGTCACATAGCCTGGTGCTTTGCGTAACCTGCAGGGTAGTAGGAGACAGGGGCTTGAATTGCAGTAGACAAAGAAAGGGGCTGAGCTATCATGTCTTGAAAACATCTGAGTATATCCTTGACCCACTGAATCAAGAGTTTGAAATATTGGTGGTTTTTTTTTTTTAATACTATTGTGGCTGAGATGTGTATCCATAACAAACCCATTGATGATAGGTGTGCTGCTCTTAGTTATTTTTTATGGATTACACTGAGATAGTCTGTTCTTGTCTAATGCCTCCAGACTACAAATAGAAAATAGGTTAAGCTACATTCAGCTATTGAAAACCAGGGAAAGCTAGCACTGCGTGTTAGATTTTGAAAGTGTTGTTTAACACTGTACTTTGGAGGTGCTTGATCCTGGTCCGGTGTGTCATAAGAACATCTAATGAATTCAATTCTTCACGGAAGGTAGGCAGGAGATTATCAACCTGATTTTTATGTTTGGATTTAGCCAAATGCTGACTTCTCAGTATTCCCAAGCCTGGAGAAAATCTGTGTATGTGCTAAAGGAAAATTTTACGCACCTAGGAACTTTTCAAATAGTACAGGTAGATTCCTTGAGTAAACTTTCATCTGAGTTCAGGTCTTCAGGATTACATCCTTGAATATAGGCATCTTTGGTTTTACTGACCCTACTTTAAGTGCCCTATTTCCTTCTTTACTCCTTTGAGTTTTGGACCAACATGGATTAACCTTACAGTGTGCCTACAAATGAGTGAGTTAATACCCTGGCTATGCTGCTAATGGCGTTGCATTTACTGCTGAACTAGGAATGAGAATAGCTACCTTAGCATCTGGTTGTCTGTGATATGGCACCAAGTTTAATTGGACAGCAGCAGCTCCTTGAATTAACAAATCGTACTGGCAGCACACACCTGATTACCAGCATGAGCAGAGGGGATGTAAGGAAAAAGATATCTGACACTATAGACCAAAAAAAAAGAGACATTGCTGCAAAAATGAGTGAAAGCAAAGCTCATATTTTTACTTTTTTTTTTCTTTTTCTTTTCTTTCTTAACAGGTAGGGATCAAACTTCAGTTATATTTCAGGAACAGCTAGCTGAGAAATACTTTCTAGATTTTGAAATTTTTTGGCTGAGAGCTTGGAATTTGTTATCTTCTGTCTTGAGAAATCTTGGAACAGAACAGTCTTATTTATAGTAAATACTGGCAGATTATTGGACATATAATGAAGAATTATGCTACTTCTTTGAGTAACAAATAACTTGTCATACCACTTCCCCTAGTCAATGCATGCATTTCAGCAATGAATCAGTGAGTGTTTGGCGGTATTTTTTGAAGTATTTTTGAACCAGGCAAGGAGAAATTATGGCATAGATAATTATGGTAGACCATCTCAAACTAATCACCAAAGAGCTGTAAAAATGGCTTTGGTGGGGGAATGCCTGTTCTTTAACCTTTATGTTGCTGCTTGGCTTTGGAATATAGGAAATGGAAAGAAAATTATTTTCAGCTTTACGTCGTGTATCTGCATGAAAAAGTTGGGTCATTCAATATGCTTAGTTGGTCGCAGCTAAAAAGTGAAGCTCGCAATCTCCTGTATGTGTGTTTGTGTGTGCGTGTGTGTGTGTGTCTGTCTGTGTGTATAGGACTCTTCTGAACCTGGTAAAATCGTAAAGGGATTTAAATGTACCTTAGTACATAACCTTAAAAGCTGTCCATCCTTGTAGTATAGTAGCTGATAAACTCCTTATTCCACCTATTTACTCTTCTTTCTTGCTACAATACAGATTTTGTATGGTTTTTGTTTTCATTTGAACTGTTCCTCCTTTTTTTTTTAGTTTTTCCCTCACCAACTTGGTATCTTGGCTTCTAGTTAAAAGAGAGAAGTGCTAAAAGAACCAGAACTGAAAAGGACCAGTTTCTTGCAGATTTATGTCTCTTGGTTAATAATTGAATTATAGAGGCCTTCTTTTATCTCTGAATATGCATATGTTCTGGTAATGGTATGCAGGCTGCCACACTTGACAGCAGAAACGGGCTGATAAGATTGTTAGCACCCTGCATGTTAATGCTAGGATCCTGGACTCTCTTCTCTCCAGCAGCTGCCGCTTTCAAAATTTATAAGAAAGAGCATAACCGTCCTTGAGATTTCTATCTCCTCAGTCACCTCTGGTCAAAATTGGGCTGCTTAGTTCAAAAATTAGAAGAAGACACACAGACTGTATTATACTGTTGCGCAGCCTTGTTTCCCTAGGAAACCAGGCTAAAAACAGCCTGATAGAAGTCAGCTTTATCTTCTGCCAAAAAAATCCCCTCCCAATTTGTATGCTATAGACCCACAACATAGTTGAGGATACTCTGAAGCAATTACTTCTAAGGAAGATAGTACGCCTAAGCACAGGCGTGGCAATGCCAAAAACTCACCTTCTGTTAGAAAGAAGCTTTTCACCCGAGCAGGTTTAGCGAGGAGTCGTTCAACTACAGAGACCCTTCTCTGCCCAAAGCTTCCCATGCTGTCTCCTGTGGGTGAGGGTTGACATCTTGTTCCATGCACTTGTGAGGAGAAAAAAGTAGCTGAAGGAAGGGAGGACCACAGAAAGGTAAAACCTTGTTTCTTCCCTACCTGCAGTTGAAGATCCAGGTAAGTCTTTTCTTCTGCCTGCACTCTGCCTCTCTGTTCAAAGCTTCATTTCTCTACAGGTGAGCAGGGAACATTATGAAACTAATTGGAAGTATGTAATGAAAGAAATCGGAGGTACAACCTTCCAGCTGTATATGATAGCAAGAAGCCTTGCCTGTAGAATTTAACTGATACATGACAAAGTGAAAGAAAGGCTATTTGGCTGAATCGTAAAAGAACTATCAAAACTCAGCATCCTGTAGAGATACATGATTCAGAAAACAGGAACTTTTAAGAATAGTTTCAGCTGAAAAGAATATTATGTACAAAACACTATTGCATTGTTTAATAACATGACTTCACACATCTCAGAAAATATTATCTTGTCAGGAGCCCACCCCCCTCATTTCAATGATAAAAATGAAACTGGATTCAAAAGCAATCAGAGTCTATTCACCAAGTACAACTAAATCAATAAATAATAATAGCTAAACTTGACCAGTGCAAAATTTGAAGAATTTTGGCTTGGCAGACTTGTCAGAAACGTGTCTAAGTGTTTGCTAATTTGTTCTGTATGCTAAAATATTTAACACATATGAGAAGGGAAAATACGTCAGCTCTGGACTATTCATGAATTACTGAGCCTTTGGGGTAAGTACCGGTCACTCAAGTCTCTCAGAAATAACATATATTGTATGTCCAGTCCATTTAACAGGCAAGGTATACATATACCAGCTTACTACCTTCACAAGTATGTGCAAACTAAAGGCTTAGTCAGTAGAAAGCATCTGTATATTTTTAGTAATCCAAATAATGACTGCTTATATAGTAATATATTCAGAGGTGTAAAGTTCCAGAAATGACCTAGTACATGTAACTGAAAACTTTCGTAAATCGAATGCAGCCATAGATAATCCATCTCATTTGTATTAGACGCGCAGAATGCAATAACTTGTTTAAGAGTTAAACATCAAGCCTTAAGTTAGTTACCTCAGCTCCCTCTGTAGTCAGTGGAGAGAAAGGGGCATCTTCAGAGTGTGGTTCATCCCATGCTAAGTGTATGGCTGGCATAGAAGTGGAGAAAAATGGAGAAAAGAGATATTCTTGTTCTGAAGATAAGGAGTGTTTAAAAAAATTGTCATTGATCTTAAAGCATGCCTTTCACCTTTGGAGCAGCACTTCAGACACATGCCGATTTTTGTTGCGACATTTGCAGCATGGGACATACAAGCATGTTAAGATGTGTTCAGGCAGTGGCAAGGAACTGTGTCAGGTGAGGGTTTTTCTTCTACAGCATTTTGCAAATGGACCAAGTTTATGACAAGATGCAGGTAGGATATTTCTGTCTCTCCAGTTTGCTCAGAGATACTTTGATTAGCTTATTGAGTCCTAAAAATCCTTTTTTCTCTATTATTATTTAATCAGGCTTAGTACTAGCAAATATATTCAATAGCAGTTTTATCATCTGAGGAGCAGACTCTGATTGCAGATTCCCAGAGCGATGTATCCAAGATATGATGTTATGACAACCGCCATTTTTATTTCATTGATTGAGGACAGTAATGAGGTCAAAATCATACATCTAAAACTGGTTCATTTAAGCCTCTAATGAGCTGTGTGATATGAAAGCTTTTTTTATGTCTTACAGTATAGACACATACTGTGCAGTAGGAAAAATACCGAAAAGCAGAACATCTAAAAGAGGCACAGAATTTCTAAAGGCTACGGAAATAGAAAGATCACAGTAATATGTTTTGAATTTGTTAGTCATTCTAATAACATAAAGGAAATTTGTGGTTGTTTAAGGAGTTGCAGTGCAGCAACTTGAGGCTGCAGTGCCACGTTGGCTTGCAGCCAGAAATTATTTGCCACTGTCACCGGAGGAAGGTACGTGCGCTGAAACACGTGTTTATGGAGCTTGTTGCTGCCCGCAGGTTGCACTGTGTACGGTCAGGGGTCCACTGTGTGAGACCTGTGGAGATGCAGATCAGGAGAGCGATGCTGATTAGAGTTGCACTCTAATTTAAGATGTGATTGAAGAGGTAGGAAATACTCCTGGAAGGACAACTGAGAGCAGGAGGCTTCCAAAACCAGGGGAACAAAGTCACAGAAACTAGCTCTGTGCAATAGTCTCATACACATGTTTTTATTCATTTATTTATTAGTGTTCTTATGCCATTTTTAATTATTTTTCAAAGTTTACTGTAAAACCCTAGGCACCTACTTGTTTGTATCTGTTAAGAGACAAGTGTGTTCACATACCAAATCCATACAGATGTGACTTTTCAGGTATATCACTTGTCTTTTACAGGACTGCGTTCCTTTGGTTTGCAGTTTCTCATGGGCTGGCATACCAGCTATCGATACTGTAATACATACGCTTTAGCCTGTTGTAGTTTCGTAGTTTGCAGTAGAACCACAGATGTGTGTTACTGTCTTAAGAGTTTATCTTAAAACAACCCTTCGCGTGGTACCTTGCTTCAAACCACTGAATCTATAGGGTGGAAAACAATCTGTGAAATTAATCACAACTAAAAGAGTTGCAATTCAGCTTTACTGTGTAGGCTAAAACCAGAAAATATTTTTTTAAAGTCAAAGATATGAATTATTTTCCTTTTTTTTTTTTTTTTTCATTCTGCATTTATTCCTGCAGTATGATGGCTACCCAGGAAGTCTGGTCTGCTAGTCCCAACATACTGATGGTTTCATTCACATCTTCCAAATCCCATGAACAACAAGATCAGAAATGAATTTTATTTAGTTGACAGTAATTTTGCTTTATCTTAAGACTGGAAGTTCAGTATTTACTTTTAATAGTTACATTAAGAATGATTAAAAAGAAACCAACCCAAAAGCCCCAGGCTGGAGATTTCTTCAAGTCATAACACTGTGAATGTCACATCTGCCCATATTTGTCTATAACTAAAATTATTTATATGTGTTTAAACATAGTATTTTATTCTTTATTACTGTCTCTTACTGTTTCTGTCTGGCTTCTAGGGAGATCACAATCTCTTTATCCAACATTTTTTCCATCAGGTGGACCTGACATTTTTCTTTCTCAGTAACTCATCTTTATACTTCTTTTCTTTTTTAAATGTATTTCAGGTGCATATCTTTAACATGCATTTTTTTCCTCTCAAATGCCAGTTGTAGTGTGGAGATCAAATTAAAAAAACATTTAAATTAATTTGTGTTGATAAATGAAGGACAACAAATCCTTCCCTCACCTATTTTCTTCAGATGATACACTGTAATGCAGAATATATTAACTGTTTCGGCACTGTGATTCAAAACAGTTGCATTATGTTCCCATCCTGAAACCTGTTTTTTACATTTAAAAAAATTCCCATTAAGTCAACACCAGATTGACTGGATTTAAATCTTTAAAGATGTCTCCTGAAAGACTGCCTTCCACTGTAGAGCCAGCCTGTCATGCTGTTTGTGTTATACTTGCCTCTCACTGATTTTTGTGGGACCACAAAAAATAAGGCACTGGAAGATTTCTGTCCTCAGGGAGCATACCAGCCATTATTACAGGACCATTCTGTTTATTTCAGCCTCTTCCAGTGTCGTCTTCTCTGAGTCAAAGTTAGCAGCCTGACCTGCCACAGGGGCCAAGCAGCAGTCCTACCCTCTCCTCAGGAGATGCTGGATACAGGGCAAAGGGAAGGGAGGCAGCCAGTACCATTACGGCAGAAAGCTACGAGACCAGAAGAAGCCTTGCAGTGTTGGTGGTGGCTCGCTTTTCCCATTGCCCTTTTCTTTTTTCTTTTTGAAAACTTGTTAATACTGCAAGTTCATTCTCATTTCTACCCTTGGCTCTCCACGCCTGGAAAAGGAGAGGGAAAATTAAGACCGTTTTGAGCCACCTTCCCTCCAGGCCTGAGAAGACGCCCGGGGTGGGTATGGATGCAGGTGGACGTGGTGGGTATGGATGCGGATGGACGTGCTGAAGGAGCAGAGCTACTGAGGAGGCTCCCATGCATCCGCCGCCTGCTTTCTTCTCCTTACCTACTTGATGCAAGGCTCTCCGTCCCTGCCCAATGTGTTAGTATTCCTCCTCATCTTCCACTTCTCTTACCCAGTCTTCCCACTCTTCTTTCCACCTTTTTTCTTAGGCGTGGTTTCCAATAATAAGCTATCCATGTTGGCCCCGCACACCTTTCTTCGCTCCTACACCTCTCTCCAGTTTACCAGGTCCATGTCAGCTTTCCTGTAGACTTTCCACCCCAATATATGTTTTGTGCCAAGCTGAAAGCTGGGCCCGATGACAGATACTTGGGTTTTTCTTATAGCATCAGGCATCCCTCACATTTCTGAGAGGCTGAGCGGTGAGAAGGCGTACTCCAGGGGATCATACAATCACGGAATGGTTTGGGTTGGAAGGGACCTTTAAAGGTCATCTAGTCCAACCCCCCTGCAGTGAGCGGGGACATCTTCAACTAGATCAGGTTGCTCAGAGCCCTGTCCAACCTGACCCTGAATGTTTCCAGGGATGGGGCATCTACCACCTCTCTGGGCAACCTGTTCTGGTGTTTCGCTACCCTCATTGTAAGAAATTTCTTCCTTGTATCTAGGCTAAATCTACCCTCTTTTAGTTTAAAACCATTACCCCTTCCTTGTCCTATTGCTACAGGCCCTACTAAAGCCCTGCTTAACCAGGGCGCGTTCAGGCACCGAGGAAATTCTTGGAGCCTCTAGTTGCCAAATTCATTTCCATAGTGTACGTCAGGAGAGAAGTCTTCCAAAAGAGTTTGTGTTGTGTCCAAAGTCGGTACTTTTTTTCTAGGAACCACAAAAAGCAGCTTTGTTTACACATTTCAGTTTGCTGCTCCAGAGTGTGAAGTGACAAGATATCTGATGAGTCTGAAGAAGGAGTTCGTAAAGCTTTGGCAAAGCAAATCTTTTCCTGCCTTTCCCTGTCTAATTTCAGTCTGAAATGGAATATCTGAACAATTTTTGCATAATTAAACAACAAACCTCAACCGGATAACAGGTGAAATAATTTTTTTGTTGAAAAATTGGCAAAATTGGAAATTCCTGAAAGTAGGGAATGTCATAGAAAATTTTGAGTGATACAAGTGCTGAAACTTCCCATTGCCTGTAAATAGCTTCAAGGTTTTGCTTTTAGCAGCGTCTCTAGAAATAATGAGAAATAGTGCAGAAGATTAATGACAGTGCCATTATCATAATGCTGATTATAATTGGATACACATTATAATAGCTTCACACCATGATTAGCTGTTCAGATTAGGATTACTGTAGGTTTAGAGTTTTTGAATTTTACAAAGGTTTACCATGGCAGTTAGTTGCTTTCTGTGGCAGATTTTTTTATAGCTTTACCAAGATTTAACAGGGAGAAGTGAAACAAAAAATATTCTTCCTTTATGCAGACTGCTGTCATTTGATATTCTGTTTATACACTTATAATAGTGTCAGAGTAGTAGATCAAGAAAAATATCTTTTCTATCTTACATTTTAAAGACATTTGTAAAATTACTGCATGCCAAACCCCTCTTAATAACACTATGTACAAGGCGTAACAAGACTATTACAAGGCTACTGTTAATGAATAATCCACCTTCAGCTCCTTTGAACTTGCTTTTAACATGTGGATATGCATATAAATTGGCACTAGAAGAATCTTTCCTGTTTTCTAAGAATTGCTGGAAAGAGAGAATGAGAGAGACAGACAGACAGACAGATGGCTCTAATATTGCACAGTTTGTGTTTGATAGTCACATACCCTCCAGCATGGATCTGGGATATAATTTTTTAATTTATTCAGCATAATACAGAGTAGATGCTGTTTAATGCACATAGAAATGCTTTTTATGTCCTTTCCTCAGATGTTTTCTTGCGGAATTTTAATTTAGTTGTTCATAATCCCCCGAGTTCTTTAGAAACCAGTGTATATTCAGCTACCATTAATCTCTACCAGGTTGTCTTCAAATTCCTGTGTTTTTCAAGGGAAGTCCAAAAACCCAGCATAAAGTTTAACAGCCTCATCAAAAAACTATTACTATACAATACAATTAATTTTTACATAGAGACATCTCCACCAAAGTGATACTTCATATGAAAAAGTATAATAAACTGATAATTTTTCAGTGAGAAGACGCCATGTTTCTCATGCAAAACCCACTTTTAAATGAAAATACAGTCCTTCACAGTGTTTTTGTTGTTAATAGTTTGTTGTAATTTAGGGAATATAAAGAATGCATATGAGGAGCAAAGAGAATTTTAATCATTCGCTAAAAACATTTTGTTACTAGATTATGCCTCGTGAATAATCATGTCCAGTGTCTACCACAGTCAGAACATCTTGCAGTCCCTTTTGTGAATATGCTCAATCATATTTTAAAAATAATGAGTACGTTTTGCCCACTTATGGTTTTTATCCTTCTTGCTTACCCTGTTGTCGGAAAAGCGGATTCGTCACCCGGTGTGCAACAAGCCAATAATCACACACTCAGGGGAGACATTATTTCTTTCATATTTGCGCAAAGATGGGTGCTAGGTGGTAATTCCACAAAGCTAGCACACCGCGCAGTTAAACAAGCAAGCAATTTATGCAGTTTCAGATTCACCCACTTGGTTTCCAAAGTCCTTTCCCAAAGTCATTATTGGTAGTCACTTATCTGCCACCAGTTCTATTGGGCTAAGGTTTTCTCAAATTAAAAGTAGAGTGTTCTTTTATTCTACAGTGCGTGCTCAAGGAGTAGGGGGGGTGAGTCTTTTAGGTCTTGAGTTGGTGGTCGTGATCTCCCCTTGCTGCCTTTACCTTACCTTTCCCGTAGTTCATGCTTTTTTGGCAATCATCTGGTGCCTTCTGGAGCAGGATGTTTCCTTCTTACCAGTCTTTAGTTCCTTCTTCAAGGGTATAGGCGTTAGCAAAGCCTGCATCGTTTATACAAAGTAACCAGGCCTACACAGTGAAGCTATTGAGTAATGGTCCTCCTTAGAGGACAATGCATCGTGTTTAACCCTAAATTGAGCACTATCACCACAGTTAGGTCATAACTCAAACATATGACTACAGCCCCATTCACCCATGCACTGTTTCCATTTTCACTTCATCTTGCATGGGTATTGGGCAGAAGTATTCCAGACAGGGTGCATTATGAAATAGCACAAGCTCTTTTCTTTTGTGGATGTCTGCTCCATATACTCCTAGGATAGTACTGTACTCCTTTTTTTTTTTTCTTTTCTTCATCATCTTGTTGGCACCTCCTAATCCTCTGGGCTGGATTTCACGTCTAATCTGAGTCACCTAGAAGGTGAGCATCCAGTCCAAAATAGTTGTTGAAGTGGAAAGAAAAAGACAGGCATCTAGTGTGTGTGATTCAGCCCACCTAAGATACCAGTTTTAGTTCAATATGAATCACAAGCTAAAGATACTCTCCACTAACTGCAGAGAAATCCTCAATGACTAGCTTAGACTAGACATCTTTTAGATGTCTGAACTGGGTAAGTTGAATGTGATAGTCTGTGATCACTTGTACACAAAGACTTTTTCTTGCTTCTCCTGGTAACAAAGAGAGTTCCCTTGTGCAAGAAGGCAATAGATACGCTTGTGTAAAGTATACTGCCAAGGAAAAAGCTATGCAAGAGCCAGAGGATCACTGCCTTTATTGGTGCATCTCTCTCCCCTTTTCACAAGGCCATGCGACACCAGCTATGCGGGAGTTAAGCGTCAGTCCACTGAAAACATGATTACTGTCAGATTTTGAAGTAGCACACTACTGCTCTAATAAAATGAATTCTGTCTATACAGTTTCCCTCCAAAATTAGTCTTGGGATAAAGTGGTGGATTTAACCTAAGAGCCTGCAAAGAGCTACATGGCAGGATCAAATACTGGTATCTCAGCAAAACTGAGATAGCAGACTTGTTGCTATGAGAGTTGTGAAGAAATAACAGAAAGAAGTTGTATTAGTAAAGTGGGAAGCATAGTTAGAACCCTTCTTGGTATGCACATTCTGAATAACTGAATTTATTAAGAGGAAACTACATCTAGAATTCTCCAATGTTTTTCACGTTTTTCAGTCTTAGAGATACCTCATGTTTCAGAAACGTTGATGAAGTAAAAGCTTAATTTTTTCCTAATGCTTTATATAGTATTACGAACCTCAAATGTAGTCTTTTAAACTTAAATAATTGTTAGAGTGTTTAAAATAAAGTTTTAACATTGGTAACTGTTGAATAAGTTACTGATAATTTTTTTTTTTGACTCTTGGAGAGCTTATTCTTGTCTTTATCGGCCTGGCAGCTTGCTTAAACATTGCCAGATGATTAAGTAGCTTCCCAATTAAAATCAGCATTTGATAGTTAAATGCTGATATTACAGTGTTAGCCAGTTATAAGATCAAATGACCTTGCAGTTTTTATACATAAAACACTTTTCTTTGTACCTGATGATGGCATTATAAAGTATTGCTATTAAAAGCTGGAATATTTTAGAATTTGGGGATAAGGAAGAGTTTTTATCTTAATATTTGAAACATTCATTAGATGTAGCAAGAATTTCCTGTTGAATAATCCCCAACCATAAACATAGTTCCTAATATTTAAGGTGTGAAGACTTCACAGACTTTATGATACACACCAACAGCAATTATAGGGGGCAAAGTTGAAGTCAGTGCCCACTTTTGTGTTGTGGGATGTATTATTACAGATAAAAACTATAAGTATTGTAAGATTTGAATATAGAGTATCATTCTTTTGAGTGATATGATGCACAGGTTATCTAGAAGTTGTACACATACAAATGACTGCGTCTTAAATATCAGTTAGCCTTAGAGAAGCTTGTGAAAAGGTAACTTTAGAAAACAAGTCAGTAGAATTCTAATTTTTCGCTGGTTTTCTTGTCATTGTGTTTGTTATCAGTTTTACCACTTACAAGGGTCATTTTATTTCTTGCATAGCAACCAAAAAAAGTCCTATTTATCTTGTAGCAGCAAGAGATAATTATGTGCTGGTATTTCCCTTTAATCTGGGAAATGCTGTCATTCTCAGATTAAAACAGTCTCTTATCTTTACTATTCTAAATTTCCACAGGTTTGCAAATACTTGAAGATAAGCACACAGTTTAAAGAAACCATAGCTATGTTTCTTGAATCTTTTATGCTCAGACTGATGGCAGGAGATCAAGACACCATAGCTTCGTAACTATTGCCAGTCAAACGAGCTATGGGAACTGATGATGACTCCTTAACTGTAGCCATCTGCACTTGTGAAGTACAATACAGGAGCTTAAACCAGGGGCACTTAACCTTTCTAACTGGGTGGACAATGCTTATTATAGGGCCCTAGGGACTTCTCTCAAGCACCCCTTAGGTGAACATCAGCAGAAACTGGGACAGAGGAAGGCTGAAGTGCTGGAGTGGTCCTGATGGCCATAAAACATGGTAAATTTTTTGATGAGCCAAGTGCTTGCTTAAATCTCCTTGGAGTAGGTGGTGTCAGTTTTTAAGTTTGATACCTGGGTAAATAATTTCATCTGGCTTCCCAGCAGTCTGCAGGTGCCAGCTTCTACTGCCAGACTTTTTTCTGTGGTGTCTTTCGCTGTTCACTCAAATGGACAGTGAAGAGTCATGCAAACCTTAGTCTTATTAGCATAGGTAAAATGTGATGGCATGAGTCTCGGCACGTGCTGCGTGAGGCCGGTGGGATCTCTGCCTGCTGGGCTTCCTGGCCGGTGCTGATCTCATGGTTACCGTTTCTTCACCGCTATTGCTACAGGGTCACCTGGATTAAAGCTCAGGTGAGCGCTCCTGTCCCGACTGTAAGTACAGCCGTGTACACCGCGCACAAATGCTCTGCTCCCAGTCGTGGGCCATCAGCTTGTCTTTCATAGTGCTGTGGTGGGGAGAATCATATTAGTGCATCGACAGTTGGTATTCCTCAGATGTGATCATAAGCTGTTCTCCAGTTTCTGCATCAGAAATCATTTATTTAACTTTTATGCAGGTTTAGAATTTTTCTGTTGTAACTGACCTTTGCCACGTGCAGTTGAAAAGCTGTGCCTGTACCTGGGTTTGTTTTTGGCTTTGTTTTTTTTAATTTCTTTTCAAAGTCCTAATTCCTTTTATGCTTAGAAAAAAGAACCTGTATGTTTTATGTATTAGTGATCTTTTTTATTGTTATTATTTTCATTTTAGACCATGTCCTTAACATTTATTATTCAATATTGCTGTTTCATGGAAATGTGAGAGCACTCGTACTTCGAATGATTAGCTACTCAGCCATCACTCATGTTACACACAGTAAAAGAACTTGATTAATTTGACTCAGCTTTTTTTTTCTTAACCCATTTGAGCCATTGGGTGAAGCTAGAACCTCCATTAAGATATGTTGCATGTCTTTTTAAAAAGAAGACTATTTAAGTTCTGTTTGGACTTCTTTTTTTTTTAGAGGGAAAAATGTAAATATAACCATGCACACAGAACCACAAATTTGTGGCCAGTGTTGGGTGTTTTGGATCATCTAGAGTGTGTCTGCCCAGGTTACAGAGAGTATTCCCAGGAGACCTGTATGAGACCGTTCAAAAACTAACAAAGATGAGGGTGAATACTGTACTGACACAGAAAAATACAGAAACAATCCTATAAAGGAAAGTTCTGGACACTGACATCGGTGTAGGTGCACATAGTACTTGTTTGTGCTTTGCTACTAGTGGATGAGCAGGCAAATTACTAGTAAGTGTGATACGGAACTGAGGGACACATAGAGAAATATAAAACAGTGGAGATCATTCAGCATGACTTTTGTGGTAGGAAATTATGTTACTGTCTGCTAAAAGTCTTCTGAAAGAACTGAAGGAGCATGTGGACGAAGGCACATCTAGTTAATATAGTCTGCCTAGACTTACAAAAATCTTTCAGCAAAATTCGTTACCAAGTTTCTAATAAGAAATCAAGCTTCTATCGAAGAAGAGGAAAGATCTTTCCATAGTTCTATGTTTGAGGATATGAAGGAAAGAATAATTATGAAATTAAAGGAAAAAAATGGCCAATATTTGCAATAGTAGGATAGTGGAATTCCACAGTGCTTTATCCCAATATAGGGAGGTGATAAAGTTTTCTAGTGATACTAAACTGTTCAGGGTAGTATACTCAGAAGTGAACTCAGGTTTTAAGATACTGAGTAAGTAGGTGATAAAACAGCAGATGAAATTCAGTAATGATAAATCCAAAGACAGGCATGCTGGGGAAACCCAGTCTTACCTATTTATATATAAGGATTTTCTCTAAACTGGCTGCTAAAACTGTGAAAAATGCATTTTCAGGCTTGATAGTTCTATAAAACATTGGAGAGGGATGACAGGCTTGATCATAGGTATGGAGCTGTGTCTGGACAATGAGATCTAACTAGACTAAGGCTTCAGTAAGAAAAAGAAGTGACTAAAGATAATAAAGTAAAAGTGTATGAAATCATGCTGAGGTTGAATAGAAAAATGATTATTCACTTTTTCTCATAAGTATCATGGATCATTAAATGAAGTTATCAGGTAGCAGGTACAAAATGAGGAAAAGGAAATATTTTTCATGCCGTGCATAATGAGTTCATGGATTTCATTTCCATAGGAAGTTCTCGAGTCCAAAAATACACAGAGGATCAAAGAGTGAATTCATGGAAGAAGATTCCCACAAGGAGTGGCAGACCCTAAGATGCAAAGTTTACAAAGTCCTGTAATCACACATTTCTGGGGACTGGGAGCAGATGTTGTGGAATTCTTACTGTGGGATTGTACTGCATTTAGTAGATTTGTAATGATGGTTATATTCATTATACTGTTTCAGACACAGGATACCTTGAAGGGTCCTTGTTCTGGCCCAGTACTCCTGCTCATACAGTCTTACAGCCTCATCTAGCTGCTTGTATTCCATGCTTTTAAAAAGTGTGATAGCCCTTGAATACTGGATCAGACCCAGTGTCCACCTGCCCCAATCTCTTGTGTCAAACAAAAGCCATCAAGGAATGCTTAGAAAAGGGTTTAAGGTTTGCACCAGCACACTGTTATGCTTCCACTCTTATACACTCTATTGCCTGCAATCTGTGGCTTGAAGATTTTCTAAACAGGAGCTTTTATCTTTTTGTTTGTTTGGGTTTTTTTTAATACTGCTGTTGGGTTTTCTTAATCTAAATGCATCTAATTGTTTTTGAACTTACACTTGGCATGTATAACCTCCTGTTGCAATAAAGTTCAACATTGCCCAGATGCTGTGGGAAGTATCTTCTTTTTCTTGTTTTGGGTGAATGACCTGATAATTTAATTTGCTATCCCTCTACTGCTTGCACTGTGGTGCATGGTTCTTCAGGCACAGTGTTTCCTCTTCACCATCTCTACAATGGTATTGATTTCACATTTTTCTTTTCCAATTATGTGTCTTTATCTAATTGTATTGGGCCTGGCTGAGATGGAGTTAATTTTCCCCTTAGCCGCCCTCTCATAGTGCTGTGCTTTGTGTCGGTAGCTAGAAGGGTCTTGATAACACCCCCGTGTTTTGGCTGCTGCTGAGCAGGGCTGGCACAGCATCAAGGCTCTCTCCAACATTCCTCCCTCACCAGTAGGCTGGGGCTGGGCGAGATCTTGGGAGGGGACACAGCCAGGACAGCTGACCCAAACTGACTAAAGAGATATTCCATACCATATGATGTCATAGTTAGCAATAAAAGCTAAGAGAAAGGGGAACATTCATTATTACAATGTTCGTCTTCTGGAGGAACCGCTCTGCGTACTAAAGCCCTGCTTCCCGGCAACTGGCCCAACATCGCCTGCGGATGGGAAGTAGAGAATAAAATATTTTGTTTTCCTTTGCTTTTGCGTGCTGCCTTTGCTTTTGCTTTATCAAACTGCCTTTATCTTGACCCACAAGTTTTTCTCCATCTTATTTTCTCCCCCTGCCCCATCCTTCTGAGGGGGGGAGTGATAGAGCAGCTTGGTGGGCACCTGACGTCCAGCCAAGGTCAACCCACCACACTAATCTCCTCTCAAACAGAAGCTGATCCATACCTTTGCTTATCTTTGCCGTCTCCATCTTTGCTGTACGTTCCCTAGTTCTTCTGTACCTGCAGAGGCGCTTCAGACAGTTCTTATGATGGGTTAATATTAGACAAGTTTTTGCAGTGCTAGTAATGAACAAAGAGAAGTCTCACAATGCGTCTTATGCCACTTGCAGGCAGGCCCATGGACTTCACTAGGAGCTCTTCCAGAGCAAAGTAACTAAGTGGTGTAAATTATGCAATGTAAAAATGCAGAGATGTCTTTCACTACGGTGGGCAGAGATAAACCGATAGATATACAGTACTGTCATCGTGCTGAGCTTTGCATCAGCAATAATAGAGAGGAATGCAGGAGTAGAATACAAATAGCTTAACTGTCTTCAGAAAAAGAAATATTTGGAAATACTTTTTGTTTCAATTTTTGCAGTTACTTCTGGTAATATAATTTGCATGATTCAAAATGTAAAATGCGCGTTCAGGTTGGTGGGGATAAGGGTCCAAGGAGTGTTCTTTTCTGTCTTCATATGGCAGTGTACTGGCTAGCCATGGTTTCAGATTTTAACGAGGTACAAGTATAGCTGGTTCCTTTGGTCCCATAGGCAAAAAGGCAATGGCTTCCAGTGCAGCTGAAGAAGAGACTGATGAAGGAGGTCACAGAGGTCTAAGGGCAGCGGTCTTCTACCCTTCTGGTACCTGCATATGGGTGTCATGGGGAAGGGTACTGAGATCCTTTCTTCTCCAGTCCACAGCAGAGAAGCTCCTGTGTGTTGAAGCAAATCCTAGCAGACCTGAGACCATAAATTCAGTGTTTCTCAGTCTTAATGTTATACCCTATATTAGGTCTTACATCATACCTGAGCTGGGATTAATAGTGGCCAACCCAAAGGATAATGATGTTCTCATGCTTCCAGTGCTCATCTGTATTGTTAGCTGTACTTATCTCTATGCAAAACTAGTATTCTTTCCTCATGTTTTTGTGCCTTTAGAACAGTATCTATGAGGGAAAAAAATTTATATTCCTGTATACTGTGGAGCATCCTTTGCACTTTAAATTATCTTCAGATTCATTACAAGATTCGTAAAATCCTTCATTGCAACATTAATCGTTTCATGGTTTCGTTTTTTCTGATTTATTCTTCTTTACATTTTTGTATTTTCTTAGATCATAGGTTTTGGGATCAAATAATATAGTCAGAAGTTATAAATCAGAATCCCTAATTATGAAATTGTACTAAAAACAACTTTAATGTTTGTGGTAGGTCTTTTTTATACATGCTTCTTAATATTTTGGTTTTTTTTTTCCTTATAATAAGAGTGGTTCTTCTTTCAGATGAAAGTTGAGTCTTGAATAGTTACGTTTAAATGGGTATCTAAGGAAAATACTAAATAATGTAGGACTTCTGATGACACTGTATAAGCTTAAACCACTGATGAGATTTCATGATCTGTTTGAAGTATATTTTACATTTGCACTCTGCAAATTTCCCATATTTACATAACAGAATAAAAATAATGGATACAAGTGGAAATTTAAGGTTTGCAGACAAGACTCTTCTCTTAATCAAGATCTTTTTAATTTGCATAATCATAAGAATTCAGATAATGTAAAGATATTCAGTCACCTGAACAATGAAAAAGGCAAATACTGGACTTCCTCTGTTAGACCATTGGCTCCAGAGCAGATTTTCTGACTGACTTAAAATGCTGTTTGTGCATTCTGGCCCGCAAATGCTGGAATGCTTTCTCTTTTCATTTTTATCCTTTGAGGAGGAATAACATTTATGGTATGTAAGGTATAGTGGGAAGAAAGTAGACATTCCGATCTGTTAAGGAAAGGGTTAAAGATCTGTTGTCACCAAAGGCCAGTGTTTTCTTAATGGCTCCTTTGTTCCGTATGTGTACTTTTACAGTAATAAATAAATAAATAAATTCATTTTTGATATTATAAAGAGAAGAAGCCAAGGTAAGTTTTAAAATTTTAAATTGGTTATTTTGTGGCATACCATCAATTTAGTTTCAACAAATTACTGTATTTTTATATAAGCATAGCATACTTGCTAAAAACGTACTTTAATTGTATGCTAGGCTAAATTTTGTGATTTTTGCATAAATAATACTGCTTATTTAAATTGTATTACTATATTACTGTAAAATTAAACTTTTTTCTTTTACATTTGAGTTGCTGCATTTACTCAAACTGACTAGGTACTTTAAACATGTAATTAAACAGTATTTTTTAATGTGTGCAATTTAAGCAAAAAGCTGGAATGATTCCCAATCCTATTTGGTAAATGTGTACAAATATTATTTTTTAAAGCATAAATTGCAACTCTGAAAAAATATTTTTTCAAAAGATTTCAAACCTGATATTATATAGGTGGTATTGCTTTAAATAATGTTATCTGTGAAAGGTGAACAAGTAAAATGTGGGAGATCTAGTCTCAAGACTGATGCTCTGTATTTATATTTTTGTGGTATTTTCTATTCAATTATATGAAGGCTAACTTTTCTTGGAGATTGTACTGATTTTCCAGGCATTTAGATTGCATTCTTTAAGAACCAACTACTCTGAAAGTATCAACCCATTGCACTGGTCCATCCCTTCCTGACCCTTCTACTTCTTTTTACCTCAGACTCAATTTGACCTGAACAACACAAAACAGATTTTATAACATGATTAAGAGGAAATGACATTGGGAGAGGTGGAGGATTATATTACCTGGAGTGTTACCAAGGTAAATAAACACACTTCTGATATTTTTTCCTTTTTTTTTTCATATTAGCTTTCACTGCTTCATGATTTGTGTCTTACAGTTTCAAAAAAAAACCCAAAAACCAAAACCAAACACACACAAAAAACCCACCTAACAAGAACAACAAAAAAGCCCATAACTGCAAGTTCAATTGCTTTCATTGTGTACTACAGTAACAGTAGTTGTTGGTTACAGTTAATGCTCCTAGGCAGTAGGCAGCGATCTGCCAACAGCTCTGTTGGTTTGGTGTAAGGCTGAGAACACAACTCTTACTTTAAGTGGAGGGAAGTTGAAAACTTCCCTTTCATAATTTCAGTCACCGTGAACTCTACGGAAGGAATTTAACCTCTTAGAAAACCCTTGTTTGGACTGATTATATAAAAATAAATTAAACGCTAATTTTCTTGAATTGCATAAAGTTGTTGCAGCTTTTCCTTTTCCCAACTGTAAAGAAACACACTTGCTGAAATGGACATTGGACTTTGTGCGCAGGGTTTCAAGCCATCAAGCTTAGCAAAATGGTGCACCAAAATGCAGGGCCAAGGTGATGTCGTGATGGCTGGTCTGGTAAGGTTGGGATGGCTGTGGTGTATAGCAGGTACCAAAGCCCACTAGCGGGCTCACAAAGTGTTTGAAGACCCTGGGTGTTCCTATAGCGCCTATTCTTCCCTGCAGGACCTGACAGTGGCCCTGGAAAGCACCTGCTAGCATCTGGAATATAAGTGTAGTGAGTATAAGTAGAGGGCTCTCAAGTTGTTTTGAGGATTACTGTCGTCTACAAATTCCCAATCTTTCAGTGTATGTACCAAGCCTCTCTAGTACTGCTGTACAGATGGCGCTCCCTAAGAACCAGATTCTGCACATACTTGTGCATATGTGCATTTTCATTTGCCAGGAGCAGTTCAGTTGTCTACCCTGCCTCCTAGCACATGATTGAAAATTCAGTAAAGATTGGGTTCAGCTTCAGAATAAACGTCTGAGTGTGAACTAGGGGTCGAGGCTCCCCATATAGACTACGTAGTTTTAGGCAAACCAGTCAACGTGACCAGGAGCACTATTCAGCCCACATTAAAGTTAACACATTGAATATGATTCAGTTGGCTGTAATGGTCCCATTTGAGGTGCCCTGCTGGTATACAGATGCTATTTCAGAAGGTTATAGGTGTCCTGTCTGCCAGCCTTGTTGGAGCGGTTTGGATGTGCTGTAAAACCTCAGATGGCACAAGGCTCCTGTGCAAGCAGCTAAATTAATCGCCTTTGGTCAGCTAAGTAACTCACATCCTAGGGTAAGTTACAAATTTCTAGACTGTTATGATAAGCAGAATATCTATGTCAGTATGCATACAGTTTTTTAACTAAAACCAAAGCAATTTCTAATAATTGATTTCTGCCCCGGTATTGCTTTCCACAGAGAATAAATGATACGCATGCTTAATTTATAAGTATGTTTGGTATAATTCAGTCTTTGTGTGTTATCAAAGCAAAAACTACCGCTGGTAGGGTGAGAGGACTGGAGCTCCTTATCCTGCCTGTGCTGGGCTGTCTTCCCCACAGGACCAGGTTGAAGATTAGCCATTCTTTGGAAAAGACTTCCTATTTCATTCACGATGGCTATCCATAGTGCAGCGGGCTCATCAGGACTGACAATATCCTGGTACTCTTGCATTGTATGTCAGCATAGCTTGGCTCTCTTGACAAAGAGCAAGCTTTTTTTGTAACCAGGAAAGCCCTATATATCCTTTGAATAACATTATTTTGAAACCAGTATTACCAGAATAAGTCAAGGTCATCAATAATCCTCTGCTTCTATCTGAAAAATTAAATATGAGCATTTGGAAGTGCTATAAATGTTGATAAGCATCTCAACCTTGGTATGTATAGCATCTCATACAGAAAGGTACTACAATACAAATATTACAGTGAGACACAATGAGCCATCATTAGTTTGTTCCAACTGATACTGATGATACTATTTTCATTTTTAAAGCTTTTTGTTACAAGTGGCTGCTGCGTACTTAGGAGGAAACACAGCCTATCTTCTTAAATATCTTCTTAACAATTTCCATTTGATGATGAAAAGGATTTCTAGACCCTGAAAAAGCATTTAGAAGCACATAGCTCAAACTAGAATGAAGTCAGGATAATCCTCTGTCCTTTATTATGCAGCAGATCAAATTAGAGGATCACCGATATCTTTATGGCTTTATAATCTGTGATTAACATATTAGTTTTTAACTGTGTGCTTTGGTCCAGTTCTTTGCAACAATGCATATAAGCACGTCTTTCTTTGGAGCAGGTGGAGCTGAAGCAAGGGATTAAAATCGGGCAGATGTTGAAGTGCTTTGCAGGCTGGAGCTTGAGTTCTGACATCCTAAGTTGTCTATGTCTTTCAGAATGTTTGCGTTTAAATGTCTTTTTTTGACATGGTGGTTTTCATGCTTTCCACTTTATTTAAAAAAAAAAAAAAGAGAAGGTAAAAGTATTAAGGTTATAATACTTTTTCTTTGCCTAAAGAAACAATTTTATTAGTTAAGAAATGCATTAAAATAAGTTTTATTTAGTTGGAATAATCTGCTTTTCCCTAGGTTTGTTTTTTTAAAATTTTGTATTTTCATAGAATCATAGAATACAGGTTGGAAGGGACCTCAGGGATCATCTGGTCCAACCTTTCTTGGCAAAAGCACAGTCTAGACAAGATGGCTCAGCACCCTGTCCAGCCGAATCTTAAAATTGTCCAATGCTGGGGAATCCACCACTTCCCTGGGGAGATTACTCCAATGGCTGATTGTTCCCATTGTGAAAAATTTTCCTCTTGTGTCCAGTCGGAATCTCCCCAGGACTAACTTGTACCCATTACCCCTCATCTTTTCCATGTGACTACTTGTAAAAAGCAAATCTCCATCTTCTTTGCAGCCACCATTTAAATACTGGAACATGGTGATAAGGTCTCCCGTAAGCCTTCTTTTCTCAAGCCTGAAAAAACAGTTCTCTCAGCCTTTCCTCATATGACAGGTTTCCCACTCCTTTGATCACCCTTGTGGCCCTTCTCTGGACCCTTTCCAACCCATCCACATCTTTTTTGTACAGCGGGGACCAAAACTGAACACAGTATTCCAGTTGTGGCCTGACAAGCGCTGAGTACAGTGAGATAATGACTTCTTTATCTCTGCTGGTGATGCCCTTGTTGATGCAACCCAGTGTCCCGTTGGCTTTCTTTGCCGCAGCAGCACACTATTCACTCATATTGAGCTGGTTGTCCACCAGGACCCCCAGATCCCTTTCCACAGAGCTGCTCCCCAGCCAGGTAGATCCCAGATCCCACTCCTGGATTATGTTTTCCCAGGTGCAAGACCTTACGCTTGTCCCTGCTGAACTTTATAAGGTTCTTGTCAGCCTGCTCGTCCAGCCCATCCAGGTCTTCCTGCAGGGTGGCTCTCCCTTCCGAAGTGTCCACTTCCCCACTCAGTTTGGTATCATCAGCAAACTTCATCAGGGAACACCTGATCCCATCATCCAGATCACTTATGAAGATACTAAACAGTGTAGGGCCCAATATCGATCCCTGGGGGACCCCACCTGTGACAGGTTGCCAGTTTGAAAAGGAGCGATTCGCTACCACCCTGACCCACCGCACGGACCGCTTGCCTGGAGCATGATGCATCAGTTTCTCTAGGAGGAGGCTGTGGGAAACTGTATCGAAAGCTTTGGAGAAATCCAGGTAGACAATGTCCGCCACTCGCCCCACGTAAACCGAGCAGGTTACTTTGTCATTGAAGGCGATCAGGTTTGTCAGGCATGATTTGCCATTAGTGAATCCGTGCTGGCTTTTCCCAATCACATGCTTCATTTACTTGTGATAGCCCCCAGGAGGATTCATTCCACAACTTTCCCAGGGACTGAAGTAAGACTGACAGGTCTATAATTTCCTGGATCCTCCTTTAAGCCCTTCTTGTAGATGGGGGTGACATTAGCTGCCTTCCAGTCTTCTGGAATGTCCCCCGATCTCCACAACTTCCCAAAGATTATGGAGAGTGGCCTCACAATGTCAGCCAGCTCTCTTAACACCCTCAGGTGGATATTGTCGGGGCCCATCGATTTGTAGAGGTCAAGCTCCTGTAATAGTTCACATACCAACTCTTCCTTCACGGAGAGTGGTTCTGTGTTTGCATCAACCTGGATTTTTGTTCCCAAGGCCTGGGCTCCAACAGTGCTGGTAAAGACAGAAGTGAAGAAAGTGTTGAGAAACTCTGCCTTTTCAGCATTGTTGGTGACTAATTCACCTCTCCTGTTTAACAGTGGGCCAATATTTTCCTTCTGTTTCCTTCATTTTCAGACAAAAAAAGATCAATTTTTTCTTGTGGAGATACACTAAGATGATACAAATGATGGAAAATAAGCATTGTCAACCTGAATTCTCTCCTTCAGGGTCTAAATTAAATCTATGAACAGTTACAACACAACTAAATAATATATCTTATGTTTCTAATAACCTGTTAAAAGTTTTGAAAAGTAATAGAACTGAGGCTATTAGTCAGATTGATATCATTCTTAACTAATTAAACATCAACATTGAGCTTAAATATACTGACCCCTGAAGAATATACCTTTGACAGTAGTTACATGAAGTAGCTGGTTTACAAAGTATGACTAATTCTCCAAATATGTATTGGGGTCATTACTTCCATTACAAAGTGCCTGTACCAGCTAAAATCAATAAATTCACAGCAGTGTGGTACACCTTGGAAAGTATCGAGGAGAGAAATAATAAATACATATGCCTATAATAAAAAGGGCCTACATCTTTCTGTCGGAAGGATTCATCTTTCCATCTCTCATCCCTACTCCCTTTGGTACTGTAGTTTACGTCTCTCCGAATGTTTCTATTACAAGTAGAGTTGCAAACGTAATTCATAGACAATGATATGATCAACAGTTTCTTTCCATTTGCAAAGTTTCTGTCAAGTTTTCTTGTATTGATTTGTTATTCATACACCCAGTACTTCCAATAACGTTTTTGCATGCTGTTGTCATCAATCTTCAAGAATCTCAGATGTGTTGGGTTTACTGGTTCTCGGCCAGTTTTCAGCTGCCATTCTAGGCGCTGCCAGTTTTTCAGTTACCCAGCTGCTATGAGTTTTGCTGGTAGGATAGCTGCATCTATTCTGTTTCACTGGTGAAATACACCCTTTCTGCCTGAGTTTGTAATTTCTGCTGTCCTAGAATTCCCTCACAGTTCATTCTTTCTTCTCCATTGGTCTCCCTTCCTGCCATGTCTTTTCTTTCTCCCATACTCATTCCACTTCGTCCCTTCTCTCTGCATTTCCACTTGGCACAGTCTCTTTCCTGAAACCTCATTTTCCTGCTTGCTTGTTTCATAGTTCCTCTTCTGTGTACCACTTTGCTCTCTGCATAAATGTCAGGGTTTAAAGTGTGTTGCCCCAGACAGCTCTGTTGACGAAAACCCTGTTGACTAAAAACTAAACCAACAGCTGACCAGCAAGAGAATGACAAGAATTTATATAAAATTGTGGGTGATTCCAGATGACTGGCTGATTTGGAGAACCACCTTGTGAGAGTTTTAAGACGGTATGGTAATGAATAGTTTTTTAGGTCCTGTTTCTCCTTGTATGAGCAAGTTCTGGGTTTTGAGCTGGTGAGCTGTATAATTGTCAACTGAGGTGTTACTTAGGACTATGCACAGGCAGAAATGGGAAAAAGGAAGCATAGAAGCAGCAAGAGAGTTTGTCCGGGTCTCTGCATGCCTCTACTGATTGCAAAGTTGCACTTTTACAGTCTGGTGGTAATGTTGATTTGTGATTCTTAGCAAGTGTACATTAGCTGTCCAAAAGTTTACACCAGAGTTAGGGTTGCCAAGGGCACTTTCAGCTGTTGAGTTCAATTACTTGTAAGTTCTCATACAATATAGTAGTGCATTTTAGAACACCAGAAAGTGATGAATTAATGTGACTTCAAATTATGAAAAATACTTGCAGGTATGCCACTAAATATTCTAACACTGCCCACCTGAATCAGCCAGTAGTTACTGGGAACAGTAATAATTGTACAATAGTACACCTAAGCAGCAATGGAATTACTTTTGTTGTATGCCAAGTATTTGAGTTTGCAGTATATGCCTTGTTGGTGCTTCATCTTCCATTCACAGTATTAAGTGCAAATGTGCTGAATAGTGGGGGATTAGTTGAAGGAGGTTGTCAGTGTTGTGAATGATGTATTAAGACCGTAATGGAAGCCTGAGGCTTCCAGTTATTGTCACCTAATTATAGGTATCTGCAGGTGAACTTTGTGAGTAAGGGTGGAATTGGACCCAGTTACCTCAACTTAGGTGTCCAATTCTATTTGAGATGTCCTGGCATATCTGAGGCAGGCACGTAGGGCTCGTGAACGAGACCCAGCCCCAGATGGAGGTTGGAGCAGTGGAGCCAGATTCTTCCCTGTGCCTTCAAGAACACCAGGGGCAGAATTTGTTTTCTGAGTGCCAGTTGAGGTGGCCTAGTGCATCCCACTGATCGGAAACTAATAAATACTAATGAAGCTTACAGGTCTGCCACAGAGCCTGTGTTGCGTCTGTGTTGTGTCAACACCATGCATGTGTTGCAGGCACCTCAGAGCTTCTCGAATGACTTTAGATGCCTGTATTGAAGTAATCAATTCTATACATAGCTGTCTGTTTACAACGGTGGGAACTTGTTCATATTTAGACACCTAAATGTATATCAATGAAGACCTGAGCGTGTCTCACTTTCAGTACTAAGATTCTGTATCACTGAGAAAAATAGGGTGGCATTTTGTCATTGTGACGGATAACAAAATAGTAATATGGATGACAGAGATCAGTGCAATAACAACATGTAAATAAAGGCAGTTTAGGAAAAATATTCTTGTACAAAGGAGAAGTGATGAAGTTTGCAAGGGCTGTTTGATGAGTAGTAGATTCAGAGGTAGAGTGGAAACCATACTTAAGTGGTTTCCTTTTAGCTTGTGCCTAATGCACTCATCTGGCTTTCATGTAATGGTTTCTTTTCCCGTGATTCTTCTACACTGTTCTGTAACATCTGTAGTGGAAATGTTCTGACCCCATTATTAAAGAGGGCAAGTAGAGGTTAACATTGTTAAATCTTCTTTCTTTGATTTTTTAGAGACTTGGGGATATTTTAGTTCAGACTGTGACACTAGCAGGTGACCTTGACTATGCCTGAGCTGGTGGGTTAACCTTGGCCAGCAGCCAGATGCCCACCCTGGCCTCTTGCCACAGAGGCCACCCCTGCAGCCCCCCCCCCGCCATCTACCAAAACCTTGCCACCTACACCCAATACAGTCAGAAACAGTAATTTCTTTTTTTGCGCCAATGAAGGAAATACCACTCTTCCCTTCTGTCTGTAGTTGTTTGAAGATCATTCTGCTGGCCAGAATTAACCCTTTTCCTACTTCTTACTCTTTTATATCTACTTATTGTTTGACCTTCCTCTTTTGAGGTGAGGAAGTGGTGTGAGTAAGTAGGGTTTGGTGAACTAAACAAAAGAGACAGGGAAATTAGACTGAGATCAGCGGTGACATACTGTTTGCAAGAACGGAAGGGAAAAGGTGATCATTGTGACATGTACATGCCACATGTGCAGACTTACTCTCCTCTTTATGCTGTCCTGTGTTGTGCTGGCAGTACCCTTGTCCCAAGTAATATGTTCACTAGCAGTTAGGAAGAGGAAGGGAAATTTGGGGTTCCTTCCTCAAATCACAGAGCAACAAAGGATCCTCACATGAGATACTGAAGCAGATGCTGAAATAAGAAAGGAACTACGGAAAAACAGTATTTGTAAAGGAGTTTGTTAATGGATGAAACAAGGTCTCTCACCTCTTTCTTAACATTTGTAGTTCTCTGCCAAAATTCCCAGAAAGCAAAGGCCATTTCAGACCTTTATTCATTGATGGGTCTTAGAAATACAGTATTTTTAAAAATCTGCTTCTTAATTAAAGCTATAATAACCATATTGGATTCTCAAGAACATGACAAGGAATATCCGTAGTGCAAGTACTCTTAAGCCCTGCCTCACAGCACTGAGGGGAGTCAGAAGTCAGGTTCACATTGAGAGAAGAGTATGATGTTGCTCTGTCAGTATTGTTACCTCTGTGGCAGTGGAAAATTATTAATCATGATCTCTTTTGAAAGAGCTTTAAACTTAAAATCTTGAACTTCAATCTTTTGAATTAAAAAAAAAAAACCAAACAAACAAATTTTGAGCTACTTTCCAAAATGTGAACACCAAAATTAATGTAAAATTTCAGTAATGTTGTAAATGTCTTAATACATCCAAAAGTAGTATTTGCTATCTTAGCTGTAGCATCATGCTTGAAATACATGTTTAGTTGCTCATTTAAGCTTAATTTTACGTCCTTCTCAACTTCACTGAATTCCATTGAAATTCTTCTGTTGTGTGAGTATAATCTGCGTTATCTGTTTTGAGATGCAACATTGAATTTAAACCTCTGAAATTCACATTGCTCTAGATATTCCAAATTACCAAGGAATCTAAGTTTTCTTTATATTTGACCTATTTTTTCATTGCTTTATGTCTCCAACAACTTTGGATTATCTGCAGATGTTTTCTGTACTGATTTTTTAACTAGCAAACATTTGTTCTGGGATAATTTCTGATATTACACTGTCACAAATACCTAGAAAACACCCAAGTTGAGAAAAAACTAAAATACAGTGAAGCAGAAATAATTTTTTTTTCCAAACAAATAGATTTTCTCTACTTATGGTGTATCATTTAGGTGTGTTTCTTTAAAAATATTCCTATATTTATGCAGTTTGGCCATGGAAGTACTTTGTATCTATGTAGAAAATAACTTATGAGAAAAAAAAAATTACAAATCATAAGACAAAACTGGATTTTTTAAAATCAGCTGTTTAAAATTCAAAATTTCAGATACTTGAATATATATGCAACACTGAGTACTAGAATAGTTTGCATGTTTGATCATCTTCTTTACTGCATTAAGTTACCTTGCTGAGAACAACAGTATGTTTACGTACATGTAGGAAAAGGGCTAATAAACTTCAATTTGAATCTAGAAGAAAAAAACCCCACATAAGTACAGCCATTGCACTTTTGCTGGTTGTGCCTTAAAATATATATTTTTGATTACATCTTTCACTAGAGTATTTCAGCATCAGTAAGTTAGTCATTTATACCAGCTGAGGGTACAGCCTATAGTCTCAAGTGATAGCTGGCATTTTCTCCACACTCTCAGAGTTAATACAGGGAACTTCAGTCATTTACTTTTCACACTAGCAGGATTTTCCCATCAGTAGCTTTACAAGGTTATATGTTTATAATCCTTCCTCACTTCTTGAACATAATTTTGCTCTTAACACTAACGTTGAATCTTCTTGTAAGGATTGTCTTCATCTTTTGTTACAGGGGTTTTAAGTAGGGTAATAAAATCTAGTGATGTGGTCATTGTCGTATACTAAAAGCCTATAGTCAGACAACTTCTGCCAGAAGTGAAATTGGAAGCATTATCAATGATGATGTTTTCTAAGATAAGATGGGTTTAATTATGTTTTATAAGCACCGATGAGAAAGAAGTGTACTTGTTAACTACCATTTCATCTCATTTATTCACTACACTTCCTCCAGTGTACTGTATATGTTTCACAGGAAGCTCTCCAAAGACAATATTTTGAAATTAATTATTGTTATGACTTAGTCTTTTTGCTTTTAAAAAAATAGCACTGCAGAGAATCCCTGAACTTCCCAAGGGCGCGGTACGGGGAGGTCTTCTGATGCAAGGAGGGTCACAAGACAATAAGAATGCAGTTTGCACTTTTCCGTGTGTAAAAACCCATTAGGAGGAAGAGGATCGGTGAAACTACTGCTGAATCTGCTTGCTGGTCCATCTGAATTGTGTCCCATGAGGGCAACTCCTATGCCTCCTTGTCAACAAAGAAGAACTATTTTATTTTGTTGGATTTGATTTTTGTGTATTGGTGATGCACTTCTTGGTTTATTTTTTTAATTTTGCCCCTGAAACGCTAGGGCCATTAACTGTTGTTTTGTGAATACCCTTGTTACCGTCTTTATGTTCTTGTGGTGGGTTGACCCTGGCTGGACTCCAGGTGCCCACCAAAGCCGCTCTATCAATCCCCTCCTCAGCTGGACAGGGGAGAGAAAATACAACAAAAGGCTCGTGGGTCTAGATAAGGACAGGAGAGGTCACTCAACCAATTACCGTCATGGGCAAAACAGACTTGACTTGGGGAAAAATTAATTTATTACCAATCAAATCAGAGCAGGATAACGAGAAATAAAACCAAATCTTAAAACACCTTCCCCCCACCCCTCCTTTCTTCCTGGGCTCAACTTCACTCCCGATTTCTCTACCTCCTCCCCCAAACAGTGCAGGGGGATGGGGAATGGGGTTTGCAGTCAGGTCATCATACGTTGTCTCTGCTGCTCCTTCCTCCTCACACTCTTGCCCTGCTCTGGCGTGGGGTCCCTCCCACAGGAGACAGTTCTCCACAAACTGCTCCAGCATGGGTCCCTTCCCCGGGCTGCAGTCCTTCAGGCACACACTGCTCCAGCGTGGGTCCCCCCCCGTGGGGTCACAAGTCCTGCCAGAAAACCTGCTCCAGCGTGGGTTCCTCTCTCCACAGATCCGCAGGTCTTTCCAGGAGCCTGCTCCAGCATGGGATTCCCACGGGGTCACAGCCTCCTTTGGGCATCCCCCTGCTCCGGCGTGGGGTCCTCCCCGGGCTGCAGGTGGAGATCTGCTCCCCCGTGGACCTCCCTGGGCTGCAGGGGGACAGCCTGCCTCACCATGGTCTTCGCCATGGGCTGAAGGGAATCTCTGCTCCGGCGCCTGGAGCATCTCCTCCCCTCCTTCTGCACTGACCTGGGGGTCTGCAGGGCTGTTTCTCTCATATTCTCAACTCCTCTCCTCCAGCTGCTCTTGCACAGCAGTTTTTTCCCCTTAAATCTGTTCTCCCAGAGGCACTACCACCGTCGCTGATGGGCTCAGCCTTGGCCAGCAGCAGGTCCGACTCGGAGCCGGCTGGCATTGGCTCTGTCAGACATGGGGGAAACTTCCAGCAGCTTCTCACAGAAGCCACCCCTGTAGTCCCCCATGCTACCAAAGCCTTGCCATGCAAACAGTTCTACATTGTAAAGCTTGCAACAAAAGGTCCAAAAGATAATAAAAAAATTTTTAGTAGGGATAAAAATCCACTGGGGACTAACAGTAAGTCAAAGCTTTGGTTTTTCTTCTTATAGCTTGGTAAGTGGGTTAAATTTTAAACTGTATCTTCACAAAATATTCTCAATGTATTAGTTTATAGAGTGCTCTTCAGAAGTACACTGCCTTTGCCAGAAGCTCACATTGTGTTGGCTAAGGAGGAATGGTGACAAAGTAGCAGGGACACAAAAAGAGCTCTTCTCACCTGACTTTAGATGTTCCCATCGTAGACAAACAGGGCAGTAACTGTGAAGGCCATTTAAAGGAAAGAAAGAAACACTTCTTAAACACTGTTAATCTGGTCAGCATTAGGGTGAGATGCCTACTTCTCTCCACTGACTAGAAGTGCCTAGGATGAATTCCTTAGAGGTAGATGTCTATGGTATAAACATTGGGACAGATGAATTCCCATTCAGAACATCTGTCATTTTACACTGATGAAAACACAACACTTCATTAATGCTAACTGATATTTTGCATAAATAGAGGCAAATATACATACATAACCTACATTTTTTGGTATCGTTTAAGGAGATATTTTTCTTCTAAGTAAAAATTCTATTTAAAGATGAGTGCTTCTGAAAATCAGTTTTCAGCTTGTTTATGGGAGGATTGATTGAGTTGAGCAGATTCTGCATTTAATGACAAAATAACGTAAAGTTGTAATATTTTAATTCTAATGTAAGCCTACTTGGTAAAATATTTTAAATATGATTGGAATGCATGAAGAAGATACTATTAAATGAAATGGAAATATTTTAGTGACACAGAAGCACTAGTTACTAAATGACTTAGTATATTTGGGGAACTAAACCAAGATCCATGTTGTTTTTCAGGATATGTAAAACCTTACAAGCTCCTCATTTTCAAACATTTATATATTGAATCAAATGCAGTATGAGTGTAAACAAACCAGCAAAGTTTGTATGACCTGCATCTGCTGAAAACTGAAGGCCATGTGTCAAGTATACACCAAGAAAATGACATACTGAACTTTGAATTTAAAAAGATATGTCAGCAGATTGTGATTTTTTTAAAATCACTTTTCTTTTTCAATACTTTTTTGAGAGAAAGGAGTGGTTTTGATATGGAACACCTTTAAAGTAGAATGTTTGAATGAAGTACAACAAATTAAACTCCATTATACTATCTGATACTTACAGAAGGTAGTAATAGTACTCTTCAAACAGGGACTATGAACTGAAACACGTTTTAGGAAAGCTATTACTCCGATTGGTAATGCCATTCATGCGTAGATAATAGATACCAGAGGTCATGTCTTTAAAGTAAGTTTATTTTAATAGACATGTCCACCAATTTGCAATTTCTTCAACAAATTGCTCAGTTTCTGTTCTGAGTTGACAATTTCCAAGAATACCATTTTCAAAATGTCTTCTGGGTAAGTATGAAGTTATGGTAAAGCCTCATATATATCAATGATCAAATGCTATTTATAGAATATTTCTAATCTATCAAGAGTAATATCAGAACCCCTACTGCAGGAAAAAAAATGCATAGTTTCTCCCAAGCCTTCCTGGCTGTCCAGGGTAAACAGGGTATGAACCAAAGGCCGTGGAGGTTATGAGAAGGATTCCCCTATACCTCAGCACCTTGGATTTGGCTTGCTGCCCCTTGCCTCCTCAAAACTAGCTGCGTATTTTAATTCAGGTTTGTTCAATGGCAAGAGGCCTTTTTGTGTGATGAAGAAGAGAAGGCAGGAGCATTACTCTGTGGCAGAGCCTGCTTTGCTATCCAGATTATACTGAGCTATTCATCTTTCAGGAGCTTTCCGAGCTGAGCAAAACAGTCGTAGTGCTGACAGAGGCATTGGTTTTCTTGTCAGACTGTGACATGTGTCTGGCTTTGGAAAAAGGGGATAATAGATGAATGTGGAGTCTTCCTTCTCTACTTCCTTTGGACCTTCCTTGGCCTTCTGGTTGGCAGCTGACGGGGTTCTGCGTTGGGAAGGAGCGTAGGTATCTAGTTCAAACCTGGCATTGAGGGTTCATGTTTGATTTTGTCTTTTTAGAATGACAGAATCATACTACAGCCCAGGTTGGAAGGGACCTCAGAAGACCATCTGGTCCAACATTTTTAGTAGAATCCCAGATTGCTCCACTTGATCTCCGTAGCACTGTAATACTGATCCTTATCAAAAACACTGCTACTGACTGGTAATTTCCTACCACTTGTTGAAAAGACTGAGACTGCTTTCTAAGGCAGCGTTGAGAATCTTCTCGTAGAGTGACAGAATGGTGATTTTCCACCCCAGAATGTAGAAGCATGGCCCTCTGAAGCCTGTGGTACCCAAGCTGACCCAAAACGAGTTGGTGGCATGATACAAGATTGTGTAGCAGCACGTGGCCATACTACCTTGAATCTAAAGCCTTCCTTGGGTCAGTTTTGTGCCCCAGCTGATAAGCATTAGTTCATTGTTGGTCTCACCCGACAGATTGCCGCGGTTGCAGCCCTGCAGTAATAAAACCATGCTGTGGCGGTTGGCTTGCACTGGCCATTGCGTTTTCCTTGATGGCGGTACCTTTAGCTCACGTATGTCGACGACTCTTGGAGTTCCCCTCATCTGAGGTATCTTCAAGCATTTATCTATCTGTCTGTCTATCTATCTATCTTTCTATGTATTTATTTTATTTTGCATGTTGTCTTTACTGCTGGTGGATGTATCATCTTCTAAGCCACAATTATTTTCATTAACAATTATGTACTGTAAACTGGCAATTATAGAAGTTGTAACAAAATAATTAGTTGCAAAGTGTAACTACACATATTTTAACTTCCTTTAAACAGCACTGCTGGATAGAAATATTATTGTCTAATTTTAAATACAATTAGCAGAAGTATAGAAAGATTAAGTGCTTTGTCCAAGGTGACATGACACTGCAGGTCTTTACAGATCTCTATCTAGGACCTAGTTAACCCAGGAAACAGTTACAATGAATCTCAGGTAAGTTTTCTGCTCAAGTGAAATACCAGAAAAGAACTAACAGATTTGAAATCCCTTACAATATATAAATTTTAAAGTAGTTATAAAACCAAATTGTAGGTAACTATTCCTTTAAGACATACGAACTTTGAAATAGGCAGTAACGTAAGAGTCACAATCAGAAAGCTGCACAAGAGAAAACTGATTATTAAGCTTATGTTTACAATAAAAGTGCAGGCTTATGATATAGCAAGAGAAAGTCTATAGGATTAATAATGGTTGCTAATAGTGTGGTTTCATCTGATTAATGTGACATTGTGTTGGCTGTAATAACTTTATTATGCTCTGTACCTTGTTTTGGGCAATATTTGCATAGAATATGTAAAATGCAAAACAGTATCATATGCAAGTAGCTTTCAGAGATTATTCAGGTCCTCCTTTTTTTTTTTTATTTTTTATGTGGTTTTGTATATTGCATAAGAATAAATTTACTCACATTTGTGAGTGTACTGTATCATTATACAATCCAAGTATTTCTGTAAAATGGATTACAGAATAATAACCAAAAGATTAAAAACTTTTTTTTTTTTGTGGTGACTAAACTAGGAATAAGAAAGGTGCATTTACTGCATTGATTAAGTTGCAAATGGAACAATTATTTTAGATTATGAAAAATACCAGGTTTTATCAGTACCGTTTACCTAGAAATCATTGTGGAACTCTTACACCTGCTAAACAGAAAGTTCCCTACATCCTTAGTACAAATACAAATATTCAGCCACAAAACTGTATAGGAACTGAAATTAAAAGGCTGGTGCTCTCTGATGGATGAGAAATTTATAGCATATTAAATGTATGTTTACTTTTAATTTTCTTTCTTGATTACGTTATGACTGAAGAGAACACAAATAATATTTTCTTTATGTAGTCTGGGCTAGTGAATGAAAAATGCACCTGCTTAGGGATCATTCTAGCATGGATCTTGTTCATATATGGCCTGACAATAAATTGGTTTAAGGAAGGAAAGGGGCATCTGATCTCATTGATAAAAGCTTGTTGGTTTTATTAACAGCTGAATACTTCAGCTGCTCCGGATGAATGCTGCCTTAATTCTCGGGCCATTTTACTGAAATGAATAGGCTTTCCTCCTGAAAGAAGATGACAAATATGTTAGAAGGCAGACCTTAATTTTGCCCAATAAGATGAAAATATATCATTTGTTTTATACTTATTACTCTAATTCCCCAAATGGTTTGTGAAATAGCAATAAACCATACATCTTTTAACAGATTTTAGTGGTGCGTATATATGCTTTGCATGTATATTTGTGCAATTAGCTGCTGGCGGTGGGCAGTAAAATGGCTATTACGTACTCTCCTTTCCATATGGGAATGAATTTCAGAATTAAATTTAGCTTATTGCAGAGGAAATGTGCTCATCCACCGGCAGAAGAGTGTCATCTGTACCAATGACTGTCTGCTCCTCAGGAGAGCCGGGGCGGTGGTGGTGCTGGCACCGGTGCCCAGCCGATGCCGCACAGCGGCCGGCAGCAACACCTGGGAAGCACAGAAACACTGGCGGGAGGAAAAGGGTGGTCCAGGCAACGCAGAAACAGCATTTATTCCCTTCGAAGTAGTGTGTGTGTGTGTCTCAGAGAGAGAGAGAGCTTAGCGGGGTGGGGGTACTTATTATTTCACTTCCGAGATCACATATGAGAAGAAGAGTTGAAACATACTCGACCCCAAGGGGAAAGGAGAAGAAAGTCCGTTCAGTCGACACCGATCTACAAAGGGACCAGAAAATGGACTTTAAGGACAGGGAGCAGAACCTGCCGGCGTGTCTGCATCCAGCCTCTGCTATTATACAGGTCTCCAGATCAGTGGCACTTAGGAAAACCCATTCACTTACCTTAATATTGAGTTAGCCTGTACTATCTAAGTCTTGGCCTTCAAAGGTTTTATGCCTTTTTCTGAAGCTACTGCACTCTGGTTTGTCAAAAACAGTGCCCCTAATTTATGCCAGTACCTCCTGAAAAACTTTCCTCCATCAGGAGCCACTAACCTCAGCTGCTGCTCCCACTGAATTCAAGGAACTACACTGCTGTAAATCCCCCATCTTCTTTTTCTTAGAGGAATGCATTTGGAATAGGAAAATGTGTGGGTTTTACTTGATACTGTTCTAATTTTTAAGCTACTTCTGCAGAAATTTTACATTGAAAAAACTGGTATCACAGTAATGAACAGAGGAGATGAAGCACATCAGAAATTATGTGCAGCTCCAGCGATGGGGTAACCATTGTTTATGAGCCTTGCATAATAAACTTTGTAGTGGTGTTATTTTTTTTAATTATGAGTTGAGCATTTGTGATGACAGTACCAACAATGTTTGTCAACAGAAATCCAGCTTTGCTACATCCAGACAGACATAAGGCTGAATAGTTCACAGGATTAGAAATGGGATAAAGAAGAGTAAGCTTTGCATTCCTAATTCAGGAACGTTGCGTTGTTAGTACCTATTAATCGGTATGCTAGAATTTGGTGTTGCGGCTAATTTGCAGTAGAAGCTATTTTTTATAAGCAAATACTCATATCACAACTTACAAGTTTCTGAGACAGCTGAGATCATTAAATCATGGAAATGTAAAGCTCGAATTGACTTGAAGAGATCATCTAATTCATCACCTATACTGAAAGCAGGATCAAGTGCATCCATATGTGACAGATGCTGGTGTATATTCTGTTCTTAAAGTGAGAAAGCTTTTCCTGAGACCAGACATAAATCTTCTTTGCTGCAAATTAAGACAATCTCTTCTTATCCTCCATGTCCACAAGGAACAACTGATCGTCGTGTTTTCTATGCCAGCTTCTGCCTACCCTAGACAAATACCTCTCCCCTTGCCCCTTCTGCTGCCTCTTTCTCTCTGCTGCACCTCATGGGCTCCTTTCAGCTTTCCTTCATTAAAATTACACACTTTGGTCTTTTAGTATCTTCTTGTTTTCATTTGGGCTCTCCAATTTGTCTAGACTAACTTGCCCCAAAACACTGACAGGTCTCTGGAGAAGGTCCACTAGTGCTAAGTAGAAGAAAGTAAGTACTTCCAGTGTCTCATATAAGCTGTTTGGTTGTTAACAAATCCAAAGCGATGCTTCTTTTGTCCTGCAGCAGTGTCATGTACCGTTAGCGATGACTCACGTACATTTAGGGATCCATTATAAACTCCCAGACCCTTTCTATCGTACTGCTGAGTTTCCAGGCTGTTGTCATTTTGGTATTATATTTGACGCCCCCTTTTTAACTATCATACTTAGGAATATATCACTAGATTTCTTTGGCTCTCCAGGTTCACGTGGCATTCTGGTTGTCTGCACAATTATTTAGAAACTTCCCCAGAGTCATGCCGTGACCTGCGAGTGCTGTAAGCACAGCCTCTTCTGTACCACTCTTCAGACAACTGGGTGAAGCTGGGGCCAGGACAAATTCCTGTAGAGTTACAGTTGCCCATTGTCCCACAGGTCATTAAAGAAACATCAGCAGCATTTCATGTGCTGTTTTTCAGCACGTTTTGCACCATCTGAGGCTCAACTCGTATGTCCTGTGTAGACCTTAGGTCTGTTTGAGACATCCTGTGTTTTCTGCCAGGCTTCCAGCTACTAGGTCTTACGGTCCAGCAGGGTGGGGTGCTCCCAAAAGGTCTATGTCATATCCATCAGCCTTGTGTCGGGAGACTCACATGTGCCTGGATACCTCTCTTATTCCCCATGGCTTTTTAGATGTTACCATAGACTATTGCCTTATTCTTCCTTTTGCCTCTGACCCTATTGCAAAAACAAATCTTTGGTATGACTGCACTGTTGATTTCTCGCAGTGTCAAAATATAAATAAACATGTAAAATTTTCCTGTAGGCTCTTCTTACTGGATTTCTTCAGACCTAGCTGTAGTCTTCCTTATTGATTTTGAGAGATTTGGCATGTTTTCTTATTTCCCTCAGAAGTGGACAGAGAAACGATCCTCTCCTCCAGGTTTCTTCTCTTACGCCTTTTGTTAAGATCCATCAGTAAAGATCTTCCAAAGACATTATTCCATTAATTTGTTAGAGTCACATTAATTCAAATTAAAAAACAATTTGGCCTAGCAATTAGAAATACACTTTTTGGTTTTATCTCCTCAGCTGTAAAGGGAAATCATTGTGTCCAAAACATGACAGTAACCTAACTGGAATACTGTTAGACTGCAATGTCAGTATGTACAGAGATGTCATATATAAGTAAAAGATTGAAATACTGACATTGCATAAATTTCTATTTTTCTGATTTTAATTTTTCTTTACTTTTACAAAGGATCAAGTGCTTTCAGAAGAGATCCTTTCAAACTACATATAAGCCCTGTGTAAAGACAGTCAGCAAAGTTGATAAGGATAATTTTAGAAATGAAGCTGAGTGGCTCAGTTTTGCTATGAAAGAGATGTGTAACTTCAATAAATGAGAACATTTATATTTGGCTTGCGGGAAGAATCATTTGATTTAGTTGAGGCAGTTGTTGCTGATCTTACAGTTTCATTTTTTAATATAAATTGAAACATTTCCAGTAATGACATACATGTTGATATTAAACCTTTTACTGAAGATAGTAATCATATTGATATAAATACATTGCACAGGGATAGTAACACTTGGAAGTAGCGTATTTTATGTTAATCCAAAATGGATAGATAGAAATAAGTTGAAAACCCTTCTTGGCTATCATTTTTCAACATTATTTGAAATAATGGAGATTGTTTGAACCTTTTTTATCAGTATGGCTCCAGAATATATGCATTCATTTTAGTTCCCTTTGAAGATGATTGCCACAGGAAATTAGTCTTTATTATTGCATTGGCCTTATGCAGCAGAATAAAGCTTGAAAAAACAAAGTTCAGAAAAGAAAAAAAGTACTTTGCTTACTACATCTTCATTTTTTCCTCAATTTTTTTCAATGGAAACCCTTGGTTAACATCTGGCTAAATTACTTCCTTCTCACTTAGCAGTGTTTCTAAATTATGTTTGGGATTAAATGAACTAGCTATAGATTGGGTAGATACTACTGAGACTTAGAAGTTGGACATGGATTCTTCTAAACATTTAAATGAACTCCTGTTATTGAACCTGCGAAATCTTTGTCAAACACTAGGATTTGCCATCCACATAAAGAAGTTTTACCTTCCCAAATAATTTTATTTTGCATTCAAGAGTTAAACATCCATTTAAACAACCAAACAAAAAAAATTACAGGAACATCTGAAGGAAAAAGCATGTTTGCTCTTTTGTATGTTTAAAGTGATGGCTGAATTTTGTTTGCAGTATCTTTATTGTTTCTGCCAAGACATAACTGTTTACAGACATTTTAAAGCCCCTGTACAGCAGACACTAAACAAGACATCTAGATTGTTGTAAATTACCAAATTCTGAGGACCTCTCCATAATGTGCTGGGGCAGCCTTCATGAAAAAAGGAGGGAGACTACATGTAGTTCAAAGGACAACTTCTAGCTGCCTTGGCAGGCTCCAGTCCTGATTTGAACTCTGTGAGCTGCAGTGGAGAAGTGTGATTTATGACTCATGAAAATAGATTAATGCTGCTGTACCCAGAGGTATCCAACAATCATTCTGTCTGTGGAGATACTAGACTGCACGGTCAGGCAGTTGCTGTCGGCGGTGGGCTAGAGAGCCTGTGGGATGCGCCTTGTCCTGATGGAGAGTTGAGCAGCCTCACAAGCTGTCTTCGAGTTGGGTCCACCCTCACCCCTCTGTCATTTACTTTGACTTGCGTTATTTATTCATTTATTTCCAGTGGTTGGCAAAAGGTTTGCAAAATACCTAAAGCTGTATATGCGTGAGTAGAAAAGTAACTTCACATGATGCTTCCTAAAAACCCCCACTATATCATGGCCTTATAGACCCTTTATTCTGGTTTCAGTGATGACGCGAATATTCAGTTTTACAGAGAAAATGAAACATCTTTTTACAGCAAAGGTAATTATGCATTTTAGGTATGGGTGCCTCAGCTATACATTCTTCATGTGAGGTTATGCCATAGAGATTATGGTTTAACAAAGATACTTCAATAGTAAAGTCTTCTTTCTGGTGTTTTACTATTGGTTTAGATTTCAGATGAAAGTTAGAAAATTAAGTTTCTCTTTGCCATAACAGGAACATTTTTGTGATGAATCTTTAACATACTAGCCTCTGGCAGGTAATGCAGTTGCCGGGAGGAAATTTTAAAAGCTTTTTAAAGTGCAGTGTTATAGTAGATGGTTTGCAGTATCCCGGTTTCCCTTTTAAGACTGACTCAGAAATGTACAATGTTCAGTCATTATGCACAAGAATATATGCTAGTTTACCTCTAAAGCAAATGAGGTTATATAGAACGAGTTAAGCAAAAAATTCAGGCAGACAACTAGGAACTTTGTAGAAGTGTTTGGAACAGAGAGGAAAACCAGGAAGAATAAAGAGAGAGTGATCTTCTCATAATAGAAACAAACTCGATTAGTCTCAAACTAAGTTTTGTACAGTGAGTTGCAAATAATAGTAACAAAAATTTCATTAGGTTTACAATTTTAATACCATTACCTGTACATTGAAAACTAGAAGTTGATGAATGTGACCTCCCTGTCTGTGGGAATGAGGATGTTTTGTGAACAACAGTTTGAATTGTCCAAAGCGTAAATTTTCAGCTAATGGCAAACTCCAGCCACGGGCTAGGAGAGGAACACAGCAAGATGTGGAAGGGCTTGCAGAAAAATGAGTTAGGCAACATAGTGATGCAGGGCAGGGAAGAGACTGGGGTATTCAGTGCCTTCCTTGTGCTGGATCTGTGCTGGCGAGGCTTATTGCAGGTCTATCAGGCAGAGGAGCAAAGTCTTCAGGGAAAGGTACTATCCGCCACAGGTCAGGATCGAGTTAAGGGCTTTTCAGGTGAGCTGGGCAGGCACAAATCCACGGTGGGCAGCTGGCTGATGTTATTGTGACGTCGCTGTATTTTTGAAAGGTTATAGCAGCTGGAGGACATCCCCATGAGAGGAAGGCAAATGTTACATCCGTTAAAAAAAATAAATAGGAAAGAGGATCCAGGGAGCTGTACACCAATCAGTTTCACCTCAGTCCTGGAGAAAATGTGGAGCAAGCCACTGTGGAAACCATTTACAGATACATGAAGACAAGAAGATGTTTGGGAGCAGCCAGCGTGGATTTGCCAAGCGAAAATCACATTTGATTAGCCTGATTGCCTTGCATGATGAAATGCTGTCTCTGTGTACAAGAGGAGAGCAACGGTTGTCCTTTTTACCTGAACTTTAGCAAGGCGGTCTAAGCAGTATGCCAGTAGCCAGATGAGGGCAGCGTGGTCTGGAGGGGTAGACTGTGGGGTGGGGGGAACATGGCTTGAACCGTCAGGTTGCAGAGGCTGCAATTAGCAGTGCAGAAGAAGGACCTGGGGTCCAGGCCGATAGCAGCCTGCATGTGAATCTGTGGTGGACTTTGGCAACGTTGCAGGCGAAGTGCCTACTGGGCTGCCGTAGGAGGTGCGTAGCCTGCTGGTGGCAGGGACTGATGGGTCCCTCCGCTCGACACCGGTCAAACTGCGTCTGGGAAACCGCGTCCCAGTTTGGACCCTACAGTAAGGACTACTGGCAAACTGGACGGTGTCCACTGGAGGGCCATTGAGGCTGTCGGAAGGCTGGAGAATGGCGTACAAAGATCAGCAGAGAGACATGGTTTGTTCAGCCTGGATAATAAAATGCTGAGGGCCATCTAACTGCAGTTTGCCTGTAGGACATTGTAGAGGAGATGATTAAGTTAGACTGTTTCAGAAGTGCATAATGGCAGGACGAGAAGCAACTGTCACAAACTGCAATACAAGCTATTTCAACTGAGTATAAGGAATAACACTAATTTAGAGAAAAGTGGTTTATCATAAGAAAAAGCTGACTAGAGAGTTGGTGGAATCAACTTCAACCTCTATCTTGGAGATTTTCGACAGTCCGCTGACTTGAAGCCCTGAGCAACCTGGTCCAGCTTTGGGATTAGCCTTGTCCTGAGCAGAAGCTTGGACTAATCGCCTCCAGAGGTCCCTGCCAGCCTCAGTTGCTCTGTGGTTCTTTGAAGGCAGCTAGCAGGAAGCCCCTGGAAATAATGTAGTTGAAAATACAAGGGGGGTTTACCCTCACGTCCTTTAACCAGCTTAGTGAGGACATAAAATGATCTATTACATCAAGGAACAGAAAGTGCAGATCATAATAAAAACAATAAATTATAAGAGAACAAACTAGTAGGGCTGATGAGTCAGATCTCATTGCAAATAAATCTAAGGGAAAAACTTTACAAGCACTGGCAGTTCCCCCAAGAAATTATGTTTAAGAGAGAAGCACAAACCATCTCAATACTTGTGAAGCTTAGGAAGTAGCTCCCTTAAGTAAGCCTTGACTTCAGCGGCCTAAGGCCCAGGAAAAAAAGTCCCTCGGAAAGTAGAAACTAGGTCAAATTACCAAATAAGGGTAAATGAAGTAGCACTAATATGAAGGGTGACAATCTGGAAATGCCAAGACACAGAATTATGCGTGGCATAAAAAAGGACATAAATGAAACTAAAAGTCATTTTATAAACACACTAATGATAAGAGCAAAGAAAAAAAGGTTGATACGCTATTGAACACAGAAGGAAAGAAATTGAAAAATTGTATTAAACCTGCAAAAATGTTCACAATCTTTTTCAGTTTTCCTCAACTGGAGCTGCTGTGCTCAGTTAACACAATTACTAAGCCTAAAAAAGGGCTAAGATGTCAGATTGGAGTGATAAAAGAGCTTCTGAAAGAGCACATGGAGAAATTAGGTATTTTTAAATGAGCTGGGTTTAATGAAGTTTATTGTGTAGTATTTAAGTAACTAGATGAAGCATTCTCAAGATCCATTAGCCATTCTGTGTTGTGGAGAATGGAGGAAGTTTCAGAAAACTCAAAAAGAGCTGACTCAGTGTCTGCCTTTATAAAGGAGAGGGAGAAGGAGCTGGGGAATTACAGACCCATCAGTATAATTTAAATTTCATAAAAAAAAAATACTCGAACAAATAATCAAATCAAATGAACTGTAAGCACCTGTAGAATAGTGGCGAGATGAGTAATAGCCAAAATGAATTTATCAAGGAGAAACTGTGTAATGTCAGTCTAATGTCCTTTTGTGACAGAATAGCAATTCATGACAAATAAATCTGACATTATCTCACATGACATTTTCATAAGAAAGCATTAAAGAAAAAAAGAAATTACACTACTATTACGTGAGTGTGTAATTAGTAGGGAAACAATGCGGAGTATATTGTTCCCTGTCAAGCTGACCTGTAGGAATCTGTCCTTGATCTTGTACTATTGCACATTTTTAGTAATGACATGGACAATGGAATAAAGACTAGTCTAATTAAATTTACAGCAACATGAGTGGGAGGGGAGGACAAGCTGAATCAGCAAGCAGGATGAGAACTCAAACATTGGTAAGTTAAAAAAACCACCAAACAACACAATTCTGTGATGACAAAGGCAAGTTCTTATTTTAGGTGGAAAGAATTCCTGATACAAGTACAAGGAGAAACATGTTTAGAATTGAACCTTGGATGACCTGGGTTTGTCCTTTACAGTCATTGATGTTATTTCCATGTTTGTAATAGTAATTCTTGGTCTAATTTTTTTAAGAAAAGTTTCAAATAATGTAAATGAGATACTTTTAAAGTACATAGTTCATTATGAAGGTAAATGTGTGCAAATTTCATATAGATATTCCAGTATCCTTAACTTTGATCTCTTTACAAAGTGGTTGCTAGGAAGAAAGGTAGAGCTTACAATTTTGAATTTTAGGAAGACACTATTTACCTCTTTCCAAAACTTAGAATCCAGTACATTTTCATTCTACCTTCATAACTTCTTAATTTCTAGATAATAATTATAATTTGTCACATGCTTCTCTGGAACAGTTGTGCCTGGTTTATAGTCCATGGTCGTGAGTTTAGACTACAGTGCCATAATAATGTTTTTGGTAACTAATCAAAAACATCATGCAGCTTTTATAATGTTTTCAGCCAAGAGTTTTCTAGAATATATTCCTGAGAAATGTTAAGGGCCCAGTATTTTTATCAAATGCTTATAGTTGCTCTAGATACTTTAGTGGATGCAACCCCAAATTAGAGGGCATGGATTTTCACCATTAGTAAAAGACTGTAATGGTCTTCTGTATGAGTTACAAACCCATTGGAAAGGAATCAGTATTAAAGTTGTTAAAATGATATTTTTATAGATGTGGTTATTGTAGACTATTGTTTAAATGTTTATTAACATTGCCTCAATTTTTCCATTCCTACACAGATAATTTTTTTGCATTTATTTTTTCTAATTTTCATACTATAGCCATCTTCACCATAGGTTAACAAAGTGTATTTCCAAGAGATATCTTGTATAAAATACAAAAGGGAGAGTAAAATTTACTTACTAAGTTCATCTAGATTAAAAAAGGTGCATCAGATAAAAGGATACAATTTATTGGCGCTCTTAAATTTTATTGAAGCTAAGCTAACTTTACTCTAAGAAGAGTAAACTAAGAAAACTCCCAAAATAAAATTCTGCTATCTCTCCTCAAAATACGAAGGACCTAATAATAAATTTAGAAAAGAGGCGTTACCTCTGGTTCATATTTGCTAGTTAAATACCACCGTGTTCTTTAAGAGGAGAACAAAGGCAATGAAGTTCCAAATGCTTTATTTCAGACAGAGCACTTGGCTCTAAATGCTCTAGATTCGAAGCTGAGTTGAGACACTTCCCTCTTACTTTCCTATTCCAGAACATATGTATGCACAGATAGTTTAACATTTTTAAAGCTTTGAGCAGGATACGCAGACCAGGAAGGGAAACAACAAGCTCGCTGCCGAAGTCAAGAAGAATTTTGCCAGATTAGTGACGTTCAGGTTAGACTCCAGGACCTGGATTTACCTTACCTAATTTTAGACATCTAGGTATCACACCTCATTTCAGTCAGGCTGGGTCACTGCCACTGGAAAATACTTAAAGCACAGGGCCTCAGTTACTTCACCTAGATAAGATCTTGTTCTTAATACAGTAACTCTTCAGCCAGCAGTAATCTACTGTTTTGTATTGTATACTTTGTATTGCAGATTATTTATTTCACTACATCATATTGCATACAAAGTAATGTGACTTTCAGGTCAGTCTGAGATGAGGTTTCAAAGATACAGCACAGAAAGCAGGAAAACTCCCACAACTACATAAAAATAATAGTAATGCTCTACAATAACAACTTAATCATTGCCAATTCCTTTGGAATTTGTTTTAATAACATTAATCATGAGGTACTCATTTGGGATTAATGTGGATGAAGTACTTAAAAGGATTTCAGTGATAATTGACCATTATTTTGAAATGTTCCTGTGTGAATTTTGAACTCGGGAGCATCACGCACTGAAGATGACTTAGTTGTAAGGTAGCTGCAGAGCTACGGAAGTATATTCTGTATGAACATATGATTTAGGTCTGGGGATTGTTCTGCATCCTTATTGCACAAACTGAAAACTGCATGTAGCATCTTTTGTGATTTGCTTTTGAACTTCATTGAAGTTGCTGAATCAAGTGATGTAGACCTATTTAAGTCAGTCAGTACCTGTGCAGAAAAAGATGGTAAGTTTAACCAACAGGAATGAAGCATTTACAGCTAAATTGCCTACATTTTGGATAAATTGCCAACCACTGGCTTTTGAATGTTGCTTTGTTTTTAATAACTCTATCTTGAAACTACCTGCATAACTTCAATATAGATTTTGAACTGTTAAAATTCTTTCAACTCAGGACCAACTTCTTTGATACTGAGCATCTGTCAATGAGCAGTAGATTCAAATCATCTGAAATCAAAAGGAACAATAGTGGTAGTAGCTGCAAATTGTTATCTTTATGGTTGCAGATTGGTGTTCCATCTACCTCCTTGATTTTATTATCTCATTCTCACATCTTTCTGAAATTGTCATCTTTTGGACTGCCCAAATTTAGGTCTTCCTCTGTGGTGGGTTGACCCTGGCTGGATGCCAGGTGCCCACCAAAGCCGCTCTATCACTCCCTCCTCAGTTGGACAGGGGAGAGAAAATATAACAAAAGGCTCGTGGGTCGAGATAAGGACAGGGAGAGATCACTCAACCAATTACTGTCATGGGCAAAACAGACTTGACTTGGGGAAAAATTAATTTAATTTATTACCAATCAGATCAGAGTAGGATAATGAGAAATAAAACCAGATCTTAAAAAACATCTTCCCCCCACCCTTCCCTTCCTCCCAGGCTTACCTTTACTCCCCATTCCCTCTACCTCCTCCCCCCAGCAGCGCAGGGGGACGGGGATGGGGGTTGGGGTCAGTCCCTCTCACCTTGTCTCTGCCGCTCCTGCCTCCTCAGGGGGAGGAGGACTCCGCGCTCCTCCCCTGCTCCGCCGGGGGTCCCTCCCGCGGGAGACAGTCCTCCACGAACTGCTCCAGCGTGAGTCCTTCCCACAGGAGACAGTCCTTCACGAAGTTCTCTAACGTGGGTCCTTTCCACGGGCTGCAGTTCTTCATGAACTGCTCCAGCGTGGGTCCCTTCCACAGGCTGCAGTCCTTCAGGCACAGACTGCTCCAGCATGGGTCCCCCCCCAGGGTCACAAGTCCTGCCAGAAAACCTGCTCCAGCGTGGGCTCCTCTCTCCACGGGGCCACAGGTCCTGCCAGGAGCCTGCTCCAGCGTGGGCTTCCCACGGGGTCACAGGCCTCCTTCGGGCATCCCCCTGCTCCGGCGTGGGGTCCTCCCTGGGCTGCAGGTGGAGATCTGCTCCCCCGTGGACCTCCCTGGGCTGCAGGGGGACAGCCTGCCTCACCATGGTCTTCCCCACCATGGGCTGCAGGGGAATCTCTGCTCCGGTGCCTGGAGCATCTCCTCCCCCTCCTTCTGCACTGACCGGGGGGTCTGCGGGGTTGTTTCCCTCACATGTTCTCACTCCTCTCTTCTGGCTCCTGTTGCACAGCCGTTTTTTTTCCCCGCCATCATAACTATGTTATCACAGAAGTGTTACCACCGTTCCTCATGGGCTCGGCCTTGGCCAGCAGCGGGTTGGTCTCGGAGCCGGCTGGCATTGGCTCTGTCGGACATGGGGGAAGCTTCCAGCAGCTTCTCACAGAAACTACCCATGTGTGTCCCCCGCTACCAAAACCTTGCCATACAGACCCAATGCATCCTGAAAATATATTTTCAATATCTGTTTTGGAAAATCTTCAGTGAAGTTTGAGGTCTTCCTTTGAAGTGACACCTCTGACTCCCAAGTTATCATTCATCTCCGTCTGTCTTTTAAAATCTCTACTGAATTGGGAAATGTACGCTTTTTTTCTGAATTCAATTTATTTTTATAAGAATAGCTAAAGGTAGGTCTACACTGTGCAGCAGAATACAGAACAAAGGTTGCTAACCTTAGTCTGACTTGCATCTACCGTGTATCACAGTGCAGTACTCTGCAGAGACACTAGCTGGTGTCCCAAAATGCATATTAACTGGAACAGTTAAAATAGCTACCCTTTCTAACAGAAGTATTGAAAGAGAAATTAGTTTTCCAGAACTGATGTTGAAAAGGAAAAAAAAAAAAAAAAAAAAATTCAACCCCCAAATTCATGCCGGGCAAGTGATTAAGGGGATTGCTGGAGGGTGCTGGAGAAGCAAACAGAAGAGGTTATCAACCATGTTGCCCAGAAGCCAGAAAGGTTATGTGTTTCTCTCTCCAGTGTCTGGAAGGAAGTCTGCAGTTTGTGTGTGAGGGAGAATATGTATGGCATTCCACATTTTGGGGCTGAAGTAACAGCATCTTGCTTTTGTAAGTGAAAAAGCCAGAAAGCAGACTAAAACTATAAAGCATTATCCTTGTTTTAAAATCTCTTGTTTTTAATCATTTATGATTGACAACTGAGAAGAAACTTGAGCAAAACTCAGCACTTGCAATGTCGTAATTAAAAACAAAATCAGAAGCTGAAAATGACGCTTGGTCAAGTGTTTCTCAGTTGTCAAAGTCCACAGGCAGAGCAGACTGAGCTGTCCATTTTGTCAACAGACAAAACAATAAATACAAATCTAGTCCAGGGTGACTAACTCAAGTTTAGAAATTTTAGGCAAATAATTCAGGTCAGATATGGTATTAAAAAGAAAATTTCTTATGTTATTTCACTAGAGTGTGAAATATTATTTAGGAAAGCAGAGAGCTTCATTTATAGTTTTGCAGACTCCCTACTTCACTCATTTTGCTAAACTCCTCTACTGTAACATGGAGCAGTAAATGTTTCTGGGTAGACTTTATGAAGAAATGAAGCGGTAAATTGCATTATGTTTTGTATTATCTCTGTCTGCCACTAAACAATGCAGCATCAAATGGAGCTCATATGTACAACAGCTTTTACTAGAAAAAACATCAGTTCTGATAAACTCATTCTGTAAATAGCAAGTTTTCCCCCTCATGTAATCTCAAGTTGTTTTTCTCTACACTCTTTGAGCGTGTGGCACAGGGCTGTGATCCCAGGTTCATCCATTTTTGAGGTCTGCGAAGATATTTCATTTAGTCCATCAAACCAGTGATGTCCAGTTCCTGGGAGCTGACTGCGGTGGGGAGGGAGGATGCTGTGGTCCAGCTGAATCGTGTTGGCTGTGGCCCCCCACTGAATGCCCTCTTCCATACGGGCCCCTCAGCAGCCCATATGTGCTGTGGGTAGCACACCCTCGCTATAGGCACCAGCGCTGACAGCTCCAGCACTGCACGTATGCTGCAGCCTTGCTCACGTGTCAGGAAAGGGGCTATAACGCACGATCCTCCGCTGCTGCTAACAAGGTATGTGGCTCTGAAAGTCAAAGCAGCTGAACCGAGAGTAAGAATTTAAAATGCATTCGTTGGGGAGTGCTAAGTCACTATCGGGATATTTTGGTAAATTAAGTGGTCTTTCTTCACAAGAAACTGGTCCACATTTGTGTGGTCGCATGCGCGCGTGTATGTAATACCTATTAAAGATACGCCCTTGGTCAATTGGCTTCATGTCCCATCTGGAAAAATTTATTTGTTGTGGAAAAGAAATGCTATACAATATCAGACTGCTCAATGATTTCTCTAAGCCCCCCTACAAAGGTCAGAGCGATCATAAAGCAATTGTTCGGAGTTACTCCTTTACCTGCCTCTGAACAGGTCAATCTCTTCTGGATTTAAACTACAGTGGCCATACTGATGGCAGTAAAACTTGAAGAAGATCAGGATGTACTCTAGGCAAATAAAATAAATAAGAGGAGCTGGAATTAAATACCTGACTGTGACGTACTGTTTAATATACGCTCTGTTCATGGCAAGTCACAAGTTAGAGCTGACCAATTCCAGTCATCACAGAGTTCATTATTCTTCATTACCACCCATTTAAAGATCATTATAGTGTAAGTAAAAAGCACTTTTGGAAACAAAGAGGGATAAAGGAAACTTAAAATGGTAAGCATCCAGAGGTTTTTATATTTCCCTGCTGTATGGTACTTTGTAGTGGCCCTTGTGGCACTTTTTCTTCCATTAAACAAATCACTTCTAAAAATTTCCTACATCTTTCACCTCTAAAAATGAAGATGCAGTGCTCTGTATCTCTTAGCTTGCACAGAAATACCTTGAAAGCTTTTTCTTGACAAAATCCCTTACAGCCTGTGGGAGAGGAAGAGTAGGAGATGAAAATAAATGTTGTGTGTCATTGGTCTTCTAAGAATTTGAAGGAAGCCTTCCTTTTCGGCTTTTTGCTGTGCACTTAATTTCCACAACTTTTTTATGCTTGTTTTAGAAACTTTCCTGCTTTAACTGTAAGGACTTTGAAGCTGATTTACTTCTTTTATTGTTTCCAAATAGTTCAAAAATTAAAGAAGCCTATCAGAGCAAAGAGATTGGCCAGTTATTGTACGGATATTATTAAAAATTAAATACAGGATTTTAGAAATAAAAACCTTGTAGCAAAATTTTGCTCCGGAAGCAGCAGTACTTGTGTAGAAAAACTCTACTGATGTGAAACAGTTTAACTATAAAACAGCTGTGTGCTCTGATGGCTGAAGAAATTCCCATTTTAGTGTAATGGCTCATATTGTTGAAAAACTCCACTGAAGATGATGAAAAAAAAGAACAGTAAATGTTTTTTATTATAAAATATGATTAACTTTTCACATGATTGGGCCATATGAAAGAGATGGAAGAGGAAAAAGTAATCTAAAAAATAATTAAAATTGATATTTGCAAAAGGTTTATTACCTTGATTTTTATTAAGGTTTTCTGCTAGCTGCTCTGCTCCCTGCTGTTCCAGATTTTTCTGCTAGAAATCAATCATAGATTTTAACAGTAGTTCGCCTGTCACCAGGAATTTTAATTGTCAGTGTGATCATTTATTAAAAACCAGAGGTTGATCTGCCCTCTGCTATGCAGCATGTATTTCCACAGATTCAAATTAAAGCAATGGTGCAAGCATGTGTTACACAATAGAAATAACACCGCAGGAAGAAAAGCTGGTGTGGAATAGGCAATTCTCTAGTGCCAGTAATGCTGAGGGTGTAGATACCACTGAGGGGTTTAGTACTATGGGCTATCATATACGCTAACTTGGAGGAACTTCTGCTGTATCACTAGGGATATCTGAAAAGTCTTTTCACCAAAGGAGCCTGTGCACTCAGAAAAAGGGACTTCTATAGAAACTGCCCTTTATTCCAGCTCTGCTCCAGGCAGCAATGGAGCAGGACTTGAGTGGGGTCAGCTGCTGCTCTCCTGGAGTAATAGATGCTTGGGTTTGGAAATTGAAACCCATGATCCTAAGAGGCCACATGGTTAAATTTACATAGAACCTCGTTGGTAAAAACTGGAACTAAGTTATTTTTGCAGCGAGGAAAAAAAAAAGAAGACCCAAAATGAATAGTAAATCGAGATCTATCTTTCAGGAATTATGGCTTTTAGTCTTGTTCTTTAACCATGCGAAAATACTGTTTCACCTTTTTGGATATGAATTAATATTTAAAATATAATTTTGGTACCAAACCTACATGCATAAAGAAACACGAGCTCTTAATTGTTGGCAACATAGGCCATTCTCATCCTTACTTTAGGCGCCTGCTTGAGGCACTGGAGCTAGAAGGGTACTTGGCTACGAGCCCTCTACCATTAGAGGAGAGTGTTAAGGCTTGAATTGCTCTGAGCAAGAGTGTGTATATCCTTCTTCATTGGTGCTAGAGGGAGCTTCATGTCGTTAAGCTTCAAACTTAGATATCTCAGATTTTATAAATGTTGGACATTGTAGGGCACCGGACTCTCTGGCCCTGTATTGAAATTTAGTCTTCTCTGACATTGTCCACCTCTTTTCTCTAAGTTTTCCTATGTGATGATAGGTAGGATTCAAGGAAGAGAGAATACAAGAATATATAGGTGAAATCTTATTTACTGATCTCAGGACTATGCGTATTTATACACAGTGATGACTTAATCAAAACTATGCACGTAGTCCTGAGAGCAAAGGGTTACCTTGCTCCCGTACGAATGGAGAATCCAGCATGTACATACAGCCATATGAAGACTTAGACTGACTGTGAAACTTGTTAGTCTACATAGATTGCTGGGTCCCCTTTCATATTCTCCTTACAACAGCCTTACACTGGTCTGGCTTTGTTAAATCAAATGGAATTTGACTGAAGTGAAACTGCAGCAGCACAGGTACGATCCAACACACTCCTTCGAAGTCCTACAAAGGTGCTTATTAAAACAGATCGCTTCGTATTAAACATGCAAATAAACAGGCATCGTTACTTAGTGACCAAGAACGGCTTCTCTTTTAGCATAATCCTCTGCACCTGTGGATGTTGTAGCTTTCTCTGGAAGGGGCTTCCTTTCATTGTGGAGTTGGTGGAGTCCTTCCCATGAGCCAGAAATCTGCACTGTGATAGAAGGAGGATGCTGGACCTAAAGGATAAAAGCACTCCTGACAAGTTCTCAGAAATGTGTATGCCAAGGACAAATAACCTAGACCAGAATTCATTGCATGCCTACTATGTAATATCTGGAAGTAGGAAATTATGGGGACAATGCGATGTTAAAGCAGAGATCTCTTTCAGATCTTCTAGGTATGGGAGAGGGCAAAGCTGCAGCCACGCCACCAGCTGGGACAGCTAGCGTTTGAGGTCTTTCAACAGGCTGGTTATGAAGGAGTTCCACCAGGAACTTCTTTCAGAGGTTTGGTTTCATCAGAGTTCTCCCACCTCTAGCAGGGGGGTTTATCTAGGCACTAAAATATAACTGCTGTATGAAATAGAATAAAACTCATTCCCATGTCCTGCATTTACCAGGTTTTGGCTAGCAGGATATATAAACTGTGGAGTTTAAAACATCCCTCCAACAGAGATTTATGTTAGACTGGCAACATTGATACCCAAATAAAAAATACTGTTGTGCAGCATGATGTCTGGAGTCCACAGAATGCAGAATGAGTTCAAAGAGCCGAGGCTGTAATTTTCTCTTCTCCTCTGGACACTAACCAGGTTTACATTTCCCTCTCTGTTGGTGGACACTCTTTTCTGTTGTTCTTTTTTATTCTTTTATGCCTCATTAAGGTTTTCTTGCAATATTTACTGAGGCCAGGTTCCCACATACTTGGGTGACTGCCAAGAACTCAGAATTTCACTTAGCACCAAAAATTAATCTAGTTCTGATCAGGAAAAACACTTTATTGATGGAAGTGATAGTTGGGTAAATTCTAAAAGGTAGCGTTTATTAAACCCTTTGCTTTTCAAAGGCTGGTTTTAAATTAAAAACAAAGGCTTATGTAATCTATTTTATTATTTCTATGGAACATCGCTTCATTTAAAATTAAAAGGAAATGCTATTAAACCAAGCAGTAGTCTAAGTCATTTTTATGTGACTCCTAGCTCTTAATAAAAGCATAGCTGTTCGTGTAACTCTGTATAACGCTGGATAGCAATAAAATGTCTTCCTCATTACAATCAATACCTATGAATAGCAAAGACCTGCAGCGTGCCACGGCCTTTCTCAACAGGCAGCCTCACTTGGTGGTAGGGAAGATTGCTATCATCTTGTATGAAACCATTTTAGCATCACCCTGAGCTTAATAGAGCAGTCTTTCATTGCCTGTTAACAAGCTGAGCTATTGCCAGAAAGTGTTTAAACTGACAAATGTTGTCAACGCTCTTTCCTTGCAAAGACGATTTTTTTTGGTTGCATTTAGTGTGTTAACATTAGTTTGAATTCTGTCAAAACATATGTTGATTATTTTACTTAACAAACCAATCGGTCCCTTAGTTCAGGGTACAGAAAATCTCTAAATAACAGTAGCCAGGTATCAGCGTACCAGTGGTAAGTCGGAGCCCGTATGCTTGCAGTTAATTTCATCATGATTCCAGGTGCCTTAAAATGTGGAGCAGATAGGAACATTAAGGGCTGTGTCGTGTAGCCCACCCTTTTGCTCAGTAGTCAGTCGTCCTTCCTATGCAATATACAAGACATTGCTGTTTTAACGACAACCCACATATATCAAATGTGATGGAATGACAAACGTCCCGTAAAGGCCAGATGTGCTGACATACAGGCGTTTATAGTCATATATGTACTTGGCAGCTGCATATGATGCATACTGATAATAGTATGCATAAAATAGGACAAATGAAGGTACACGATGTTTATGGAGGTTTTGTGTAAGGTGAACAGTCACATAAAGAAATTCAAGAAAAGGATCACTGCATTGCTCTGTATTCTGGGAAGATGAAACCTAAAACTGTCCAAATTTGTTAACGGGAGAAAAATTAAACATGAAGGCTTTTTGGGAACATACATCAATTTTATGATTTCAGCAGTTGGGAGTATAATAAAGATGCGTTATTTGTGCTGCAATGACTTTCAAATTACACAAATGGTCAAGCTGGCTTTGACCATCTGCCCTCCATTTTTGTAAACCTTTCACGGGCAGTTAGAGATAGGAAGAGGCAAGAGGACACACTGTAGAAGGAGATAGGCTGGTGTGTGCTGCTGTAGGCAGCTTCCTTCCTGCTTCATTTTGTTGCAACCTCAATTCCATAATTTACCACAGAGTAGCCCCCTTCATCCCTCATGACACACTATGCTGTAGTGTCGTACTTATCCAGCTGCCTACTTTGCTGAGTGCACGTCAGGTAGACCTGGTAGAGGAGATGTATTATTTTTTGAGTGTCATCGAACTAGTAGTGGTTTTGCTTGTAAGCCTCACGGTTAGAATTTTACTTTTCAGTAAGCCTGATAAAAGGTAGTCATAGTTTTTATTTTATAGGGGAAATGTACTCATTTTATTCTCTGTGCCTCCCTGGGAGCCTATAGCTTCACCAGATTTCCTAGATTGTAAAGTGGAGTTGGATGTGAAGGGGAAGGAGGATGCAATTGATAGTCTGGCTCCTCTAATTTCAACTGGTTTTCAGGAAATAATTATCAAATTAATTACGTCTCTTGATTTGAGCTGGAACAAACAGTTATTGGGCTCTTTAGATAGAATCTTCTATTTTTATGCAGTCCAGAAGTGACCCAAAAAACCCTTGAAATAAATTAAGGATCTTTCATTGAGATTTACTTTTTCATTCCCCTTTCTAATATAAACTAAGTTGTAGCTTTTCTGCGACATGTGGTTAATGTGTGGGGAAAAGTAATTCTTTAAAGATAATTGTTTTTCTTTATGCTCTAAGGAATGGCTGGAATACGTAGTGATTAAAAAGGAGGAAAAAGAACTAATTAAATACCTTTCTTATGCCAGCTGTGGGTTCAAATCCATATTTCTTGCTACTTTTCTCAAGATATGCAGACCTAGAAATAAGGCTTCAGAGCAAGAAAAAGCTAAAACTTAAAGAGATACAGAATCTCACAAAGGGGGGAATTGTCTTCCTTTCATAATTGAAAAATCACATGGAGTCAAAAGGAGGACAGAGCAGTGCTATACAGTCCCCTGAGAAACAGTCCTCCTCTATATCCCGGGAAGGGGGAATTGTGCATCAAAATCAGGCTCATGCTGCAGCCAGCCTCAATACAAGCACTGTATTAGTTGAGACATGGGCAAAATGAGAGGAGGGAGCAATCAAAAGGGAAAGATACAGGAAACTCCCACTTCATTTAAAACACTTCCAAAGTGCTAAGTTCCTGAAATAATGTTTGAGACAACTCTGAAATTGCATGCATTATAATTACATACAACAAAATGAGATACAGGTTTTTCAAGAATCTGATGCCCATTTTCCTTTCCATGTCTGAAATGCCAGTGATGGTTGAATGTACAGCCCTCTAGATCAGGGGACCAAGTTACACTGAGTGCTGTTACTGCATAATAACTATGTTCTTCTTCATAAAATGTTAATTATATTATGGGCCAAGGTTTTCCTGTTCCCTGAGCTACAGGATTTAGCACAGCTGTGTTAGTGCTGAGAATTTTATGCAAAACCCAGTAATTTCCAGTAGCTATGCTTCTGATACCATAGAGATACCAGAAGTTTTAACTAGCTACACTTTGTGCAGCATGTGAGAAAAATTTGGGCACACGTAATTTAATTTGTAGTTCTTCCTAAGCAGTGTTTGAAAGACGCTTTCTAAAATGCCAAACTGATTTGTTTTTTGGAAATAAAATACATTTTTATTAGTTTATTTGTAACCTTTTACCTGAGATACCTCATTTTGAATGTGTAAATGAAAAACAGCCAAACCAAATGATCAAAAATAGTGCCTCATCAGGCAGATAGAATGTAAAAGGTTGGTATACTGTAATAAGTTTGCATACCACTGCGAATGAGAACAATATTTTTGTCATCTGGTCCTCATGACTATTAAAAAAAAATGCAGAAAACACGTATATACAATGTACCATCAAACAGTTTGGAAGCAGAAATCTTTTTCTTCATAACCACATAATTGTAATTCTGTTCCAAAGTATGTTTATCCATACTTGGAAGTTTTGGAATCTAGTTTGTTATAAGTTCTGAATTGGATTTATAAACATTTACACTATTTACACTTACTGTGAGCAGATTTTAAATTTTGGAGAAGATTCTCAGTGCTAAACAGAAGCATTTTCATTGAAGATTGCATCTGCTGTAAAGCAACAGCAAATGGGTGTTAATATCAGTGAAGATACTTGCACATGGGGGCGTTTCTGGGGTTTTTTTGGTGAAGTTTGCGTAAAGTCCTTGGAACATTTCTCGCCTTATCTTCCTGCACCAATACATTAAAGCCTTTCCAGAACAGCAGGGATGCCTTCTTAGAGCTTGCATTGCCTTCATAAAATTATCATTGGACTCCTTGTGTTCAAGTAGATCGCACATGATATTCTGAATAGCTGCAGAAATAAAATCAGACAGCTTGCTGGCCACAAAAGGAGAGGATTTGCTGGAAATCTGAGGTGGCCCTAGCAAAAGACTAATGCTAGGGAGTCCAAATCCAGATCGAATAACAATCTCAAAAGTGTGGGGAACAGGGACAAACATAGGAGATCTGTCTTCTGAGAACTGGACTGTATCTCCTGATTAAAGGCTGCCATGCTAATTGCTTAAGAAATGCTTGTTAGATTGCTTTTGGCTGCATGCAGGTGAAACAATTTAAAAAAAAAAATACAAAACCAAAAAAAGCCCCTTGCAGTTTCAAGTACTTTGTGGTCAGTCTGTGGTTTATGCTGTTTCATGCATTAAACTATAAGCAGTGTAGCTGGCTGAAGAGGGGGATATGCAAACAATCTTATGGTTTGGAAGCAGATAACTGAAATCTACAATATACATTTATTTTCCTGCTTCAGTCATTCAGTCTCTTTTGGAGAAATTATTTAACAGTGTGATTACAAGAAAACGTATGCACAATTTAATGGTAACCAAGGTAATGCTGAGGTCTGCTGGGAAGGAAGAGGGTTTATTTTGGAGTCTGTTTACAAAAATGTGTCCTAATTAATATCTCAGGATTGTGTGTGGAATTCGGTTTCCTGTTTTGACTTCCATTTTCACAGGATCTGCCTGTGTGAGAGCTGAAACTTGCAAAAATGCTGACATTAATTTTCAGGCTTTGAAACCAATTTTGAAGGAAGCCTTTACTGTGGGGAGTTGAATTAGGGCCCATGAACTATATAGTCTGTGGCGACACACCAAAAAGATGCAGTAGCTTTTTCTAATAAGGGCTTGTGGTTTCAAATACTTGACACTTCATGAAGCTTTATAAATCCAGTTGCTTTTTGCAATTGCCCTCCGAATTCTTGCTACCTGATGCAAATCTTGCCTGGACAAACAAAAATTCTGATCCTCTCTCTTCATCTGGAAATACTGAATGGAAACAGAAGCCCATGTTACTCATAGGTAAATGTCCAGGCTTTCAAACAAGTTGTGGGGAGAAGTTTAAGGGCCAGCCTTGCACTGACAGTTTGAATTTGGTGCTGTTAAGGAGCATGCTATCTTGTTGCATCTAAAAATGGTGTTGCACTAATAAGCCACAAAACCTCTGCTGCTTTTCTGTTCATTTTCATGTAAGGATTGCATTTCATTGCTCTCTCAAAATCTGTAGCATTTGGTTCTCAAGCAGATTTTTGCCGTTCATATAGTCTGAAGTTTAGTCGTGATAGTAGAAGTACAATTTATTAATATGAATACAATTTTGAGCAATGATCATGCTGGAAATCCTTTGTGGAACTGGGCTTCTGAGTTTGCTCTCAAAAATCAGAAATTTGCACCTAGTATCATCAAGGTCAGACATCTGAAGCAGTTATAGCATTTTGCGTTGAGGAAATATTACAGTAGTAGTATAAAAATTATGATTAAGTGTTATTGACAGTTATTGGTAAATTATTGGCTTGCTTTTGCTGCTGCTGCTAGAAAACTTCAATTTCTGCAGACTTCTTACAGCACAGGTAAATGATTTTACATAAAAATTCAGTGATCACATAGGAAGCTGCTTACAAATATGTTAAGTAAGGTTTAAATTGTGTCTCATTTATAAAATATGAAAAGGCAGTATTTCGTGTTGCGAGATTAATCCTTTTTTCTAGGGATTTGTGGAAATGAATTCACAATACTATCAGATAGTTCGCTAAATATGCCAACAAATCTATAATCTTATTTCAAGCACAAGAATGTCATCCTTTGTCTTGGAAAACTGCTTAATCCAAAGCCTATTAAACTCAGTGGGAGTCATTTTATTGACTCTTAACAAAATGGACTTTTGCTTCATACCTTTTCAGCTCTCCTCCCCAAACCTTCTGCTTTCTGGGTGCTCCATACCTACCATAAATGCACTGCGTCTGCAATGATTATGAACAGATTCACATACTACATAATATAATAAAATATACTTCGTGCCTCTTCTGCCAGTCATCCACTCTTCTTTTACTCATGCAGTCTCCCAAATATGTCCATTTTCTGGTATTTTCTGGGTAGGTCACATTTGTTCTGACAGATGTTTTACATCTGTACTACAAGTTGGTGTGTTGAATCCCTTGCATGATTCACTATGTTTCTTAAATGTAGATGGTGTCAGGAGAGTTAACCAGTCAGAACTACTAGATATGTTCATTAAACCCATGATCATAGAAATGCAATGAGCAGATCTTTATCCAGCTGTCAAGGAAGAGATCTAAAGCCAGCTCCGTGGGAATGCTTTGGATTCCCCAGTGCAAAGCCGTGTTTTATAGTCACTGAAAGACACGTCTTCATCCCTCAACCCTATCATTGCAAGCTCTGAAGCTGATCCGGGTATTTTCTAAGGAGAGAATGGTTTGTTGCGCTTTGGATATTCTGGAAATTGTGCCGAGGAGATAAAGCACTTGTTAGCATGTTGCAATACCCACTTGTAAATCTGCTAAGCAGTCCTGGATGAAAAATCCTGGCAATCATGCCTAGCTCAAATCTGTTGAAAATAAAAATGGGGGGGGGAGAAGTTTGTTACCGTGCTGTCTAGTTTGCATGTTGTAAATCTTTTTAAAAACTGATCAGTAAGTGAAAGAAAAATATGCTTTATTTTCTGACGTCAAGATTAAAACTGAAAGGTGTCTCTCTGTCTGTATGCATTACGTAGAGGTTTATATTTTCTGCATGCCATTCGGGTTCATTTTGGGAAAGAACTGCTTCCTGGCAGGAGCGTTAGCTTTATAACTGATTCCTTTCTTGAATGTCAGTGGGACTTCGGATAGACTTACTTGTTCTCCTTCAGTTCTTTCTGCCTTATTAACTTCTGCTTTTGTTAGGACTTAGTTTTGCTGTCCCTCCGACTGCAATAGACGCTTCCTTAAGGGAACAAACATAACTTGGATGGGTCAGGTATCAATTCCTGCATTTGACAGTCACCTCCGAGTGAATGAGGCAGGGTGTCGCGCTGTCCTCCTGTCTGGTGACCTGCCGAGAAGTGTCTCCACCCAAGAAACATCCATTTACGTCTCGTATCAGTCTATATACTAAGAATACACTTCGTGCAAACACGTATAGGGAATATATGTAGTCATTACTGAGTCGTGGCTGTTCTTAGACACAGTGGTAACTAACCGCTTTGAGAGGACAAAGAATTTATATCCTTGTCGATCTCCACCATATTTTTTCTAAATATACCACTTCTGAATCCCATCAGCTAGTAATGAATCTAAAACCTATGAGAAAGCTATAAGGTTCATAACACTGAGGTGTGGGTCAGCACAACATACTGTGCTTTCCCTACTGCTAATGTGAATAACCATAATTCAGTCTAAAGGTGTCACAAATGTTTAGACATGAAATAAAGCCATAGTTTCACTTAAGCAGTAAAAGCATGAAGAAAAGGTCTCAGCAAGACAGATGAGGTAGAATAATGCTGAATGACAGCACTAAATGCAGTAAGATTCAGCTGGAGAGTGAAAGAGATTACAACATCTTTTGTTGCTACTGTCCCTTCTTTCCTTTTTGCCTTTTTCTGTGCCAGCCAGGTAAAACCGGAGCATCCATGTAGTGCAGTGTGTAGCCCTGTATTTCCCACTCAGTGCCCCCCCGCCAGTCAGTCCTGTAGCTGGGTAAATTTTGCCATATGTAATTATTCTTTCATGATCTGTTATATGGGAAATGCTGCATTCCAGCCAGTAAGGCATAAAACTCTAATTAATCACTTTACTGTTTGTGTTGACAGAGTTACCCTGATATTAATATTATTTTCAGTAGATATAAGTTTTACCAAGGCAAAATGAGATTTTGTATGCCCTCAGACTCTGAAAATGAAGACTACTTTTAAGTAGAGTTTTTGACAAGATGACCCTTAAATTTATTAGGGATGAAATTTTCTCAAATTTTCCATCTGCTTCCTATCCTTTAAAAAAATTTTGTTGGTCAAGAGACTCTAATTAATGACCTTATATATGGTTCTGAATCTTTGTAAGGAGCAGATGGTAACTGATACTTATGTCTGGTAGTAAGTCAGGAATCTTAAACTGCACTATTTAAATATATCAGAGAGAAAGTTTTTGGAACCAAAGTCTACTTTAAACTGATTTTCATTGTTTCTCTATGTGATGCATCCGTACCTTGGAATCTTGTGATAAAAAGCTTTTTAAAAATTACATCTTAACTATGTTGCTGGAATTAATTCTTCCGTAAATGGTATAAGACTGTTAGATCCAGTATTATTTCCATAGTGGATTTTTGTGTGTGTGTGGTTTTGTTTGTTTGTTTGTTTTTAATTATTATTATTATTATTATTATTGTTATTTTTTCCAGACTTCTAATAAGCATGCTAAGGTAGATCTCATTTTTATTCATTATTGTTCCATGTACAAGACAGTATAAAAATGTGCATTGATGTAAGGAAGGTAGATGGCTTCAAAGGTGTTGAATAGCAGATACAGAAATGCTATATCATAAAAATACAAAAAAGCATGATTTTAATTAAAACAAAGTTTAAGAATTGAATGACAATAATTGGACTGAATTTTTGGATCAATCTAGTGCTTCAATTTAACATGGCTCCATTGGTAAAATAGGTGTGATAACACAGTTCTGTAAAAATACTCTCCCAACCAACTAGGCAGCATCATTTTCCAGCTGCCATAGTAACACAATTGTATTTCTAAGGACTCAAGTGACTAAAGAATGCCTAAGAGTGAAGCTCCAATGACATTGAAAAAGAGACAGCACGTCAGCAAGGTGACTGAGGAAAGATGAGGCTTTCCCAGTCATCTGGAGAATGGAGAAGTCTTACAGAAGCACAGGAGCTAGATGTGTATAGATTTTTTGAAAGGTTATCTATCCTATTTGAAAAGTTAGGTTATAAATGAAACTACAGTTTTTTTCAAGGAATGTTATCACATACCCATTCCTAAGTAGCAGATGTGAATTTAATTTGGATTTGCTGAGGACAATTTGGTTATTACCTATGGGGGCTGCAGTCAAAGATCATGTCTGATGACAAGTTTGGGAATATGCTCTTTGTCCTCTGCTATGCCCATATAACCTGGTAAGCTGGAAAATGATTGAGCTATCCCAGAACTAGTTGGAAATGTGATTGCTTCAAATTTATACATGAAAAGAGTGAGGAAGGAATAACACTTCTGGTGATCTGAGGGGGTAAAAGTTCACTAAATTCTTAAAAGTTAGTTTGAATTCTCATGAATGCCATCAGGTGCCCAAATACTTAAATTACATATTTTAGGACTCCAGTCAATCATATTCCAGCAGTGCTTTCAATCTGTACTTTTCACTTTATGCTCTAAGTAGAGGAATGAAGTTGTACTTAAAGGAAGACTATAAACATTCTGATTGCCTGTAACAGGAGTGATAGATTTTATGTTGTACATCTTTTCAGAGAGTTTTTTCAGGGACCCTTCCCATCCACAGTATTTTAGGATTTTATGGATTGATTACTAACGCTAAAAAAAAAAAAATCTGTTTCGGGACCATTTTTGCAGCAGCTTGCTCTTCTGTCAAATTGATATATGGACTTTAGTAAAAGGAACTTTTGAGATATGTGAAAAAGGACTGTTCGCATTCTTCCTTCCCTAGTGTAAAGTGCATACAATTATTTTAATATCTCTTTGCTTATTATAGAGAAGAGTGTTATATTATAGAGAAGTGAATAAGCAGGTGAAACAGCATTTATAAAGGATGGAGAAAAGGATGTTGTACAAATGAAGACACAGGTTCAGAATATGGGGAGTGCACAGGCTGTGTATTTAGATATGAAAGGCTCTCTTAAAAGGTTTGCTGAAAGTGTCTGCAAGGCAGAGATATATCCTGAATATAAGGAACTAGAGCTACCACTTGAGATGTCTTAGATTTTGTATCTGAGGAGGAGGGTAGAATTCTTCACAGATATATAGAAAAGAAATAGTAAAGACCTCTCAGGCTGAACAGTAAAATTAAGAGTTTTCTTTGAGCTGTTATTATCTTAAGCCAATAGTTAAGAACTTCTTGAAACATATCAGAGTGTTATGTTAAAGCAAAATTAGAGAAGTAGGAATGAAAGCAGAAAGGATTTATCTCAGAAGCCGAAAGATGACTGTATTTCAAGAAAAATCTTGTGTCAGAAGTATTTGAAAAATATGAGGGTGAAAAAATTAAGTCTTGATTTTGCTTTTGGCTAAGAAAAAGCATAGGGAATCTTTCTGGGAAAGTTGTGTCCATGGAATAAAAGGACAGAAGTTATGCTGAAGCAGAGGAACTCCAGACACAAAGCATAATTGGAGAAAAATATGAACTCAGAGGTAACTGTAAGAGAGTATTTAAGATGCTGGTGTCAGGGAATGTAGGTGGTTGATTATTACTTGTTTCTGTTGTGTTTTTTATGAAACAGAGACAACTGAGGATTTGGACAGATATGCTCTGCCTGAAGAAATTACCATATCTACCTTTTGTCTCACTTTCATTCTAACGCTATAAGGAGGACAAGAAAATAGCTTATGCAAGTCTTAGTTTTCATTATATTAATATTGCAGCTCCAGGGTCCAGAGCACTATTAAATACACTAAGATTTACAACTAACTAACTAACTAAATAAATAAATAAATGTATATAAAACCTTGTATGTAATAAGAACATAAGAGTGATAGCGCTGGGTCAGTCCAAAGAGACACATAGTACCATACTGCACATCTGAAAGCCACCACTATCAGATGCTGAAGAAAGAGTATGAGATCAAGGGAGCATACAGCAATGTCCCTGACTACTTGCCCAGACTCCAGCAATTTATAGGTCTTGTGTTGTTTTGGTTTTTTTAATAGTTCCTCATTTAATTTTCTTCCCTGATTTAGGCAGCATTGCATTTCACATTACAGTAAATTTGATGATGGGGCATAGCCTGACATAATCCTTTCAATCATTTCTGTATGGAAGAGATAGCTACAGGTAGAAGAGGTAGAAGCTGACATCTGCCTCAGTTGTGATCCTACCTAACCTCTTGTTGCAACGGAGAACTTTCTCTTACAGACGCTTGACTCAGTCTATTTCTCTTTGCATGATTTCCTTGTATAAAGTACTGTTCTTTTTTACTTACTATGATTTGCCATGCTCAAAAACGGCAGGAGGGATGACAAGATTTCAAAGGGTGACAAAAGATTAGGATTTTGTGCTTTTGTTTTGTGAAAGGTGAGGAAATAAGGGATAGTTCTTTTTGGAAAAGATTCTGTCACCACATGTTCTTTTTTTTATATCTTTATAGCTTTAAACTTTAATAACTGTGTGGTTACACAGCTAAATACCTCTCAGATTTCAGGGATTTGGTCTGAGAATCAATATTTTAGTGTCAGACTTGCAAACCTATTCCTCAAATCTCGGGTCTTAGAATAAAAACCCCTAAACAGTTGCATGACATAAGGCACATCATATTGCTTCTATCTTGAAATGCTATGAATCTTTTTTTTTTTTTAAGGGATTTTGAGTGTGTCATTGTACCTTTTTATTAGTTTTATTTATTTAGTTAGTTTTATTTTTGAAAAATCTGTTAAAACTTAAGCTGTGGCATTTCTCACGAGTGACTGAGTGTCTTTTTGAAAAGCAAACCCATTATATTTTCTTCAACCAACTGGCTTTCGTAGAACTGGTATTCTACTACATAGTGTTCTACTATATAATGCATCTTACGTGCCTTCTGAGCACACGGCACTTAAATGTAACAGCAAATTCTTCCTTCTATCTTATTTTGGTGCAGTTGATCTTTTTTTTTTTTGACAGGGAAATTCTGTGTAGTTCATTGAAAGCATTACATGGTAAAGACTAGGAGGGGTGAAGGGTAATGCCTACTTTTGGAAGTCTGCCATGTCATCTTTGCTTAATCATAACAAATATGCGTCCATTGCCCCCAAAGCCAGGATTTACTGATAGTCTGACTTAGTATCTTAAGGATTGCTTAGGATCTTCTGCATTTTGTCAGTGAAGGTTGTAGTGGGCTAAATTAAAAAAAGGTAAGTCCATAAACCCACTCAATCCCTTTAGAGCAAAATGTGACAGCACTAATCCATGTCATTGATAGCAGATATGCCTATACTTTAGTGAAGTTCAGACATTCATTTCGGTATCGATAAACCTAGTCACGTTGATTACGAAATGTTTTTGAAGCCATACACTTGCAATTTTGTCTTTGTTCCCACTTCTTCAAAGAAGCAACATGGCTAATGCCATCAGAAGAAGACTGCTTTGTTTCCATTTCATTTTAACTCCCATAAATACTAATTTGGTCATGGAATAAGAGGGCTGACTTTAGCTGAGTTATATTCACATATACACTATTTGGCCCAAGTTAGCTGATGCAGAGAAACACTGTGTTGAACAGTAAATCCATTTGAAAAATATACCTCTCAACCTGCCAAGGCCTAAATTGCCAGCTGTAATGTGGAACGGGGAATTGGAATGAGAGACGCAAATATTACTAAGGCAGAAAATCTTAAAATGCTCTGGGATTCATTCTCTCGTAAAAACACCAAACCCCTCTTCCTGCAACTTCAGTTTAAGAATCTTTCTGATTTCTGATACAAATAATTTCTGATACAAGTAATTCTTAACAGCAGAAGTAAGGAGAAAGCAAACATAGTGGGGCATGCAGATACCTTAGGGACTAAAGATTACTATATGACTAACATGACCTTCTTTAAGCGAGCATGAAAAATGCGACTCCCAGATTTTGCACTCACTAGAATGCAAAACAGGCGATGTAGCTGGAAAAATATATTACCAATAGCAGAAATAAAATCAGTGCCACAATCTAATGTAAGAGTCATTGCAGAATAATTCTTGAAGCAGTCACAAACAAAGGAAGGATAATTTCTAACATGTGCATAACTTATTTGAAGTGCCTCTAGTAAATGTTTGTACTTACAAGAAAAGTGGAATTTGGTCCCATTTATTTCCATATATCTTAAGTTCATTCTTTGGTGATATTGAATCATTTTGTAGTTTCACTATGTTCAGCCTCTTTTAGGGCATTTCTATGTTAGCTGCCAGACAACACTTTAAATTGGTGTATGCAAGTTGATAATATTTGGTTGTATTTTATTTACAGAATATGTTTGATTTATAAATAGCCCTGTTACGAACAACATGGCAGATACAGCCTGCACTTACGATAATTTTTTTTGAGTTATATGAAACAATTATTTTACTGTACTATATACAGAATACTACTACTACTAACCTACAATTTGATGAAAACCTGAAATCATTAGGAAACTCCTTACAGGCATCAGAGAATCTGCCAAAGCCAGTGAAGAGTCTTACCACATATGGAAATTGTTTCCTCAAGGCAGGCAGCTTTCCAGTTTGGTGAAAATGATCTGAAACTGGAATTGTGATTTCATGTTTGCTCATGCCCCTTTTGCATTATTTTATAACCTGTGGAAGCTGAAATGGTGGACTGTAGGAGGATATTAAGGCCCCCGGCTCATGTTTGCAGACATTTTGCAGGATGACTAAAGAAGGTCTTCGTTTTCTCCTTTGCTGCCATACCTAACACCTGGCTTTACCAGTGTAAAGTGCTGCTGTTTTCAGTTTAGAAAGTGCACGGGGCTGTGATCAGCAGTGGCGTCGGAAGGTTTCCCTTCCTGCTGTTCCTCGTGTCACTTCCATCGGAGAGAGGCGCGTACCGCCGGGACAGTCACCGCTTCCGCAGTTTCAGCATCTCCCATTCGCAAGCGTTCACCATCCAAGCCTGAACCCTAGTTTTTAACTCCCTAGGAGGCTGCTGTGGTTTTGAAGGATGCTGAATTCTCAGGCTCTCTGCTCAAGTAAACATACGTTGAGGGTCATTCTGTGGCACCGAGGCCACCGGGCGAGGAAGACCACGTCCAGGGCATCACCGCCCGGCTCAGGGGGACGTGGCTGGAAGAACGTCGGCTGGCACAGGCGAAAGCCATGACAGCAGCCGTCCTGACCATTTCACACTGCAGACGCGCCAGTGATCAACTACTTGGTAATTTCAGAACACGAGTCTCAGCTAGTAGTTATTAGCGATAATTTCTAAACTTTAGCTTTGCTTTATATATTACATGAGTATACGAGTAGAGCAGATGTGCGCCCTGTCACCTACTGCATACCTCAGAGTAATGTATGGGGCACTGAGGGCTGGCTTTAAACGTTCGCAAGCCTGTAGGGGTGAAGTCTTGTTGTCTGTCACATTATTCAGTCACCAGAAATGATTATTTTGCCTTCTTTTTTTTTTCTATTTTTCTTTCACTAATAGCCTTTAGGGAAAATGTGTTTATTTAAAAATATATTTGGAGGAACTATTCAAGTTTAAAAAAAAAAAACAAACACAACAAAAAGAAACCCCAAACAAGCTACACCCAAAAGACATAACAATAAAGTCTTTCCTTGGTTATTTCAGTGTCCTGGCAGGTAACAGGTTAAATAACACTCTGCTTTCTGCCCTGGAGTTCCTGGCTGGAGAGTTTTAAGAGGCATTTTATCCATTTCAGGTGCTAAAAACCATCCTTGAGCTGCTCAGAGTGGATGCTCTCATGGCTAGGTCTCTCTCTATTCTTCAATAAAAGCATTTCCTCCCATCCTTCCTTCCTTCCTTCCTCCCTCCCTCCCTCCGTCCCTTACTTTCTCTTCTTTTTTCCCTTCATTTCCTATGAGAGAGAGGGAACACTGTTGGTGACTGAGTCATTTTCTTCTCACTCTCCTGTTTTTCAATAAACATTTTAATATATATGTATATGTTATACAAACACAACTATATATGTGACATTTCATATGTTTATATAAATAAACATATATATATATATAAACCACAAACATATACACATATATATAAAAAGCATTATATGTATAAAATGATAAATATATATACACAAAAAAGCCCTGACTTCAGGCTTCTTTCCCCTGTAATTCGTCTTCTAGAAGTGAAATCAACAACATTTTGTATTCCTTATCATAAGGAATATTAAACATTGGAGCTCATTCCTTTGGCTTGCTGCCACGTCTCGTCTGTGCACAGGAGTCAGGGCAGGTAGGAAGGAGCAGTTGGGTGTGCGATAAGAAGACGCCCTCATCCACTCCTATCTGCTGTTCGTTTAGGAGCTCTTTCTGGGGACTTCCTAGGAAATGGAGCAATCAGACTGGATGAAGACTGTGCTGATGATAAACTGAAAGATAAGCTGTAGGACTAGGTGGAATCTCCTTCTGTACCATATGTTTAAGCTCCTATAATGAGAAGTTTGAAGATACCCGGAGTTCTCTATTTTCTGGAATTCTTGGAAAACACACCCCAAATTCTCTCTCTCAAGTAAAAGTACTTAATATAAACTTTTCAGAGTTCATGCCACCATAATAATGGATATCATAAGCAATGCTCTGTTTCTTTCAATTCATTAATGAATTTTAGCTTTTGAAGTAAAAAAAAAAAATCTTTTAAGTGGTGAGTTTAGTTGCTTCTGCAAATTTTCTGAAAAGGTCTTTACTATTGTTAAAGAGTCACAGCAGTGTTGAAATGTGAGAAATTACTTGTATTTCTGTATCTCCATCTTAAAAGAGAAGATACGCATTGAGAAAATTGTCTGCCATCTTACTGTTTCTGTTTGAAATTATAAGATGTGGCATAAATATGTGGCCAGAACAAGTGTGAAGCATTTAAAGCACTGAAAATCTTTCAATAGGGACCTAGACAAGCCAAATTCATTTGTCTTGCAGTCATAAAAACTATGGAGTGCTATTAAAACAAATGATCTGAAAAAAATGAAAAAGTATAGATATGGGGCAGGAGAAAAGGCACTGAAATTGTCTTGTGAGGTAACTTGAGTTCTAATTCCCATTAAGAAAATGGAATGATTATTACATTTCTACATATTCAGGAGTTGATAAATATGTTAACATTTTTTCCCAGTGCAATGAAAGAATATCCATTTGAAAAGCATTTTATGCATATCCTTTTGTATGTTCTTTTTTTTAGATTTAATTTCTTTTTTCCCAGATTGATATCTTTAAGTTGAATTAATCAGAACTTAGAATGAAAAGTAAAATGGTTCTGCATTGGATTGTATGGCTTAGTAACAAGAATAGAAAAAATAACTTATTTTATTCCACTGTGGCTGTGCTGAAATAAATGTCCAGTTTTACAATATCTGCATATATTCAGAGTTTTCTGAATATTTAAAAAATATATTTCTTGGAATTGCTGTAAAATTTAGTTTGGTACAAGGAGATGTTTCAAAATGTGAAGTATTGGTATAAAAATATTTGCGTCAGAGATGAGGATAAGCAAGCCTTTAACATGGCCTCAAAACACTACAGTGCCTACAATTTATTTTCATGTTTGTGATGCTGCTAGGATTACTTTAGGGACGTTGTTAGACATGTGCTTAAATTTTATTTCTAGTAATGCTGCTTTCTGATCTGACATGTACAACAATCTTAAAAACACTACGAAGATGCATGTCTACATGAGAGTACATTTAATACTATTGTGCATATGCTGTGAAGCAGATGGTATGTTCAGTAAGTTATTCATGAAGGATATGCTTTGCATCACCACTTGAAAGAATTAAGTATCTTGTTTGCTAGTCATATCCTGTTAAAATCTTTTTTCACCCCTTTGTTCTTAGTATAAGTGTCCAATGGGATAAAATTAATCCCTTCAACCATATGTGTTATGCAGCACAGAGATCATAATATGATTTTTTTTACTTTTTCAAAGTAACTTTTATGAATTTTTTTCTGTATATAATTCATGATTTAGTGAGCATATGGTAGTTGAAGTCCTACAACTTTTCTTTTTGACTAGTTTTAAGATTAATGTCATCCTTTTGATCATCAAAAATACGAGAGATTCTGAGATATTTGAAAATGCCTTATTCCCTAGCAGTGTTTTCAAAAAAATGCTATAAATTAATTTCACATCTTCTAAACGTCATGTTCAAGTGAGTAATATGATAAAGTGAGCTTCACTGCTAACCTCGATATGTGACTTTTAGCAGAAAGAGCAACAATCTGTCTAACGTGGACAGCTAAAATAGTAAAGGCTATATATGTGATAGGGCGGTTGGAGAAAGGGACACTCTCTGGGAGGTTTAGCTAAATATGAACTTCTTTCTGTACTTGAAAGAAAGTCTTAGAAATCGTAGGTTAGTGCCTTGGCCAGGTTGTCCTCTGGTCGGTGAAGTCCATGAGATTGCCTCCCACCGCATGAATGAACCCAGCGACCAGAGCGGTTTGCTACCTACAGATCTCTGCTAGAAGCGGATCTCAACCTGCAGGTCCTATTACCTGCAGCAATAACCTAACACAGTTGTTATCATTTCCAAGCAGAAATAATGTGCCCTTTCCAGCTGTTTTATCTGGAATGACAGGTTTCAAGCTCAGTCCCATCCTCCCTAATTAGGAGGCCTTGAAGATCTTAGCCTGGGGGTTGTTCAAGCAAAAGGTGTTCTCCAGCACAAACATATTTTATCTCCGATACAAGTGTGCTTTCGTGGTCTAACTGCAGTTAGTTATTATAGAGACATACACATTTAGCTTTGGGCAAACACCGTGAGCAGCATTTGTATTCAAGACAATAGGCACTCATCAGCGTAAATTCCTGTCTACTATGCAAGGTGCATCTTTTGATCTTTTAGAAGGAGCTGGAAAATTGGATGGCATTTGCAAAAGTCTTTTCAGCTGAGAAATGTCAATAAAATAATCGTGTTGAGACCAGTACATGGAATTGACTTCTTGGAGGGGCCACAGGGATGGTTACAGGTGCAGGAATGAATTGTGTAGCTCTTGATTACATAGACCGGAGTTCACAGATGAGACATGGTGCACAGGCTCCGCATCTCCAGGCTGTGCCACAGTCTCTCGTTTGACGTGGCGAATTGGAGTGGAAATACCAGGATACAGGTTTTCACACTTTTTTTATGCATCGTATATGGAAATGCTTTGTAAATACTTTGCCTTCAGCACACTAGTAAATACATAAAGGCAACAATGAAGTGTGATTGCACTGTTATGGTTGGTGCATGTTAACAAATGGGAGTAAATGCATAACATAATTTCTTTCTGAAATGTTCTTTCACAGTCTGGCTCCCCACAAACACTCTTCCTCTGCGGATTTATGCAAATCTTCAGTGTTTAATGTGTCTCTCTGCGGGTCACTGCTCCCTATCCACACTACTTCCATAAATAAATAGAAATAATTGCCAGTGGTTTAAAATTATTAGCATTCATCTATTGCCTGTGTTTGTTGTCAATCCATTAATGTGAAAACATTACTGTTATTTTTATTTTTTTTAAATACATCTGGAAGAAGCAATCTAATGAGTATACGTAAGTCTTTTCTCCTCCTACTTAGATATCGCTACTTTGAACGCAACATTCTTCAAAGTTTATACTTTTAATAATCCTATAAAAATGTCCAGGTGTTTGTGAAGTACAAATGCAAGTGCTGTACTCAGTGCAATATTGCAGGATTGCCCAGGTAAGCTGATGGTTCATTAAAAGACTGGTTTTAATATATAGGAGAGAAGTAATCAAGAAGTGGAAATGAGAAAATAATCCAAATGGAAATACAGGGGAAGGGAAAAAAAGGCTTAAGGGAACATGTAATATCAGTGCTTCCTTGCTAAGAACGTGAGCATATCATATGTAGGAAGGAGAAGGTGGTAGATTGGTGAGTCTACTGCTAGGAATATAGAATATAGGTTTTCCTGATACCAAATTAAGATCTTCAAGTTTACTGATTGATATGTGCTGCCTTTGCTGTTCCTGGAGTAGCCAGCAGCATGTAGGAATTAAACAGTGCTTACTTGAGCTGCAGAGGATCACTTCAAAGTAATCTCTCTGTTGTTTGCACGTTAATAACTTCCTGTAATTTTCAGTAAAGTATTTCTCAGGAAAGTTTCCTTATTCAGTGGCCACAGAGGAGAGAAGCTGATGATGCTACAACAGCTGCTGAAGATACACATATCTGAAGATGACATCTAATGCTTGAGACTGATTTTTTTTTTTTTTTTTCCAGTATGGGGGATCTTTTTAGCTAGAGGTTGTATGTATTAGCTCTTTGAGATTTTCACGTGTAAGTTCTGGAATAAAAATATTTAGTATTTTTATTTTGGTTTCTGTAAGTATTAAGCAAAGATAATGGTTAAAGAATAGCAAAACCCAGAAGATAGATACTGTTTTACAGTACTTGGATATTTCAAAGCACAAGACAGTGACATAAGAATATGTGTAGGGGCATATCAGATTAGACCAAATGTTCAGTCAATTCGTATCTTGACTAAAACAGATTAATAATGGGGTATTGACAGCCTAGGTAAGAGTCTAAGCTGAAAGCAACATTGCACAGAAATTTTCCCAGGACTTCCTGAGCCATAATGGTAGGTTTAGTGATTCCCAAGTGGGCTTTTTTTCCATGAATTTGTCCAGTCAGTTTTGGAAGCTTTGTAAAAAGTTTACAGAGTTCCTTACCTTAATTTCATGTTGTGTGAGACAAGTTATGTCTTCCTTCCTTTGTTCCTTTTTTTGGTTTGGTTGGTTTTGGTTTTGTTTTTTGTTTCTTGTTTGTTTTGATAGTAAGTCATTGCCTTACTCCCTGTATCAGAAAAGAGAATGGACAGTCTATGTGCACCTTGTTCAGACCACTGAGAATTTAATAGGCCTCTATTATATCTGGGTCCTCTATTTATCTCTCATCCAGGCTGAAGGATCCTTGACTGTTCTGTAGTCCCAGGTACAGAACACCTGTAAAGATCCCTGATATGTTAGATGCAGTTTAATAATCCAGAAATGCATATTTTAAGCAGCTGAACAGCAAGAGGCCTCTGTGGACTTCTGGAGTTCTCCCAAGCATTAGCTGATTTTGCTCATTTGAAGTTTACTAAATACTTCGTTGCTCATTTAGAACGTGTATACCTCCTTGAGTCTATCCTTTATAATTCTTCCTAGAAATATAGGTTTGATAATAAGAAGCAGCAAATCTAAATTATTTAAATGTGATCTTTGTGGTAATTTAAAATTTAAAAAAAAAAAAAAAATCAGAGTCTCTTAACTTTGCTCTTTGACAGGTACATATCCAAATAGGGCAAGATCACTTCACATACACTGAAGTTTATTAACTGACATGGTGTGCTATTAACAATGACATTTCCAAACTTGATGTTACTGACAGGGGCTTTATGACTTAATTCAATTGTTCAGACTTGATTTTTGGAAACTTTTGTCTGAGTTTGTGTGAAAATGTAGATGGAGATTAACGATGAAACTAGAAGGAGTGAAAGAATGAACTTTATTGGCTTTTAAGGTTTGGGATTTTTTTACAAGACAGAGTAAAGCAGAATTAGGGAGATTACATTTGTTGGCAGATGTCACACAGGATTTGCCATTTCCCAACTAGCTTTGTGCTGAATCTTGTTAAACAAATACTACTTAGCTCTCAGTTTGCAATTTTGAGCTGGATTTTAAATACGTTGTTGCCAACTCTTTCTATATATAATCTTACAGTTTTGTGGATTCTGTGGAAACCCAAACTATGGGAAGGTGAGAAATAGAGTTAGTCATTCTGCAGTTCCTGTCTTGCTGTGATTCCTTACCACAACACGTCCTTCTTGGGTGTGCGGTGGAAGAAATAGCATTATCACCCTCCCCCAGCTGTTTGCAGAGCTTAGCCAGATCCACACCTTCTCTGAGTGATGCTTCTTTGATACTAAGTAAATGTTGTGTGGACAATTATGGACAGAGTACTTGTTTGAAAAAAAACCCCAACTTTGGACCTTGGCATACGGTAATACTTGTGTTGGGAATGAAATTGCCCAAACAGTTGATTGCTGTCTGGATGGAAATGGGAGTCTTCATTGCAAGGGTCTTTCAATGGTATTGTTAGATTGGACAAGACTCCCCAAACCACTCTTCTACTTGCTTGTGGTACTACGTGACCGCTACAGTGCGTGCATGGTCCATTTTCAGGAGCTATCTTAAATGACATAGAAAACGTCTTCTAACCATCTTAAAAGTATGTGTGAAAGACTGTCCTACATGAACATTTCTGCACGCGCGCCAAGTTTCTACAGGCTATTTTCAAGTGGCTTACCTACGTACGATTTGATCATTTCCCCAGTAGGAACTGACTGGGACACTCTACTCGGGTCGTTAATCAAGACGTTTAAGCTCACAAATTGAACAAGGCACGGCAGGAGCTGCCTGGGGGAATCTCTACAACTCTCTGCAATTCCCACCTGGAGAGCTCCTGTAACTGTAGCTCCTCAGTCAAATAATTAATCGTGATGGAAGGTGGCTGAAAGTTCAGTCAGTCACTTAGCTTCAAGTCAGCCAGTCCGTTAGCTCATCTGTGCAGAAGACTGGCCTGGGAAGTCCTGGGCCACCCAGGGAATTCATTACTGGGTGTGCACACAGGCGCAGCCGTGACATCCAGCTGCACGACGGTTGCAGCTGTGGACAAACTTGAGCCTCATACTTGGAGTTCACCTTCCATAGCCCATGCCACAGAAGAACAACAGGAGAGGTGCCTCAGCTGGAAGGGACATGGAAAGACATCAATCATGGGCTTTCCTGCTCCCCCTCCTGCAAACCATGACTTAATATCTGCAGCCAAATTGCCCCTCTACCCACAAACCCCAAATATTTTGCCTTCTTCCACTTATTGATGTGACAGCGTTTCTATTCTTAGTGGCTGTAAAAAGTCTCAGTATCCCACCAACTTCTTGCTTTAGGACCCTGTGGCATAAGGAAAAATTCTGGATTCCTGATAATATTTGCACTGGCATTATTGGAGGTCTATCTTCAGGTTTAGGGGATTAATTAGATAATGGCCTGCGGTTCTTTTTGCTAAATTATGTGAGTTTTGCCAGTTGTCAGTAGTAGGACTGGGCCTAGTGGGTACAGAGAATTGTGAGTATGAGAAACAGCAGTGAAGTCTTTTACTGCTATTATGTCATTAAGAGCATGCCTCCTGCTTTGTCTTTAAAATAAAATTCGGGTTAAAATACCCACAAACATCACTTCGAAAACCTCATAGTATATCTCTCTTACTAGTGAGAGCTGACAGCAACACAGTTCTTGGGTCAGTCACCAGTCTGTCTGGTTTGCTTTCATAAATTTAAAAGACCCCCAAAGAGCCCTGCAACAGTTAGACCTACTCTTCCGTGTCCTCTTGTGTTAGTGAGGATACTTGAACCGTCAAATGAAGCTTCGTTTTGAATCATCTGCCTGGACTGACAGCTTGACATCTAAAATGAAATGTTGTCCCATGAGGATAAATATTTTAAAAATATATCATTCGGTTTGCTAATGTCATGATTTTAAAAATACAGGGTCAGCACTGTTTCAGAGAGCTTTTTTTTTTTTTGCTTTGACTTTTACTAGCCCAGATAGGTTGACACTTACGTTGTCATTATTATTCTTTAGCAATACCACTCAATGTTTCTTTCCCACCTCTACCATTCCTGCAAATAAAAAATTAAAAAAATAAAAAAAATAGATTCAATATTATTGAAGTGTAACACATTATTTTGTCCTTGCCTGCCAGTCTTTCAGTAATGCACAAAATGTCAATGTGGCTCCTTTAAAGTTCTTTTGGAGGTGGTGCACTTTGAAATACATTCTTCCAGACAATTGTCTCCCTACTGAAATTTGAACCCCATTTCATCTGGGATTTTATGAAACCCTCCGAATTCCCATTTCCTCGAGGATGCTACTGAAAATGACAGTTCTTTAACTGTTAGATTGGCGACAAGATGCCACAGATGGAATATTTGGTATGTCAAAAAATATTTTGCAAACCTTCTGCCCCTCTGGGAACATTAGCTCCTGTTTACCACGCTGAGCTTCAGAAACAGCTGAATTATCCTCAGACATGAACGCTGGTTAAGTGCATGCCTTGCTGTCAACAATTTTAGTTGACACAGTAACTTTTTTTTTAATCTGAGCAAAATTTCAGTTTAACATAACCTGGAAAGTTGACCCCTTCCTAATTGGCCGATATGCCTGGGAAATGCTGTAGCTTGTATGCCAGGGAAAGAACACAAAGACTGCCAATGAATATGAATACAAATTGATATGAACTACCCCACATGTTTGCCTAGATTAAGAGTATGTCTGTGATATATTTAAGCAGTTAACTGTGTCTCTCAGTTTCTGGTCCAAAGGCCTTTATAGATTTGTCTTTTTGTTTTGCTTTATGTTGGTTTGTCTGACCAGTCTCTTTATATTTTCTTTTAAATAGATTATTCCAGTCTTGCTGCTGTGTCACTAATTGGTTTTGTTGCTGAAGTAGCATCATCTGAAAGCAAAACATTCTGTACTTGAAACAAGGACCTTTCACATATGCTTCACTATATTGCTGGGGACATACTCTCCTGCGTTTTTTTAAACCTGTACAAACCTTTACTTTAATTTCCAAAATCTTTTGAATTGGTGCAAACTATATTCACTGGTTTGTAGGGCTTCTTCCACCACTGATTTTTGTGTATGTACTTCTAATGACTTGTGGTGTAGAGATACTAAATCTTGGTGGCCCAGTTATACAGCATTTCATACCAAAGGTTTCTACGGTGTCCCACATTTCATAACTCGGCTCATAGCTTTTCATAAGCGGGTTCAAGCTCACTGCCTGCAGCCAGAACTCCTTGCATTCACTTGCTCCCCTCCTCCTCCCTTACTCCATATTGTTGGGGCCCTCATGTGCCATCCTTCTAAAACTCACCAGTTTTTATCCTGCAGAAGTGCAGCGTCTCCTCATTTCCCACCTCTCCCTCCTGCATTGGTGCTCTTTGTTCTTTCACCAAGGCGAGCAGCTCCATGTATGCATCCATCCCCACAGTGCTATTGAAACCGCTTCCCTTCGATTTTCACCCTCCCCGCCTCTTTTCAGGGGTCTTCTTTGCTCCAGGTGGGGATGTCCACAAAACTCGAGTGTGCCTCCTGATGGCAGCTTTCCCTGACGCAGGTTCCTGAGGCTCCCTCACCCAGGACATCTGGAAATCTCCTGTTCCCCACCTCCCTAGTGATGGTGGCCATGCAGGGTAGGCTTTCAGTGTTCATTCAACAAAAGGAAAACTGCTTTTCTTCAAAGAACTCCCATCTGGTCTGTCACTCTTCACCTCTTTTGTCCATTGGGAAGGGGAGACCAAAGCCTGTGTTAGTGCCTTACTTCTAGATTTAACTAAGACACAGTTTTCCTTACTGAACAGAACTTTTTTCTCTAAGCAAAAAGCATTGACAAGACTCACATTATAGATACAAAATTTAAGATATAACTGATTAATCTGTACAGTAACTTCTTAAAAGTCATAGAAATATCAGAAATGTGAGCAAAAATGAGGGATTTATTTTCTGGCTATGCATATTTTGGTTAAGCTGTTTTCACTAACATCATGTGAGTAATAATATTTGAATGAAGTTGCAGTTGTTTTTCATAAAGAAGTGGAGGAAGTCTGGTCTGGATTGAACAGCCAGAAGAAGAGACAGAGTAGATTAAAACTGTATGAAGCAGAAATCCATATAGGGAGATAGGAATTGATCAGATACTTATTTCCAGAAACATAAACATGAAAATGCCTCCCACAAACACATCTATGCTTGCAAATACACCAAAGCAAGTATGTCAGCATATAGTACAGAACAAACTTTTTTTTTTTTTAAATTGTTGGAAAGGCAGTTGCTCAGAATACAGATTATCTGAAAGTGCTATAAAGATGTTTTTCCAAGGCTAATCTAATCTTGCATTGACAGCACTGTACAACTATACTGCGTAACGGTAGCCACTGCAGAAACGCTGAAGCTGGCAACATCTCACACCGACTCTAGAATCATGGAATGTAACTTCCAGTTAAGTAATCAATAAGCAATGCAACTGCATTTGTATGATGCCATATCCAAACTGTATTCCTGCTGAGAAATGTTCTGTCTTAGGTGTAATGTTGCATTTTTGTTGGGACATGTGCATCATGCTGAGGTGCCTCATGCAGATACAGGAGCTTGGTCAGCATTAGCTTCAGGACCTCAGTGATCTGCAGCGTGGTGGAAGGATGCCCTGTGGAGTCCCTTGCTTACACATAAGAAGAGTGCTTTCTCTGACTCTTTAAAAAAAGATGTGTTTATTGAGTGTGCCACTGAGAAGTCTGTGTGATGACTTCCCTTTACTTTCATGTTTATGATGAATTATAAGTTATCAATATTCTCAACAGTTTCAGCAATTAGCTCTTAAAAATCTGAGTCATCTAAATCTGCAAATAAACTTATTTTCTGTGCTGCAGCAGAACATTCATCTTTCGTCGGCTACGTTTGGGCAAGACCTCTTGAAGCTGAAAACTGCAGTATTTTTCACTTACAGGACAATGCCCCAGTGGAAGACATCAACAACATAAATACTGTACTGGGAAAAAATTAAAACGTAATCGTAGCTCCTCATGTTGATATTAAGCTTTGCACTTGTCTTCTCCCCTCTAATTCTCTAATTCAAATTTCTGTGCCTGTCATCAAGTGTACAATGTACAGAATCTTATAAACACAACAAACTGGTATGTGAATCGAGTTGTGCAGAGAGCCAGACTGTTGCGCTGGGAGAGCTGTTCCTGAAGGACATACCAATTTGTGCATTGTGTTTGTATGTAATTCTGCCGTGACTAGACAGATGGGTGGCTGTAAATGAAGTATCTTCCTATTCCCTCTGAGACGTATGCAGTAATGTCCTTCTTTAGATGTTCTGTCATGGCAGTGCACACAATTAGCTACAGAATATTAGTTACTCTGCAGGATGCAAATCAACATCTTTCTGTAAGCGTAGTAAAGGCACAAACCTATCAAATGGTATCAAGATACCAGATTTTCACATATACCCAGCTTATATTAGTGATTTGGTTGCTCACCAGCTGAGTCAGGGGGAGAGAGTATAATGAATGGACAGTCTTATGTTTATTTGTAATGAACCACAATTTAATGTTTTCATCTCCTTGCCCATTTAAATGCAAAAGAGCACATTTCACTTTGTAATGAACCACACACACTGATGTACAACTTCACTGAAATATCAATTCCTTCCAAAGCTTCTCATTGAGATGTAATAGCTTCACAGTGGAGACTGACATTGTGGTTAAACACCAGTAAGGATCTAAGTCAGAAGTAGACTCTTCTTTAATGTCCTTTATATAGAAAGGAGAAGTACATCCTGCTGTTAAATTTAGTATTTTTTCAACCTGGAGGATTTCCCTGAAATTTTTTGAGACCGTAGCTACACCACGAGTTATCTGGCTATCTGTTATGAGCTTGCTGGGTAGATTGCTTTAATTGAACAATAGACGGGTTTGATTAAACACCTCAATCTGATAGGTGCATATAAAGAAAGACCTGATCTCTGCCCAGGATCATCAATAGGCTGAGTATGTGTCATTTTGTTCTTAGACATGAAGTCTAACTCATTTCTCTTGCAAAATCCTGCTCTGAGTCTGAATGCCCAGTGGGTGCTGTGCTGCCCTGAGAATCAAGTTCCAAACTGGGACCTGAAACCCCAGGACATGACATAATTTCGGAAGCACAGAAGTCCTTCGATAGCCTCTGTAAAATGCCTACCTTTCTCAGTCACTGTGCAAATGTAGCAATTCTGTTCACACTTATTTTATTCTGAGCCATGTTGTGGAAAGATCTAGACTCTTCTTGCATCAGTCCTGTTTTCAGCAGTTGGTCATCTTACCTTTCTCAGACAATAAAATTAATAACCCTCTGGAGGACCTAATTTCTCTCTATTGATTATAAGGTAGAATAGGGATGACTGGCTAGACGAAGGTGTCTGAAAGCTTGTTGTGTAAATTAGTGTTTGATAACCTTACCCTTAAATACAGCAAAACCTTTTAATGATTACAGTCTGTGTCTTCATAATCTGCTCTCTGTTGGCATTTCACTCAACAGAAAAATACATTTATTCTAAAGCTTGCATATGGCTTTTGGAAGGACTAAGTCACCAGTAATTTTTAAATCATAATACAAGTTCATAACTTAAGTTTGTTCACACGTGCTTTTTTCACTGCATTCAGACAGTACTCATAAACAGAGGTTCCTCTCGCCTACTCCCAGATAACAGTTCTGTATGTTCCGATCTGCTTTATTTTAAGCTTTTTCTTGATATGTGATGAAGCACCACAAATTTGCATCCAAATCTTACAATTTATCACATGTGAAGCCCTTAGAGAAGACAAGACAATATTATGTTGTTAACAATCCTCTTCTTTCCTATTTCCACAAGAACTTGCTGATGAGCCTTGATGATACTGTAAAAGTAGGAGAGAGAAAATATTTCTATCACATTTAAAATGAAAAGGCCTTTGAGAAAATGAGTCTTCAGCATGATATGCCAGGAATGATCTTGAGTGTTGGCTCAATATTTTTTGGAAAGCCAGAAAACTGATCTCCATATCAAAGTAAGATAGAGATCTTTTACAGCAATGCAAGCCAAATATTAAGACACTTCAGGGAGTCTGAATGTGGATTAAGCAGTTCATGTAGCTACCCCTACTATAGTCTCCTGTCACAGTTGGAAATGTTTGGTTGTGTTACTTATGGCAGATTTCAGAGTGACCGTGTTTTCCAAGCGTTTCTTTCAGTCATTTACTACCAAGTCTAATAGATTGTGGGGGTTTGTTTTTGTTTGTTTGTTTGTTTCATACCTACTTTGCAGGAGACTTGCATTTGTTGTGGAAGAATTTTCTGTCCTGTGATTGTTGAGACGAGTACCCATGTCTTCTGGAGCACAAGTGTTCCTTTCAATGATGAATTATTTGTCCTTCTACTGAGGGCAGTATTTCTGGTTGTCCAGTGGGGGAACTATTGAAAGGTTAAGGCTTTAGCATTACCCTACTTGAACTCAAGCCTGTTACATTACTGCAACACTGCAAAATTTCAAACCATCTGTTACGTTCCTTCTGAGATTCCTGACTCAAGAGAGATCTTGAAAGGGAATAACACTCGCCCTGTCCCCAGGCTTCTTCCAACGTAGATAACACTGAAAACAGTTTAATAACTTAAGCATTACCATCATTTTGTGTTGAGTTTTCTTCTCTAAAAATGAAAAAAACATCCTCAAATCCAGATTTTTATTGTAAAGATCCATTGCCTTCTCATGCGCTTTTTCAGTCTTGTGCTGTCTTCTCTAGTACATTTGTTCAGCTCTAGAAAGGTCTCAAAAGCAGGAGTACTAAACCAGAAGCACCTGCAAGAGTTCTCTTCAGGAATGAATTTTCTCTGTTCATAACAGAAGTTGTTTCTCACTCAGTCTGTGCAGAAATTGATGTAAAAGTATGGCAAACCCAAATATGCACTAAGATTAATATCATATAAAGCTCTTCATATCTGCAAGGATCCACTGGATCTAGTCATTTTGTACCACCTCAGTGGTTGTTTTGTAAGCATAAAGTCAATGTGAATTACTACTTTGAAACAAATTAGGTTTATTTCCATTCAGTTTGAAGATGGGTATTTTTAAATACGTTGCTTCTAGTACAGCTAGTGTACTTTAGCTATATTTAGGTGTAGTAACCAGGCTAAAAGTAGCAAGTCATCCAGTAATTCTTTGTTTAATTCTTTAAATGCACATAGGCTGGTAGTGGGTATACCACACTGAATTTGTCGCTACAGCCTTTGCATTCATTTCTCTTGCCTGACAGCAGCTTCATTCTCTTGCTTGGGCTTTGGCCAGCTCAGATTAACTACTTACACTGAAGCATATATTACAAGGATTGTGCCAGATCTGCATAGTATTGGCAAGTTTTTGGAGAAAGCCTTGTGCCCCAGAGGTCTAACATGTCTAGCCAATTTGGAGTGACTGTTAGGAACCCCGTTCCTGTTACCTACAACCATTCATTCTGGCTGTGATTCAAAGAAAGCTCTTCCTCTGGCAAAAGAAAAAAAAAAGAATTTTTGAGTTGGAACAGCCTCATGTCGCTTCCTTTGAGTGTCAGTATATTATGAATAGATGTCTTATAAATATAAAATCTGTTGAAGTATTATGGCAAGCTGAATTTTGTATCCAGATGACTGACTTACACTGTATTTGTGAAACATGATTTCTGAGCTTTTAAGTTCAAGTTATAGGTCACTTCCATTAGCAAATTCAGAACAGAAGTTTGACTAGCATTGGTTATTTCACAGAAAACTTTTTAAATTATGACATGCAGGCTGCTGGTCATTTCATCAGTTCTTCTGATGCTTTTCTACTGAAGCCTTTGATAAATGCTAATCCAACAAAGGTTTAACATTGTTTTTAAAGCCAGCTTCTCATTTTCTCAGAAACCACCAGATGCTTCTTTGATCCCCTTTTGCACCTCTTGTCTTTTCGTCTTATTTAAAATTACTGTGTCCGTTTTGGAGTTTTTTAAACATGCTCGCATCCGCTCTTTTGTGGTTCATCAGAAAAACCTGCGCACAATTTTATCTTCTTAAAAATAAGCTCCGTGTCTCCTACTAGCATTTCCCTTTCTTGATATTAGAAGTTAGCAAGTAATTAGAGTCCCAAGGATGCTTTGTGTTAGAGAAGAAAATGACAATGAGCTTGATTCCCTCTTTGTACTTCCTTTGTGAAATAAATAGGGTTATGTGGAAGTACCGTTCCTGAAACATGGTATGGTAAGGAGATGTTGCTTTTATTCACAGATTCAGTTCTTCCACCTGGCTGCTTTGTTGCCTGCTGCCTCTGCTTCCCTCTGCATTTTTTTAATCACTGTGCCTCGGAGATAGGCAGGCCTTTGTACGATCCAGCGGAGCTGTTGAAACACTGTGCCCATGTTTGCCTGGCACCTTCCTTTGAGCAGGGAAGTGGCCTGGGTTTGTTCTCTCCCAAAACTCCTGTTTCGGCAGTCTCCTTCCCTAGAGCTGCTCGGGGGCTGTCCCAGCCATCTGGGAAGCGGCGTTGGCAACAGCCGCCGTTTCCAAGTCATTTAACCAAAGCATAACCTGTCTGAGAAACTGTGTATGAAACACAGTTGGGGTTGGGCAAGGTGACCTGCAACGGTCCCTTCCAACCTCAACCCATCTGTGGCTGATTCTGTGATTGTGAACAAACTCTGTATGGAAATTCCCAGGTGGGAAACATGGTGGCCCTCAGCTATCCACATGAAAAGTGGAACTAGGTATACATCTCCAGACAATGACCCACTGAAGATCTCCTTGCCATCTGCAAAACACTGCCTTCCTCCTTGTTGACAATAGTGGAAATGTCTCACCTACCTCTCTGTTAACACTTCACTTACTTCGGTTGTATGACTTTTCCTTGATCTCCAGGTATGCGTGTAGGTATTGGAGTAGAACGGTTTACATGAATTTGAAGGGACATCTGATTTTAACAGGCATGGGTTTGAAGAATTCCAGTTACGCTCTGGAATGAAGGACCTAGAATCTCTCTGTATTAATTCATCTTCTTAGCTGATCTGGTGACTAAATAAACATGTCTCCATCTCCTCCATAACTGAACTTTTATCTTTTCTGCTAGAGCATTTGTTTTCTTTTTGTGATATTCTACACATCTTTTAGTATTAAATTGTCTTAATCAGTTTGAGTATTGGGACAAAATAAAAGGCAATTACTAAAATCTGAACTGTAGAATAAAGATATGTTCTATCTTTAATAGACAATTTACAGTATAAATTTATATAGAGTTAGGACGAACATTCGTTAGCATTAATTTCTTTTTCATAATACCCCTAGCTGAACAATTTGGGAATAGAAAGCAGGTTGTAAGTCATATCAATTTTCCTGTACCTGTAGGCAATATTTAGGTCTCGAAAGCAAAGCAAGAAAGGAAACATTTTCTTTACTCTTAAGACACCTCCAGTATTTCAGAGCTTTTTGCAGTACTGTACTGGAGTAAAACCAGTATCTTTTGGAATTAAAACAGGAGTATAAAGATGAAGTTACATGTCTGAATCAGGGAGAACAGCAGTGTCAACCTGTCTCTCAAACATCACATATGAGCTTGGTGACCACCTGCCTATTGAATGTAGGTGTATATGTGCTCCCTTTCACAGATGATAACCAGTAATTCCATCTTTGCTAAAAGCCAGACCACGTTTCTCTGGAAAGCTTCAGTTCTGCAAGCCAACTGAGAAATTATTTTTGTCCAGAAGTTCCAACTGCCTTCATCTGCAATATTCTCTTTGAAATACCAGCCTAATTTATCATAGAAAAATGGAGATCCATGCTTTTATCTTTTGCTGCTTTTAAATACATTTTAAGTAACAGTTTCACATGTTACTACCTGAAAGAAACACAAAACCAAAAGCTTCTTCTTCAAATTCCCTTTTGTAACTGCTCCTCAGTCTTTCCCTGTGTTTTTAGTCAGTTCTTCTGTTTCCATGGAGCTGTACGACTTAGTAGACATCTGGGTAGGGAAACAAGAAAAAAAGCCACAAAACTAGCGTGCGTATCTTATCTGACATTTTCAGAAGAAAAACACTGCGTTTTCTTTCACTATCAGGAATGTAAAAATGGGCACATTTTGAGTGTTTTGAAAGTTTCGGTTATTCTTCAGGCAGAAGTATCATTACTGGAGCACTTCAGCAAAGCTCTTTTCTCCCCGTTGAATTGTAAGCGTTCAGCAGATTATGGCAGCTGCAACAGGGTTTAGATTTCATCCCTTCTTTTGTTGAGAGCCAAATAATTCCCTTTCAGTGAGAATAGCATTAACAATACTTCTCTGTATTTGTGGGACTTTTATAATCTTTTTGTAGTTCAGGACATTATTTGTAACACAAGATTTTCCTTGTTCAGGTACGCTGTGGCCTGATCACAGTGAAAAGATTCGTCGATCAGTCAACCTCTATATGCCTATACAATGGCTCATCAGTTAATCAGTATGCTAATTTAATTGCTACTTGTCCCTTGCCAGGTTGGTAAAGATGCCATTGTGGTCCCCATAAATTAAAAATAGTATTGTGCTAATGTAATAGCAATTGCAATTAATTATTCATAAATTCTTATTTATGTGATTATTCTTTTGACTGTGATGTAAATGATATTTAAACCCTAGGCTCTATTTTTGGAAAACTTAATGGCAAAAAAAGAACTACCATTTAATCTGAGGTGAATTGAATCTCTAAAGAATAAAGGGAGAAAATAAAAGGAACTGTGATCCACTTCCTGTTCTTTTCTTCAGGTCCATGGAGCATTACACAGTGAAAAGGTTAACAATTTGCTTCTAGAATAACAAGCTTCGGATTGTTCTGCTTTAAAAATGCATTTGTTATCTTCTTGAGTGCTGGAAACTACCTAGACGACTTTGTATCCTTATAGCCCTCAAATAATACTGAGGCATACACAAAAAGCAAAAAGGTGGGAGTTGTACCCATTAAAAATAATGCAGGACAGAAATAGCTGATTAGAGGTGACAAAGTAAGACTTTCTGTCTGTGGGCTTTTGTACTTCGCAGTGATTTTCTGCTGATTCTAGTAGCAGTATCTCTTGTAGCAAGGTAGGGCTCTCCCTGCCATCCCTATGCTTCCAGCCCCGGAGGATGCAAAGAGACTTTGAGGTATTTCATTATTAACAAACACATACATAAAGGAGGGACGCACGATCTCTCTGTAATTCTGGGATTTGGGGTAATACCATCTGGCACGCCAGAACATACCAGAGTTATTCAGGGTGAAAACTGATTTTTCATTTGTGTGGACAGTGTGGATCATTTCTTGAGCGGCATTACAGTCCCTTTCAGGCGAGGGCAGGTCCTTTGACCCTGAATCCCAAGCTGTAGCGTAGCTCTGGCTTCCAATTCCCTTCTCCTTTTTCATTATATTCTTCAAGGAAAAATGCCCAAATTTTTACCTAAAAATGCTGTGTCAGCTGCTTGAAGTGGTACATTGCAATTGCACCCACTTCTTTGGTCTCCCTAGTTTCTGGAGAATTGTATCAGAAATCCAGGTTGGTGGAAAGCACAAGGTGCTTCAGCAGAAGTGTTGACATGATACAAGTAATACAGAAAAATAGCCACCAGATACGGTAGCCCTAAAAGGAGCTGGACAAAGGAGGATGGCAAAAGATTTCCATCTGCTACTGAAAATTAGTTTTGCCAGCTCTCCTAAGGTGACTGTCCACAGCATTCTCACTACATTAGGATCAGTGAAGACTGCATAGTCTGAACCCCAGGAATATACTTTTTCTATGAGCTGGCAAATATTCTAACCAATGTAATAAAATGCAATCTCTTCTGGGGGAATCGCCAGACCTAGAATGGCTAAATTATTTTTGTGAAGAATCTGCAAAATCCTATTTATTTCTGCTGCTTTGGGTTGCTGTGATAAATACATGCTGGTTTTGAAAGAAAATGAATAATATAACTATGTTATAGAACAAACAAGTTTTCTCCTTTTGATTAAAACCAATACCTCACATTTGTCCTGCACTGCCCCAAAGTGCAACTGCAGGGCACTTCACACAGTCTTTTTTGGATTAGAAGCACTACATCTCTTCCCATCAGCAACATGAGAACAGTGGGGTTTGCGTTTTTCTCCTTATAAGTGTTAAAAAGGAGATGAGCTCTTTTCCCCAGCTGCAATTTAAGGGGAAAAAATGAGGGATGTAATGTAATTACCAGCACTGGAATCTCGCCAGGATGCTGGACCTTATTTCCCTGAATTCCTCAAAAAAAGTGTCATGGGACCCTCTAATTATAAGCAATCAGGACCACAGTTCCGTATCTGACATGAAAGACTCTGCCTCCAGCAACATAGAGCATCAGTCTGGGCATTTGCTCAGTACTGACTCAAAAATGCCATCTAATGACTCATAGTCATATTTTCTGTTGTCTGTGGTGGGTTTTTTTTTTAAATTTCACTATGTACCTAGAGCTTGTCACAATATCTTAATAGCCAGCATATGTACATTTTACAGCACTGTTCTACAGTCAGTAAAACAAGATCATCCAGTACATATAATCCAGTCTATACCCCTTAACACCATTTTGTAAGAGAAGTGTGTGGAAAATGTAGGGCAATATTTTTGTCTTTGTTGATGTGATTTCATGTGATAGAAAGTAGGATGGAAGTGGTATTTTAATTGCAAGGAGTTTTAAAAACATTCATGTCTGATAAACAGTTACAAATTCAACAGAAAAGAACGGTAAATTAGAAAGCAATGTCCCATCATACTATCCTGGCTGTAAAATGTGTCAGAGACTCTGTTTTACAACTCACTGAGAAAAGTTATATCCACACTCCAGTGATGAACCTGATCAACATCTACCAATGAAAAAAATTATTTCATGTGAAATTTGAATTTCTTCAGAATGTTGATAAAACAAGCCCTGTAACTCTTGTGCGAAAAGGAGTCACCGGTATTTTCAAAGAGGAGGACGATAGACTCCAAAAAAAAAGGAAGTGAAAAAGGAAGTTGAATGGGCTTGCTCTTACAGAATTATTTTTACAACATACATCAAACAGTTGATGAAGATAGAATAAATGGATCACAGTTTATGTGCCAGTTTAATGAAATAAGTTTGTAAATTCCTTGAGTTGAGGTGTCTAGGTGGAAGAAAGCGTGTATGTGTGAAAATCTTCCCATCCCAAACTATGAACAGCTCTAGTTTTTACTTTCAGAAGGGAGAGGTGGTAATAGAGTATCAATTGAACAAAGCATAGAAAATATCTTTATTCACATACTAGCTCATTAGAAAAAACCACAAAAGTTATTAGATAGCACATATATTTACTTTTTAATTTATCTCATTCCCATTTATATGCAGAGCATGTGTTAAAATCAATGATCTGCATGGGTAAATGAAGTCAACATCAACATGTTGACTTCATCAACATGAAAACAAAATCAACATCAGTGCTGCTTAGTGAAACAGTTTTGGAAATTATCTTGATTTCTCGGGTTGTTTTCCATTTTAGCAATCATACGACTTAGTCTTTCCTTTTCTAAAATTCCTGCCAAGCTGTTAACTGTATAAAATAGAAAAATCCCAGCTAGTGTGGATGCCTGGAGAGAAGGAGGTGGGCATCTCCATTATTTTCCTGTGTCAAGGAGTGTGCATGAGGGGGTTCCTTCTACCTCACTTACTACTGACTTTAGCTTAAGCCTGGCTTGTCTTGGTTTACAGTAAGTCAGCTCCTATGCACTGTAAGGCAATAACAACATAAGGCTATATAATAATCATTTTAAACAAGAGTTGCACCACTTTTGGAAAACTGGTTTAAGACACCTGAGGTAAGAATGTTGTTGCGTCCAGTGAGATTAGAGGCTGTGTGGTTGCCTTGAATAACTCTTGGGTTTTTGTCTGGTGCTCAGTGCAGTGAGAGCCTTTTCGAAGTGATGTTGAAGTGCAGTGGGCATCAGTACCCTTAAAAATTGTCTTTGACTTCAGAATTTATGAGAATCAGGCCCCTAGCTTCGTTACTCACAAAGTCCTTTAAAGAAGCTTGCATTTGTGAAAATAGGACAGAATAAGGTAGGCTTTCATCCAAATTTTATAGTTATTTTTGGCAGAAATTCACCTGTAGCGATGTGGTTATCCAGGCAAATTCTTGTCTGTTTGTATCAACTAAATTTAGATTATATTCCTCTTTGTGGGGATGTCAAGCTAAAAGCAGGTCAGGACAGACGTATTCACAGATGTAATTCTCAAATTTTCAGGATGTATGTAGGTGGCCTCCTATGAGGGAGACCAAAATTTAACAAGCTAATAACAGATGAATAGGAAAAGTGGCATTCAACAGAATTGCAATTATGTATTGTGCAAAAATTTTAATAATCTGGAAAAAGAAACCTGGCAGCATGATGTTACAGAGATAGTAATACCACCTGCCTTGGTACGCTTAATTGAAGTACGGGTTGTTGTTATTACTACATTGCTAACTTTTGAACAAACAAACTGTAACCCAGCTCTGGAGCATTAGCACAGTGATGCTCCAGGGAATGATTTAAATAGAATAAAGATATATTAGTCTGTTAATTGTTAGTGATTTAGTTGTAGTTGTGAGATATTACTTCACTGGACAAGCAGAAGAAAAGGGCAAGTAATGAAAGACATGCTTCTACTGGGAGGACCCACCTCCTCATTTAGTCAGTCAAGGGTTGTTATCCCTTTATTACCCTGTAATTTGAGGGCAAGTTCAATGAACAACAGTGGAGGCCATTAGGAGCTGTCATGGAGAATTTATTTGCCTTTGAATGGAAGGTGGAAGCACTGCGGCAGAGGCTGTGCTGCTTCAAAGTGGATAATTCTCCTTTTGCAAGCTTTTTAATACTATGTTTATTGTTTTCTAGTATGTCTCCCTAGACTGTTCTTTGTTGCCTTTGCTGCTCTTGTCAGGAATAAAATTTATAGAAGTGTGGCCCAGGAGAACAGATCTTATTTTGTGTAGTGACTACGCTGGCAGCCCACGGTGTGTCTTATTGGAAACTTGCAGAAAACAGTAAAATCCACACCTCTTCAGAAGCTAAAGGTCTGGTGACTTTTTTTTTCTTCACTGCTGTAAAATACAGGTAGTTGTGGTAGAATAGACTCTTTCTTACAGTGTTTTAACTCCAGAGCAAATCTCATCAAAGTTTGTAGAAGCAAATTAAGTCAGTAAAGTTGTTACATCCTAGTTTAGCAGTGTGAGCATCTGACTTGGTATGAAACCAATTGTTACTCTTGCGTTTCCTGAAGTTTAATAGACACCTTGAACACGAGAGAAAAATCCAGTTGTTGCTTTAAGTAATGCATTATATGAACTCAAAAACCATAAGAAGATATGTTAATTTAGAGAAGAGACTGACAGCGGTAAGTTCATCCAGCTGCAAATGTAGGGGACGTTTATCCTGGAAGAACTGGTGCTACTCAAGAAGTGGAACCAACAGTTTTGCTCCGATTGTGTTTTGAGGGTAAGGATGGGAGAGAGGGAGATCCTTTCCTAACAGACACCATATATTAGATGTGAAAGATATCTGTAAGTAAAGATACAATTTCCAAAGCTCATGTCACCAGTACTTTATGTAATTCACATACTCTATGGATGTGGTGTGTTACAGGGGTGTTTGAGGAATGTATTTTATTTATTCTAAATGAAATCAATCCTTGGGTTTTGAGCCACTTTATAGGTATGCAGTTTCTTTACCAGGGTTCATCTTGCAAATGTCTCTTGAGAAAGAAAATTAAAAAACATAAATGAATAGGAAAGTATCTGAAAAGAACTTTTTCAGCTGCAAAGTCAGCTAGTGGGTTCAAAGGCCTTAAGTTCATGGTCACCTAGGGCTAAGTTTGAGTCCTGTGTATTTCTCTTCCCCAGTTAGTGTTGCTTTGGTTGCCACTCTGTATTCAAAATTTATGGGATCTTGCTGTGGCACTGATACCATTTATTCAAGTAAATATAAATTGACAGTTGCAGTGCATCTGTGCGGATTTATACCAACTAATTTACCCATTCTTCTTAATACTTTATCCAAATGGGGATTTTTTAAATGAATGTCTATGTATTCACTATCAAGCTTACTCCCTGAATTTAAACACTTTTGTTTCCTGAAAAGTGCAGTGTTGTTGCAATACTGCTGAATGAATCTAAATTCTCTAAAAACTGTAGCTAAACTAAGCCTTTGCTGTCATTCATGTGAAAAAAATGTTTGCAGATACACAAAATAATTCCTGTTCATAGATATACTTCCTGCCCAGTAATGCTCCATAATTATAGCATGGACTCTTAATAATGTTGATATACCAAATCTTCTAGTCCAGACAGAAGAACACAGTCCCAAGTACTTTATTAACTGATCAGCTGCATCCAATCAATTACAAAGATTCTGGCACTAATTATTTTTTCCTCTTAGTTGCTTTATTAAGAAAAAGTAATGAACTTTTCAATTGGACATTTCCACCAGGCATGGACTGATTCCTTTTATAAATACCAGACATTATTTAAAGCATTTTTTTCAACCACTGGCTTTTAAGGCATACATTTCTGTTACGCTTTTCTTCTGCTTTTCCTTCCTTCTTTCATCTGCAGGGCTTTAAACAATTTCTAGAGACACTAGCAGAGGTTTCTTGGATGTTAGTTGATAGCCTAAAGGGCAGTTTATGGAATAGCAATTGTAGGTACAGCCTAAGGTAGAAAAAAGGTTGGAACAAAGTTAAAGATGCTACATACTTTAAAATTGAAATTACATGATCTTCCGGAGGACAAGCAACAGTCATTTGCTAACCATCAGTTATTGGTGGAAAGGTGGTTGGTTTTTTTTTAATTCTACCCCAAAATCCCTGTAGCAAACAGCTGCGAAAATGTAGCTGTGTAGCTGTTATCCTCTGTGTTTAGTTCTGGTGAACAGCAATTCCTCAGTGAGCAATGCGCTTGCCTAGTGGTAAACAAATAAATCAGTAATGGGAGAAGAAAAGAGAACCCTCTAAACATACGAACAAGCGTTACCTGACACTCCCAAGTCATCACGAGCCCGGGCTTACCTTTCGCGTACTCATTTATTCAGCTGTTGTCATTTGTAGGCTACATCTACAAGGCTAAACGCGTCGGTTCCCAAGCGTTCCCTGACCCCGGCGTGGAGCGATGGAGGGAGGCCAGGCCCACGCTGCCCACGGCTGACGGGAGCGGTTGTGTGACGCAGCGCTTGGCTCTGGGGGGTCCTCGGAGCCCCACGTAGTGCTCATGCGCTCCCGATACGTGACTCTTACTCACCTGTGTACAAGCATGCGTGCACGTGGGCGGTGGGGGAAGGCAAAAGCTCTTCTCGGTTCAAAGTAGTATTTTGCATTCCAGTGTTTTTATAACGGGATACGGAAGGTACGCCATGCTCAGAGCCTGGCAACCCTCTCGTTCACCACGTTGGAAGCAGAATCCAGTTGCTCAGGCGTTATTGCCCATTGCGCAAGAGCTGGGAGTGTGCTATATCCCTGTTAGAGGCACAGAGTTGCCTTCGTGGTCTTTATGTTTTCAAATAAACAGTACTGGATCTTCACTACTGGGATCCGTTCTCATACTTCCCAGGTAGGCTGCTACCCCGAGGGCAGCAGTACCTGACACCCACTCATTCCCATCTGGCGTGGGTAAGACCAACAGGAGAGGGCGCTTCCACAGTGCCGGTGTGAGCAGTGTTAGAGCTCATTTCCATCATTACCAGCGACCGCAATCTTAATTGCTGTGGCACCGTGCCCCCGCCTGTGGCCCCATCCTTAGCTGTGCAGCCCTCTACTCCTACCTTCACGTTTTACAGAGCTGCTGGCACACCAGATGTATACTTACACGATTGGTTCCTGCAGCTTTAGTGGAACAGGATGCTTTGGATGTGTTGGCAACGTCAAATAAATCAGCTGCTTCTTTGTGAAGTGGTAGATACGCTCCTTAATTCCCAGGCTCTCTGGTGAAGCAAACCGAAGTGTTTCCTCCCTCCAGGGTGAACCCAGCTGCGGTTCAGGAGATGCTTCGTTCTGAGGACAAATAGTTCCTCAGCCAGGACCATGCCAGGTTTGGTTTCTTCTGCCCTACACAGTCCTCTACGCTATCCCGATGGGCCGTGTACTTTCAAAGACACCATATGTTCTGATGCCATATCCTTTGTTCCCTGAGCAGCATGCTGTGTACACACCACTCTGCACTGACAGATTGCATGACAGCCTTCCTGTTATTTCAGGTATTCGAACTGAAACAACTTAAAAAAAATAATCAAACAGTTATGTCTAAGGGCCACAAAGACACTGCATGAGGGAGTGGGACTGGACTGCAGGCCACTATGCTGCCAGTCCAACCAAGGAGAAGGTTATTCACTGCATGGCCTGGGGCCCAGGGATGGTTACCGGTATAGACATAGTTCTGTCCTTAACTGGCAGATGCAATTAATCTGTCTGCTGCAGGATATTTACTTGCACCGTGTAGCTACGTTAGCAGAACGATGTGAGAAAGCGTATCCTGTATGAGAGGTGGAATAATAACCTTGCAGTGGCTCCTTTTTTTCAGCTGTCCACATCCCAGCGTAGGTGGCCAGTATCAGAAAGGTCTTCTTAGACCTCCTCACCTCCCTTATATCAGTGTGAGGAAGTAGGACTTGCATTCGAGACCTGAAAGAATAGGTACTTTGAAGTCATGCTCACACATTATGCCTTTTAATTGCCTGATTTTCGCAGAATGGGTTGCTCTTGCATGTCCACAGGGCATACCAGTGTCACTTTATGGTGCATCATAGTTTCATAGTGCACTCGGAGGGAAAACCACTCATTAAAAAGATGAACAGTCCCTGCTTTTCAGCACCTATTACTATCAAGACATGTCTGAAATATGCAATGCACATTCTTAATGGGTACTGACAAAGTACTTTTAAGCACATTGATGTTTTAAATGTATATTTAAACTAATGAACAAGATGTAGCTGAAGATTAACCTTTTGAGTCTATCAGATCAGTGGGATAGCCTCCCCTGCTCCTGAATCCCACTGTTTTCTTTCTTAATGTTTTATCCATACAGTGATACATTAGGGAGATAGTGAGGTTCCAGCTCTCCTTGAAGCATCCCAGATCATTGAGAGAAAGAATGGTAATTCACCAGGGTAGAAAAGAACCTGCATAGTAATGACATAAAGGACAGAGCACAGTCAAGATTACTGAAAGTATGATTTTGACCTCGGCAGCGACTTTGCAGAAATGGCACTGTAGACCTCCATATTTAATGTGTCTCTCAAATTTTTCAGCTAAGACGTGCTTAGCTGGAGAGTGAGGCAATGTTGCTCTTCCAGACCTGCCATCCCTACCGACCCTGCCTCAGCCCTATGTCCCAGCCGAGCTCTCTCTGGTCTAAGCCCCTTTGGCAGTAAGGGTGCTTCTACTGATCACCACCCACCCACGTGTAACCTTCAACTAAAGGATTATTTTCTCCAATTCCTGTGAAAGCCCACTGGAAGGCTATGACCATGCTCTCGCTGCATTCGATGGATGGGCATGAGGACAGCAGGTTTTAGTCATGTCATGAGTAGCGCTAGCAGGTTCCTGGAATGTATAGATTGAATGGCAGGTGATGCTGATGGCAACACATGACGTGAGCAGTCTGTCTGGGATTGTTTCCTTCTGTCCAGGCTAGACTGAGGGCACAACCTGGTCTGTCCTGGCATGCAACCCATACGCCCCCATTTAGTTAGGAACGAAAACAGAGCTTTGATTACTTGACAGTAAAAATAGGAAGAGATGGATATATTCCTGTTCGAGCTGAAGGACTGGTTGCTGTAGCAGTCATCAATGTTAGAGTAATTTTGTCTAAACCCTGGTTTGGGGGAAGAATATTCTAGCTCCCTAATTTCTTTCCTCTGTTGCTGAATGCTTGATTGTTTCTGCAAGTTTCTAGATCCTGCTTTCTGATACAGTTTACTCTTTTCTGTACTGCTCTGTGTTTGTAAAACATGTCATGATGGGACTTCTAGGCAACAGGTTCTAAGTCCTTGGATCACTTGTCATAAATGCAGGATCACCCACCAAGATAAAATGATGTGGGAGACTCCCTAGATCATAAGTGGTACTAGAGTTCAGAATACCTAGAGGTAAGCCTTGAAAATATATGACTTGGTTTACTTACCTTTCTCCTCTCTTTATTGTCTTAGTAGCAATTTCCATCACACCTAGCTTTAAGAATATTCTTGATGTTCCTAAACTAGCAGGTTATTTGCTCTAGGCTTCCTTAATAATAGCTGAGGGAGATAGGCATTTCTAACAGACAGATCTTCATACTTAAATGTAAACATTAAATTGTATATTTTCTTTATCACTGCAGAGAAAGAATAAAAATGGTTTTAGAATAGGAATCTATTAAAATGTGTGCCCCAGAGACTCTAATGCTAAGACTCGCTGTGCTGCATCACCTTTGTGTTTGAATTCTCAAAGATACAGAAATATGAGTCATCTGACTTAGCTAGATCCCTCCAAGTATTAGTACAATAACTCATAATATATGAATAGCTGCTTTAACAGTGTGGGGTTTTTATATTCACTGAGATAATAAAACACAATCATTGTAATTAAATACCTAAAATCACATATACCTATATATGTGATGTTCTTATCCATTCTTTTTTAAAAGTATGGGAACAGTAGGGGCTTCAGTAGCATTGCAGACACTGGACGTTTGGAACTTACATTTGCAGTACTGGTGTTTATTTCCAAAACAAGCCTCCCACATCTTTAATGAACAGTTTTCCTTTATGTAAATTTAGTAAGAAGAAAATATTTATGCCTGCTGGTAATCTCTGTGTTTGTAAGCTTTCCCAATTTTAGCTGAATGCTTTGCGTCTGGCAGCTTGATCTAATAAATGGTCTGTTCAGCCCAGATTATTTCTTTCTACCTGAAACTGTCTTTCTTTTCTTGTACTGACTTTCACTTAGTTACCTGTTGCTTTTCCAAATACATGTAGTTCCTCGAGAGTATGGGATCCAGAAGACTAGAAGTAGTGGCAAAGATCTGCTTTTTGGTTGATGCAGAGTTGATAACTTCGATATGACTGGCATGTGTCCTTCTGGGACATTCCGTGCTTCAAGTTAACCCGGTATGAATGTTTGACAAAACCTTCTTAAAAGGACTTCAGAAAAAATGTGATTTTCCTAATAAAGTGTGGAAGATATAAGGGTTTGAGTCCAACCCCATTTACTTTATCTTCCACTGTTCAGATAAATAACCAAAATAAGTTACAGAGAGAAGGGCCTCAGTGAGCATGCAAAACTTCATTGCAATAAAATCCTGTTGCAAACAATGACAGTGAAAGTCTTTTTAATTAGTTAAAAATTGGAAGACAAATAAGTATGAAATTTGGATCTTTCAGATTCTTCTCTATTGCATTTTTGAAAAATTGTTGCAATCTGAAGTTCCACTGAAGAGTTTTCTATAACAATCCTATTATATACCACTACTTCTTAATTCCACAAAATACCATATTCTTTTAAACTTACACATATTCTTTACTGATAAGCTTAATGTAAAGTCTAGCCAAATGTCCTATTTCAAACTAGAAGTCTTAGGCATTTTGTTTCTGATACAAATGATCATTTACTTTACCAGAAATTGGTGTTTCTCATTCAATCTCCTAACTTGTGCAAATCTATGGGAAGTTATTTACAATCTTCCATACTTCATTAACTGAAATGATCACCTGCAGGCTTCAACTAGTCAACTTTCTCTTCCAGTACACTAATGAATAGATCTACTTAGCATATTGACGTTAACTGTCTCTCTTTCAGAAGAGCAGTCTTCTATAGAGTGTCTTGAGTTAACATACCACAGGATTTTCATTTATTTATTTATTTATTTATTTGGTAAGTGACTCTGTCACAAGATTGTGCTTTTTAATATTCTTTTGCATGCTAGGCCATATTTTGTTTGCATCCTTTTCTAAAAAGAAGCAGACACTCTACTATTGACTGTGTAGTCTACAGTACTCTATATACTAACTGCTATGGAAGAAGGATTTTTTCCTGATGCTGAATATAAAGACAAAAAAGATTTTCAATTAAATAGGGCCATTAACACATGGTATTTACACAAGTCAAGAAATATGGTTTTCGTTTGGGTTGGGTTGGGGGTTTTGCAACTGTAAGTGCAAGGACTGCTCTAATTTGGCCCAATGTGCTGTCTTGGAAACTATGGGCAATTGTCCCTTATAGTGATGTTGCTGTTATATTCCTTCCATGATTTGTGGCTTCATGGCATAACTGAATCTATAGTGAATAACCTTTTTACAGAGTTATCCACATATCTGATTTGCACTCAGTGATTTGCTGCACTTAGGATTCTCCCTAGAGATTTCAATTTCTAAGGATCAGTTCCAGAAAAATGTCTTTAGGAGAGCACGGCAACTCCTCTCTCCTTGTTTAAGACTGACAGGAAGAAAGAAAATTAGCCACTGTGCTTGTTAACCGTCTTTTTTTAGTTAGTATTTCTCCCTTTGAATTGCATTTAGCGTATTTTTCCTAGGTGTATTTAGAATAAGTAATACTTATTTTGCCATTAGTTTCCTTTTACTGTTTGCCTTATGAAATACAGTAATGTGGGATGTCCATTTTCTATTATCTGCGTTGCTCCTGATGAAGCTTTATGTCTGTACACTTTTACTTTCTCCTTTCCGCTCCAGGGCTCATTAAGAATTTCGGTCTGTGCAGTAATTTTAAGGCAGAAGAGATAGGAAGAGGGGCCAGTTGTGTCAGTGCTCAGCAGCAATCTTCTTACTAAGGCAAGAACAGAGTAAGGCAAAAGCAGGTGTAATAGTTGCTGTTGTCATACTTCCATCTGTTTTTTAAGGTATGAGTTCGTTTAGGAAATAATTTCCTCTCATTGGAACAGTACCTTCTCTTACAATGGAAGAAAAGATGTGTACACATTTTGTTATTATTAGCTTCCTAATGATCACTTGAAACGAGGCATCATCAGAAATCTTTAGATGGAAATTACAAGCCCATTGCACATAAGTTATGAAACAAATTCATGTGTGCTTTATTTTACTCACCCCTCCATTTTTTAGTTTGCATTTTCTATTGAACATGTCCTAGCTGGGATGGATGAAGGAGGGGAACTGTATGAAAAACATTGGACAGTTTAATGCCTTGAGCAGTTATTTCTTTCTCTGCCTCACCCCAGTACATTGCTGATCTGATGAGACATGGCGTTTGCATTTATCAAGTTGATGGAAATATTGTAGGTTGCACTGATGGTTCTGAGGGCTACTGGGAGAGCAGCCTTAAAACCCGCCTGGGATGAGACAGGGATCTCACTTAGGCATGTAGGGAAGAGGCAGTAGGTTGAACCTTTTCCACCATCTCTGGTTCAGTCTCTTTTGGGGCTTGAAGTAGTCAGTAATGGGGCTCGTGCCTACGCCTTGTCCGCTCCCTCTCTGAGAACTTCTGGCAGAGTTCCTGCTGCCAGGGGCCTTTGTTCTGCTGTCACCGAGATTGAAGTCTGCCTATAAATGTGACAAATGTCTCCCAGGCGTAATTCCCCTGGTTTCAATAGAGTTACACAAGGGATGATTTTGGACATTTTCAGCAGTACTTTGTGATTTTAGTACCTGTATGCATACAGTTTGGAGCACGTATTTAATCTGCACAAGCAATTTGATAGCTGTCCCAGAAAGGTAAGTCACCTTCTGTCAGAATTATTGCTCTGTATATTCCACAGTTAAGAGACTATTAAATCATTTACTCAAAAGCTTAACATTCTCCAACTTCGAGACTTTGCTTTCTTCAAGAAAATATAATGTCTAGTCCAGCATAATGTAAATTTTTTCCTGTTGTTTTTTAATAAATCCTTGAAGAACTGAATAATTAATAGTGCTGCGGTTGGTTTAGGACCTAAGGCAGATACAGTTTATTAGGCCAAAGACCAGAAATGTGAAAGCTCTTCTTTTTCTCTTCGAGTGCTGCATTTCAGGGGTCTTTATGTTAGACTGTGGCCTGAAAGCCAGCAGCAGTCTTGTGACTAAAACCAATTGCTGTATCAAGTCCCCTGTATGTGACCAGAGCCAGGAATGAACTAACAATTAAGCAATTAAATGGGTGATGAGAGATCCCATGCCTGAGCTTTTTCCTTGCCCTCTTTTAGTTTGCAGTATGGATATACTCAATTATTCAATCACAGCAGCTTTTAAGCTAATTGTATCTGGATACGGTCTGCATTTTTTTGGTCTACGAGGCCAAATCTCAGGTTCAGAAATCCTTTCAGAGGCCCTTTCTAACTATCGTTGAATAGCACTGCCTCAGCTCTGAAAAATAATGCCTGATGCTTCTTGGTATGCCTAGGGGTTGCAGCCAGGCTTTTGGCACTCTGGAAATCCAGTCCGATTTATGCATTTAAAGATGATAGGCAGCAAAACAAGGCTCGGCAGCGGCCTACTCACCAGGACGTTGTCCATAAAACATGAGACGTTTCAAAATATCCCCCATCCTTCTGGTGCTGGCCCTTCAGTGAGCGTGGTGGTTGGAATTTGGGCAGAGGTGACTCCTGCCAGCCCTTGCTTTTATAGAAGCCTGTGGGGCAGCCAGCAGTTTGGCTTCCCTCGAGCAGAGGACTTGCCTTTACAGAAGGTATCCCTCTTCATGACCAGCAGCTTTAAATTTGGGAATGCCCCAAGCAGTCCTGTTCATAATCTTCTCATTCCCCTATGCAGCCATCTATATAGCAGGTGCTTTTTTGTTGTTCTTTTTCCCAGAAAAGTTTTAGTAGGGGAAGAACAGTAGTAGCTTTTAAGCTATTCCATAGCCTTTCCGTAAGTGACCAACATGATTTTCAGGGTAGAGAGGGCACGTCAGTTGTTTTCTGGGTTGTGCAGGCCTGTAGAGTCAGCGTCCCAACACTTCTAAACTCAGACCTGAAAGATATTATAGTGCATTTGAGAGGACCTGTTCTGTAACAGCTGTTTCTCTCCATATCTGTGCTACAGCCTCTAAAGCACTGTGAGCTGGTTGAAACGTGAATGGGCTTCATCCGGATACAGGTTTGTGATGGGTTGACCCTGGCTGGACGCCAGGTGCCCACCAAAGCCGCTCTATCACTCCCCTCCTCAACTGGACAGGGGAGAGGAAAATATAACAAAAAGCTTGCGGGTCGAGATAAGGACAGGAGAGATCATTCACTAATTACCATCACGGGCGAAACAGACTCAGCTTAGGGAAAATTAGCTCAATTTATTACAAATCAGCCAGAGTAAGGTAAATGAGAAAATAAAACGAACTCTCAGAACACCTTCCCTCCACCCCTCCCTTCTTCCCGGGCACAACTTCACTCCCGGATTTCTCCACCAAGCCCCCCCAGCGGCACAAGGGGGACAGGGATGGGGTTTACGGTCATCACATGTTATTTTCTGCCGCTTCACCTCCTCAGGGCGAGGGCTCATCACACTCTTCCCCTGCTCCAGCGTGGGGTCCCACCCACGGGAGACAGTCCTCCACGAACTTTCTCCAACGTGGGCCATTCCCACGGGCTGCAGTTCTTCACGAACTGCTCCAGCGTGGGTCCTTTCCACGGTGTGCAGTCCTTCAGGCACAGACTGCTCCAGCGTGGGTCCCCCACGGGGTCACAAGTCCTGCCAGAAAACCTGCTCCGTGGGCTCCTCTCTCCACAGATCCGCAGGTCCTGCCAGGAACCTGCTCCAGCGCAGGGTTCCCACGGGGTCACAGCCTCCTTCGGGAACCCACCTGCTCCGGCGTGGGGTCCTCCACGGGCTGCAGGTGGATATCTGCCCCACCGTGGACCTCCCTGGACTGCAGGGGGACAGCCTGCCTCACCAGGGTCTTCACCACGGGCTGCAGGGGAATCTTCGCTCCGGCGCCTGGAGCATCTCCTCCCCCTCCTTCTACACTGACCTTGGTGTCCGCAGGCTTGTTTCTCTTACATGTTCTCACTCCTCTCTCCGGTGGCTGTTTTCTCCGCGTCCCAACTTTTTTCCTTCTTAAAAATGTTATCACAGAGGCGTTACCACTATCACTGATTGGCTCAGCCTTGGCCGGCGGCGGGTCCGTCTTAGAGCCGGCTGGTATGGGCTCGCTCGCTCTCGAACACAGGGGAAGCTTCCAGCAGCTTCTTCCAGGAGCCACCCCTGTAACCCCCCCCGCTACCAAAACCTTGCCACATAAAACCAATACAAGGTTGTGACAAGTGGTAAAGAATTATTTTTTTTTTTTTGCTCTTAGTGATTTTTTTCTTTGAAAACTGCAAAGGAATGGTCCTAGAAACACCAGAAAGCACTTAATGCACCAGATGCTTACAAGAAGGCAAAGCTGCCTGAGCAGAAGTAAAGGTTTCGTTACCATTAGCAGCAGCAATGCTAACTATTCATTGGGATTCTTCAGCACACTGGTACACTGCATGAGAACAGTTTATTTTGAATTCTGGGTTTAATTACCGCATTAGACCTTAGACCTCTCAGTGAACAAAAGCTTCCTGCCATTCTGACAGCTTATTTGATAGCAACTATTGTTAACCTTGAAGGCACCTCAAATGACATTTGAATAGTGTTATGGATTTATACCGCACATCGTGCTGTTTTGCTCACTCTCCATTAAACCAAACAAGACACCTCCAGAAGGCTGTATTGATTTTTGACCACAGATCCTGGCTCTGCAGGATACCAGTCTATTCTTCAGAAAGGTCGTGCTCTCTCAGAAATCTTTTTTGCAGAAAATACACATTGCATTGCAGCCAAGAGCTGTGCAGATGACCACATAACCTGGTTTTAATGAAGGGTACTGTCCTTTTGCTCTTACTACATCAGTAGTGCAATACCTTTTGCAAAATATATGCATAAACGATTTTTCAAATTCAGCTTCATTAGTCTAACAAGTAGCAGACATATTAAACTTGTTGTTTTGTGTATGCTTCAGTGAGTTCTACCTGAATTTTAGAAATAGAAATGTCTTATTTGCTTTTAATGTTTTTCTTCTGTTGCCCTTTACCTCTTCCAGGTAACATCTCCTATGTCTGTAATCTTTTCCTGTTTGTGTTCTACTTCTTTGCTCTTGAGAAAACACCAGTAGGAGAAGCCACTACTGTTCACTTTTGTGTCACCTTACAATGCAGATGAGCCCTCGGTATACCTTTATATCTTCTTTTGTACTCTGGAGAGGTTTGAAGAGTTTTCTGCTTTAAATGTGCCCTATAGACATTTGCATCTAGCTTCCTTTAGATTTTCTTTACAATTAGAGGGAAGTCCATGTTCAAGTAAGTGGTTTGCGGAACGTGTTTTACCATACAGCAACCTGTAAAAGCAGACAAGGCAAAAGAAAACAAGCAATCATATTAATGATAAATATCTTTCTGGGTGTTTTTGTTTCTCAATATTCAAACTATATGCATTTCAGCCTTGTAGCCTCAGCTTTTGTTTCCTGTAAGAGGTACCGCATCACCGTCTCAGGTCCTAATGTAACATATTCAGTATAAAGCTAACCCCTCATTTCCACAAAAAAAATGTGACTTTGAATTCCATTGTAAACTGTCCAGACACTTCTGATGGATATTTCAAAAGACAGGTTCATTTTTGGCTTTCTAGGCTATACTTACCAGTCAAGAAAATGATCTCTCAACTTGCACAGTATAGATTTTGCTACAGGTGTCTAGATAATACCATTTGCTAAATGATTTTATAATCCCATTGCAATAAACCAGCATAACCTTTCAACCTTCTGTGGAAACCAAAGTAATATAATTTTCAAAACAACATACTAGTCCTTGAATGATTTATCCCAATGGACTATTCAAGTTGATGGTGCCAGTTCATTTGTATATATACTCCTGAATCTGATTTGCAGTCTGGAATATTATCTAGAGGATTGGAATTGTTACAGGAACATGGTAGTCTGGTAAGCTCCAAAAACTGGTAGAAATGGACTGACTTTTGGTTACAACTCCAAGGAGAAAGAAGCCACTGACTCTGTGCTGCTGCTTAAAATGAGATGAGAGAATTAGTAGCAGTACCCAGGGCATTAAACGTTGATCTTCAGAATGACTTCTCGTTCTTGACTTCTGCCAGTGCTTTTCACCAGGCTTTATCAGTATTTTTAATTATGATGTTAATTACGATAGTAAGCTAATGATTTGTGAAACACTTTCTTTTCCTTAGTGATGTACCAGCAATTTTTCAACTACTAGGCGGCAGAGGGCTACAAGCTGGTCTGTTAGTTTTTCTGAAAGTTGTGGGTGGTCCTTTGCTAAAGCAGTTATCTTGAAAAAGCTCTGCTGTGGATGGTGAGGCTTGTTTAATGTGGCATTTTAGAGCCACCGAGGGCATATGCATTTGCAGTTCCCTTCTAGTAATCACCAATGACCTCTGGGACTTTTTAGTTGTGTTTATCAAGCTAAGTCTTGAAGTTTTGGTGTAAAGCAGCTATGTAAGAATGAAGGCAATGAACAGGAGTGTGTGGGTGTTGATGCATAGAAAATAATGTTGTCTACTAAGCAAAGAAGAAACAGAAAAGCATTTTCTAGAACACATTCAGGTTAGTTTTCTTATTTTGATGTTATAGTCAACAGAAAAACTTAAAAGAAAAAGATGCTTCAACTCTAAATACACAAGTTCATGAGGCTTGATGGAACACAAAGCAAGAAACTAGAAACCTTCTAAGGTTATTTCTTCTTTAGATATTCCAAAGCAAATTATTTTTGGACTGCAGTCTTTATCTTTTGCATCTGCTATCTATTTAAATATATGTTCATTTGCTTTGATGCTAATGACATCATTTCCCTATTTATAATAATCTAACATGATAAGTCTAGTGAATAATGGACTTTATTTCCCCAAGCTCTGGAGTCCTTTGTATGTAAACTGAAGCAGTTGCTGATATAAACAGAATAATCAAAGCTAGTAATCTGAACATCAGGCCTGAATTAAGGCCATTAAGTAAAACAATGACATTAGAGAGCTGAACTATAATTTACTTTAAATTAAATTAAATTGAAAATGTTAGCATTATTGTTCTGTGAAAAATTAAATACTTCTACCTTCTAGACATGCACAAATACTGGTGAATTTTCCTAATTGTTTTTTATTGTTATAATTTTAGGAAAAATGCAGTGCAACGTGCATTATTTTTTTGCTCCTGAGTGTAAAGGTTTCAAAAAGCACACATTAGAAGTTACTTTCTACCAATTGAATAATGATATTATAAAAAGATGTAAAAAATGGGGAATAGTAATAGATTACAAATTGTTTAAATAAAATATTCTTAGAGGAATATATAATGAACTGTGTTCCTTTTCTACATAGTGCTGCTAATTCCTGCCTGAAGTCAACCAGAGATCATTAGAAAAGCCACTTTTTTTTTTTTTTTTTTTTAAATTGAGATTATCGGGAAATATCGAAATTACCTATGGAAGAAAATTAGGAGGTATAAAAAGTAAACTGGTCATTCTGTTGTGTTTGTGTTTGAAATCTTGTCTTCCACTTTCAAAGCATTTCCACTTTTAAAATCTAAAAATATGAAATTAAGTTATTAAATAATTATGAAATATAGGAACATGTTCCTATTTCCTCTAGCAGTTATTTTTCTAACCAAGAATCACAAACATTCTGCAAACACATTTTTCAGAATTTTTAAGAATTTTTTAAAAATTTTTCAGATTTCTCAGATATTTGTTTGGGTGTTTTTATACTTTGGGGTAAAACATCTAATTTTAATTTAGTTAGCTGACTGTTTGGAAACGAAGACTATTTTCACGCAGAATTCAGAACCAGTTGTTTTACTACTAGTCCTTCCCTGGTTCTCCCTAGTGATAGTGCCAGGGTAGCCAGCCTTTTCCCCCGCCACTTCTGTGCTAAGGAAAAAACAGTGTAACCTCTGTGTCAAGAGGATTGATCCTTCTGCCTCAGAGTTTGGCCATGCTGCAGACAAACTGTTTATGTGAGCTGGGGACAAAAATCTGTGGAGGTTGTGTTGAGACAAAGGGCCTCTTCAGGTGCTCTCGCAGCCCGCTTCTGCCCTCCCACTGATTTTCCTGCTGACACATTGATGTGTTTGAGGCATCCAGTGGTTTATAAAATTCCTCTGGTCTCTCCTTGACTCTTCACAGCTCTTTCCAAATAGGCATGCAGACTCATTTACACACGCTGAAGAGCTGTCTGAGAATTACAAAATGTTATTCATCCCAAAATACCCATATTCAGAAAAAAAACCCACGTCTGTTCATGGAGTCTGTAGCAGCGTATAGAGAGGGCTTGCGCATTGCTTGGTTGAATGGCAAGTTAGATTGAAGACGCATGTACGGGTTTTTTCTTCTGCTGCTATCTCGGCTGCAGTTCACGTAGCGAGTCCACTTCCAATGTTGCAGATACTGCTAACGTCACCGTATTAAAAGGCACAGGTAGTACTTACCTGGAAACATAAATGCGGTGGCTATATCCTGAAAGCAGATAAAGGCAAATTTGCTGAGCTGAGACCGTAGTTCACTGTTAACAAATGCTTTATTGAGTTGGATCTAAGTAAGCATATTTGCTCATTTGTGTGAGGAAGGTGATTATAATCAGTAAAGGAAGTATCGACTTGCGATATTGAAGCTACCATGCGTTGGATGTAATAAGTAATAGACCTAATAGTTAAAATGGTATACATAAGGAATAAGGGACAGAATAAGTGATGACTATATTTAATAGAAGTATCCTCCTCTAATATTTAGGCATCCAGGTATTGATTAGCATAGTATATTACGTGTTTCTCAGAAGAAACTGAATTGTTCTGGCCAATTAGAAATCGGTCTTCTGCTGGCAAAAAAAAAAAAAAAAAAATCCACCTTGACTCAAAGAATATTTCACTTATTTATTTATTCATTGGGCTGTTTATTACTCTTGGCGTCACTCCCCATGCAGGGTCATGGTGCTCCATGCACACCCTTCCCGCACGCACCTCACACACCGAGCGGTCCCAGCTCATCCCACCCAGGGGCTGGACTCCATCTGCAACACTCCGTAGTCCTGCAGGCACGACTTGGGCATTTAGGAAAGTCACTGGTGACATTTAGGAGCTCCAGCTCTCCTGGGATTAGCAGCTGGAGGACACGGGGTGTCGGTTCTCTGGGACATGTTGGGCAGCACCAGACACGTACATGTGAGTAAATTGGACACCTGATGAATCTTGAGGAAGAAGAAAGACCCTTGAGGCCTGGGAGCGTTCACGTTGGGGCTGACACTGCTTTGACCAGGAGGTTGGACTGGAGACATCTGATGTCCCTTCCAAACTGAATTATTGCGGGAACCTGTGAAAAGAAGTTAAATTTTGCTTTTGCACAGGTTTCTGATTACAAAATATCTCTAAGGTGGAGATGCTTCTGAGATTTCGGTATTAGTGTTGAGTTCAGATGCCTGGAGGAGACTGTCCTTCAGCCCAACGGTCTTATTTTAGTACTCATGTTTATGCATAAGTGAAATTAGTAACTCTGAGATTATGCGCGGATTCTACATCACTCGTGTCCCCTCTGCTGGAAAACTGAAACGAAGGGTTTGTGCCTCTCTGCTGAGATCAGAATTAGAGGTTGCAGTCCTTCCTGTCGCTGTTGGAAAGTCCACCCAGGCACCACAGAAAATGCGAGCAAGACCTGCTGGTCAGCCATTATGGTTTCCTCCCACGGCTACAGAAAGTTATCTCAGATAAGCAGCTTGCTAATTCAATTTCTTTTAAGTGTCTAGAGGATGATTGTAGTTATACAGCTGAAAAACTACTTAGAACGAAACCACAATAAACAGAATTGAACTGTGTTCCTATCGTGAAAAAACAGCCAATATGAGCAGTCAAATACACTTGGATAATTAATCATCACTTGATGAATGGCATCCTTCTATTCATTTATTTTTAGCTGAGCAATAACTTGGTCAATAGAAGATTGATATTTTCAAAAACACAGACCTGAATTTTATAATGCCCGTAATTGACTTGTGGCTAAAGTGTAAACTTATTTCTGTAAAAAAAATTACCTCGTATCACTACAAATAATTGAGCCAATAAAAGCAGCAAGAATGCTGCAACTGTAAAAATTGTTACGGAGTAGTACATTGCACAAGAAGGCAGTAAAAAGTCAGCAGAAACAAAGAGCGCATACGTAAGTATTTACAGAGTAGAGATGTTTCACACTCCTGGTCATTTCTGATGCCAGTGGTTCAGCCAAGACATGCCTGGAAAGGCTGCGTGGGGATCGCCGTGCCAAGAGCTCAGGAGGCTGAGAAGATGAGCTGGGGTCATTTCGATGCCATGGCCACTGTCTTCAGAGATTCCTTCTCAGCACTAGGGAATGATGGGTTATGAAATAAATAATTGCCATCACCATTAAAAGCAAATTTTCAAACAGTGTTATGGAAATCTGTGATTAGATGTTGATTATTTGTAAAGGGCAATGTCAAGAAAAAAATAAGCTTTAAACAACTGGTTGTTATGTTTGAGATTATAGACCTTGATGAAAACGTTCTTGTAACTCGAAAGAAAAATTTAAAATAGTTATTTCATTAAATAGACTATTTACATTCTCAGCTTTCAAAATAATTTAGAGCTGAATATTCCTTTTTATTGACAATTTATAAAGGAAATCTTTTAAGAATTTGTATTTTCATAATGGTGCCAGAACTGCCCGTTCAGAATCATACAGCTTTACTACTGTGTGGTAAAATTTTAAGATAAGAGTGCAATATGACCCTTGTATAATTCTGTTTTATTTACTGCTCTAGGAAAATTCATGCAGGGGTGTAAGACAGATACATTTACAGAAGTCATTCCTGTTTGTTCACTCTTAAAAAACTACAGAAAGTAACGTACCCATTCTAGCAAATGTTGACAATCCTTATTCATACCTCATTATTTATCAGACACTTATTTTGAGCTTCTTTTTTGTTTTAGTCTAACAAGTAAGCTTTCTCATTATATTAGTGATAAGGATATGTCTTTTTTTAATTTGAAATAATTAATTGTTAATATAAACCTGTTCTAGTGTGCTTCTGGGTTTTGTTATACCATAAAAATGTATTGAAAAATATAAAATAGAAAACTGTTTTAGTAAAGGTAAATGGTTATAATATCTGTAGCTAAGCCAAACTTTTTGGGACAGTTAAATAATTTTTTTGCAATATGCAATTTTGAGCTCAGTGAAAGAATTCATGAATTTCGGCCAAAACCTGGTGAACAGTTTTCCCCAAGACATAAATAAAATTGTAAAATAAAATTTTTAAATAAATCTCATTTTCTAGACACCTTGAATTTCCATATCAAAATATTTTTAGCTGCTAACTAGCTAGGTTATTTCATTAAAAAATCTTTACACAAAAGCTTTTTAGGGAAATCAGTTACAGCAGCTGTTGATTGGAAATGAAATATGCGGGAAAGAATTTTAGCTGTGGAACTGAAGAAAAAGCTATCCCCATACTGCAATGAAAATTAAACAATGCTTGTTTATTTTTTCCTAGTTTTAGAATCATAATACTTAATAACATTGAGCTCTTACCCAGAATGTTCAATTAGCAGATCTCAGAGCATCTAGAGAGGATTTAATTGCAATTATATTCATTCCACCCAAGACCTTTGAAAATAATCAAATACTAAAAATCTGAAAACACAGAAGAAATCAAGGAAATGTCTAATGAGATATTAGGTCTACCTCCTGAGGGAAATTTCTGCCTGTGACAAGTTTTGTGCAGAGTTTTCTTCAGAACTCTGAGAAGCAAAAAAAAGAAAGTATTTTTAAAACCTGTTTTATCAGTGTCTTCAGGCAAAGGTATGTACATCAGAGGATCCGTGACCAGACATTTAGTCTTTAAGGCATTGATCGTAAGTTACATATGTAAAGGTAACTGACTGCCCACGTCGTACTGCTGAACGTTCTCGGTTCTTCTCTGCTGGAGATCCTGCACTGTTTATTTTCCATACTTATTATTCATCCTATTGTCCAATTACACTTGATGCTTGTAAATAAAAACTACCATTTCTTTTATCACTGATGTAGGCACTCTGCCTGACTGTCTGGTCTGTCGGCACACCATGTTGGCAAAGGCAAGAGAGCAAATCGCCTCCACGAGTGTAACACACACAAAATATTGCTGCAGGGTTAAAGAAACTTGTAAATTGTGTTCTACTGCTAGAATAGTTTGGTTAAGCAAACCGTATTTCTGCTTGTAAGTGTTGTTTCTAGATATCTTTCATCCAACTGTCATTTAAGGGACAAAACAATTAAATCATCTCCTCTGCTGGCATATTCTGGACTTTGGTAGTTTGTGAAGACTTAGGCAAATAAAGGTAATGGGAAACATTCAGTTTATGGTTAATATTTCTTTCTCCTTTAGGCCACTCAAAGGCTAACTTACATTTATTCGTAAATTTTTTTCCTCACCCCCATCTTTGCGTAATAGCCACAGTGCACTATTTAGCAATTCAGGATAACTGATGTAATTACACCTCAGTTAGCTAATTTGTTCCTTTGTTTCACTACAAATAACAAAAAAATGCAAATCAGTAGCTAGACAGAGATTCTTTCACAATATTCTTGGGATGTCAGTACCAACAGTATTTTTTGTGCATGTTAGAAGCCTCAGATAGCCACCTTCAGAGAACCTAACCTGGCGATGCATTTGTTGCTTCTTTGTAGTAAAATCAAGGTGGTTTTGTTTTAAGAGAACCTGATTTTAGAGAACTCTGAAAGGAGGATTATGCAATCAGAGTCTTCCCACTTGTGTCTGTTTGGATCCCACTGGCTAATTTCCACCTGAGCTTAAAGGACAGTAGAGATCTCACAGACAAATTCACAAACTTGGGGGGAAATCAGTGGTAGAGAATAGGAGAGAAACCAACATTTATTTTCTTGATGCAATATTCAAGAGAATTCAGCTTGGCAATGGCTGGCTGTGTGATTTTGTGATCACCGCAGCTCTGGTCTTCTTGCCAGTGGACATAGAGAAGGAGGTGAATCTTACTGTGGTGAGGGAGAAGAGGACAAATATTCTTCAGCTCCTAGTGCTTGCAAACTGCGTGTTCCTCTTCTGCTGCCCTTTTTCAGATGTATCACAGAGGTGCAGCTGGCACCTGGCTTTAATATTTATATGGGGTATATGCATCGGAGCGTTAACTATATGATGGGCCTAGAGTGGTCCCATTGAAGAATGCAGCTGGCAGAAGTTTATTAATTCAGGAGTGGGCAATTCAGGAAGATCAATAGGTTCCTGACCACGTCATTGATTGTGGGAGCACCAAAACACTATGCTCAAATACTATTTTTGTTGTCATCTGCCAATTTAAACAGCTTCTCTGGGCAGTTGACTGAAAGCCTCTTTAAAAATAATGTGTAGGTTACATTCTGCAGGTCTTCCACAGGTAAGCACCGGCTGAAATCAATAGTAAGGACAGAAGTACATATCCGCCAAGGAAAAAAGGCTAATGAAGAAGTGAGCAAGAAATTAAATGTCTTTGTTTCACAATGAAATTTTATATGCAATAAAAACTGTGGCGTGGTTGGGGATAAAACAGCCTTCATACAAATATATCCGCAATTGTTCTGATAGCTGGTTCACATTATTTAATGTGCTGGAGAGGTAAGAAAACAATGAAAAAGTGCCTGTGCCTCTGTAGATTAGTGGAGATATACCTGTTGTGCTATTCAGAAAGCAAGCATTATTGGTGAAAGAGGTAGTTATATATTAGGGAGCTCATAGCCTGAAGACGTGGTGTAGAACTGTCATTAAAGTGAATACTAAATGAAGTTCATTCAGCTTAGTTCGTACATGATGCCGATGATTGATTTTCAGAGTCAGGCTAATAGAACAGTTTTCGTCAGTCCTGCAATTACATTACTGTTAGAGCATTCTTAGAGTTTTTTTCTCTGGTATTATGGTTTTAATAGAATTTCTGAGTCTCTTTTGTTGCTCGTAAACTTAGATTTAATTGGATCTTGAAATCTTAATATTGAAAATTTTACCTTTTATGCTTTGGAAGAAGAACTGCTTTTTTGTATTCCCACCCCCTCAACTGACTGACCTCAAAAGGATAATCAATGCTTTCATGGTGGCAGATATCTCAAAAAAAGAAAATGCCTATGTGGCTTAAACTCAGTCATATAATTTATCAATCGAATGCTTTATAAAGAAAAAAATAGGATAATGTCTCCCTGTCATTTTAAGAGAGGTTAGAAGTCTTCACGTTTATATCACAATTTATAATGAGAAGATACTTTGTCATGTTATTTAAGTGAACCGCAGACATTGAACAAATAGTATTTGTTTTTAACCGTTTTCCTGAAAAAAGCTTTTCTTTTGAATAGCACAGGTCAGACTGGTCCCTAACAGAAAGATACAAGAGTCCAAACAAAAAGAAATAATTTCAGACTGATTAAAAAATTAACAATGGTGCATGTGATGTTATTAGCTCTGAAAAATCAGACATATATGAATGGGAAGAAGAGAGAGCAAGGCTGCCCAGTCAGTCATGTTGTATCATTCAGGTACATACAGTTGAAGAATTATTTGCATATTTGTATACTGAAAAAGTGGCAGAAAAGGTGCTGTTGTTGCATTGCTATTTCATATATTGTATTCTTATTAAGAGTCAGCCAGTGCTGACATCTTTTAATACAAAGTATTAAGAGCAAGTGTTCTCAAAGTGATGCACAGTAATTAATTCACTGAAATAATATTCAAATAGTATTTTGATTTTTTTTTTTGCACTTCTACTTGAAGAATATGTCTAAAAGAAGTTGGGAGCATGTGGGTCAATGCATAGGCATCATGAAGCAAAGCCAGGTTTAAAGATCTGTAATGTCATCACGATCCAAAGCACAATTGGTACCCCCTGCATGGTGAAAGAACAGAGTGTCTCCTTTGGAGTCACTTGATCTCTGTGGTTTATAATCCATGAAAGCCAAGAAAATGCTGAAAGAGAGGGGAATGTGAGTATGCATTGAAGTTAAAGTCTTCAGAATGAATACAGATTATGGACTCGTTTGGGCAAGAAGTACAAATGATCACCGAAGAAAAGATTTTCATATACTAAAGCAAATGTCTTTTGTGCTCCACACTATTGACCCAGACACAAATAAGAAGGTAAAAACAAACCAGAAAAAGAACAAGCTTTACATGGTAATTTTTACAATAGCTGGAAGTAGCTCCTGTTTTCTTTTCAAGTGGTTGGACACAAATGGATCCCAGGATGATTGTAAGAAGCCGTGTAAATACACTGGGGGATAGTTTGTAACATGTAAGTTATGTGCCTGGTGCAGAAGACTAATAATCAGCCGTACATTTGCCAGAAGAAGCAGCATGACCTTTTCAAGAAGTATTTGGATCTGGTCCCCAGCTGCTAAATCTCACAAGACGGTCTTCATGTGTATTTACACATTATATTTGACGGTGTTTAAAATTACAAGAAGGTCATTGGTTTGAAAAATAATTAAGGCAAAGGAATTTAATCTTTTAATGCAAAAAAGTTGCATCTGCATGATGCAATTTTAGAAGGCTTGATGTGGATAAAAGCATCAAAAGCAAAAAAGTTAATGCATTTTTTTTAGTGATTGCGTGTCAATCAAACCTAGGAATTCTTGGGGTTCCTTGTCCAAAAATATCTGCAAAATGATGAGAGAGCGCACAGGAGTTCAACACGACAGGTGAAAGGGAAAGCCCTTATTAGCCTGTTTGTATTTTCTGTGAGTTCCCCGATCGCCACCTCTCCGTTTCTGTAGGTGTCTGCCCCAGGAGGAGGTCGCGGTTCTCTCGCCAAGGGATGCGGAGACCCTTCGTGTGCGCACCGAGTGCGACCAGGAGGGTGGTGGTGCTGCTGCAGGAGGAGCAACCGTGCACTGGGACCCGTGTCCTTAGGCACGACCGCTGCCACCTGGGTGTTTCTCCAGAGTCCCCGAAATAAAGTGAGGGCCGAACGGGCAGCCCAGCAAAGTGAGGTTTTCTTAGCAGGGTGGTCGGCGTTGCCTTGCCTGTCTTGGGATGCGGCCTGAGAAGGGCAGTGGTTCGAGGTCTGATGATACAATGTGAAAGGGCAGCGTACAGAGCAAGGGAGCCGCATCTATGCTTCCAATAGGAAGCTCTCCATCTGCGTGAAGTATACCAAGGGTGGTGTCTGGGTTTTGGTCTTGGAGGGAATGAGTCGGTCCACTGTAAAGACAGATAATACATTTAGACTGCTAATTACCACATGACAAGAATCCAAAAGTGAATTGAGGAGTGACGTTATTTGACCCAGTGGATCCTTACAGTGTTTATGAGAGTGAGATCACCGTTAATACTAAGTCATAGTTTCACAGATGACGTGCTGTGAAGGGCTCTACCATCTGAATCTCTGTCTCCTTCTCTCTCTTTCTGTCTCTCTTATCCGATCTGGAAAATTTCCCTGTACCACAGAAGAGGTGAATCTAAGAAGAAGATTTTTCTTTATGAGGGCTTGTTTTTGCAAACTGATGAGTTCTTTGGGGGATCCAGCAAAAGATCCAAGAATATTTTTGACATGAAATGCATGACATGTCATTACAGATTATGCTAATCCCTAAAATAGATTCAGATTCAACTATAGACCATTAGTACACGATGTTATTGTCAGACTCAGGCTAGTGATTTATTATAAACCAATTATATAAAAAATAATTTAGGGGGGGGTCTGATTAAGATGGACTGTGTGTATCTGACATTTATGGCCAATAAACTTGAAACAGCAAAATGGAAATGTGTTTTGTAGTGCAAACTCAGGTTTTTATATTCCAGTACCGTGCGAAATCAGAAGCTAGTCTGAATTGTTTTTAAGGGCTTTGATAAATTTATAGTCAGCAATGACATCTGAAATTATTCCAGTTCCTTAAAGATTAATAAAAGTTTAATTTGATTCATAGGAGGGAAGCTCTACATAAAATTATTTTAGAACATTGCCAATATGCATCCCTGGTTTTGTCATTATATTGAATTGTTAGACCCAGTGATGCTAGGATGCTGTCACTTGACAATGTACAGGTCAGATTCACTTGAGCAAAATACTGTTATCATGAATGTCTGCTGGTTTGCAGCAGAAACAGGAGACATGAGCTTGACACACTGATCTCGGTCAATAGCCTGTGGAATAAAGAGGAGCTGCCTGCTTCCCTCTCTTCTCAGGTGTATGTCTCTTCAGGAGCGATGCCTGGTTAGATATTTTTTATGAGGCTCAATGTCACTGTTACTTCTGAGAATGGCTGATAGGTGATGAGTGATGAGCTGCTTTGCACTGATGAGAAACGCTGCTGTACTGTGGCACTGTTGGTATTTCTGAGCACACAGCATCAGTCGTGGGGTCCAGTTCTGCTCTGATGCTGATGAAAGGCAAGAATGACTTCAGCAGTTTGTGTAATTGCATTAATTTTAAATTCAGGCAAGTACATCATAGGCGGGCTTTTGAGTTTTTCTTACCAGTCTTCTTGATGTGCCGGGTATGGACATTTGTGGTTATAACATCTGAATATTCTAAAATGAGAGAGTATTTTTATATGCAAGGGAAAAATAGCACTGCAAGAGCTGTAAGAGTTTTCAAGCAATCGGATACTGGTTTTTGTAGTGTGAGACAGATCACCCATTGATTTGCTGTCGGATACTTTATTATTCTTATGTCTACGCACCACTATAATATCATTCTCTCCCTTTTAGGGTAAATATTGCATACAACAGTAAACCAACATTTGAACAACTGAGTGAATTTTTGAAAATTCAGTTAGTAAAACGATCAGACATTGTGTGTAGACGGTCTTTCAACTACATGAAGTAACATCCTCCTGAGTTCACTAAGAAAGGACATCATAAACAACTCAGTGTGAGATTCTAGTCTATTCTTTAAGAAACCTTTTTAAAATAAATGGGCATGCGTCACGTTTTGTAGGAGAACCTTGCCTGTGTGTTAAATGTAAGTGATTGTAAGAAGCAAAACCAATCATGAAGTCAGACCAGAGCTACAAAGAAAATTCACATTTTAATTAAAAATGATCCAAACACCCACTGTTAAGAGCTTTTCTCAAAGGGAGCTCAGTGGGAGTTAAAGTCCTTGACATACGAGTTATCTCCTCTTAACTAGAATGAAGAACTATTTGTCATTTTTCACTTGTCAGTACTTTTTCTGAGTTTTTAGCAGTTTGATAACTATGAGAATTAACATAAGAACTTTTGGGATCAAATTTTATTTCCATTACTGAATTTTTTCATGACCCAGTCTGTTTGTCTGTAATATAGAATTGGGATTTACCAAACAAGGATAATAGAAATAAATTTACTTTTTTTAAGCCCACTAAAAATAAAATGCATTAGAATATGTAATCAGTGTTTTGAACGTTTTCTTACATTGCAGTAACGTGCTTGGTTTCCTCTGAAAAACTTCTTCAATACGATTTGAGTGTCCTATGGGTAATTTTGGGTAATCTGGGACCTTTAAACACTGATTACACCTAAACTGTTTTGCATAAATGATTTTGCATCAGTAAATGCCTCCAAATTGGGTACCACAGGGTACCGAATGTACCTTGATTTTCTTCAGAGGTTTGTGCTGTGTTTGAGCAGCGGGGGAGCCAGGATGTGACCCGATAAATGGGGGGTCGGTGTCTTGTGGAGTGGAGTGCCTGTGCTCCCCCGTGGGACACAGCGAGCCGGTGAGTGGCCCAGGGCAGCTGCCTATGGGGTGCTCACCCGCCGTAATCTGATGCAAATTCTTCGTGAAGACGAAACAGGCCTGTAATTTTAGCGTCAGCTGGCTAATGAGGTTAAGCCCTTGGCTTGGGTTGCTCCTTTCCCATATCCGAAGTTTCTGGCAGAGCTGAACACTCTTCCTGAAACGCTACCATCCCTTGGCCGCTCCTGCAATAGGGGCCTCAGTGGAACTTAAAGATTTAAAAAAAAAATAAAAATAAAAGATCAATATAAAAAATTTCAGATAGAACATCAGCATAAAAAAAGAATGAGGTTGGCCATTGTGGAATACTTTGTAACCGGTAAAACTGTTTGCCATAGGGCATTGTGGATACCCAACTGTACAGGGGTGCAAGGGGCAATCCCTAAAGTTAATGAAATAAATGCCACCAAGAGTTCCTAAATGCAGAGGTGTCATCCCTGAATCAGGAAATCTGTATGCTGCAGAAATGCAAGGATGGACTGAGCGTTACAAGTGTCTCCCTATAGACTTACCGAATTCATAGTTTGATTTTAGCCGTTGCTGGAAACGGGTTATAGGGCTAAATAGAGTGGTTTATGTTGTTGTGCTCAACAGAGCCAAGGTTCCCTCCGGTGTCTTGGTTCTCCAGGTGGAAGCGCCCTGTGTTACCTGTGTTTGTTTTTTGCTGGCTTTAAGAGGAAATTACTTATCTACATCATCAAGAGGAGGATACCACAATTATTATTTAGGAACAAGGGCAAGCCTGATGGCTGTACTAAAAAGGCTACAGAATCCTGAAAATATGTTTCTCAATTTTCGCTGGGAACGGAGGAGTGTTTAAATTAGTCAAAACATGTCTCTGGCGCGACTTAAGGGAGGAGCTGAAGCTGTGAAAGCAACAGTTGGTCAGTAACAACTCTCATCCGCCTCTGGGGCAACATTAGTGAAAATCTGCTTTCTTGTGAGATAGAAAACAAGGGTTAAGGAGAAGAGAGTTAAAGGGACAGGAATTTTGCAGAACATGGAACAAGTAGCAATCTTATTCTTGCTATTGAATTTCAAGAGGAGATGTGTCTGTATGTCTTTTGTTTTAGAGTTTCAGTGACAATGTGAGAAGTACAGTGCATCCTTTAACTCAAAATATTTGCTAACAAACTTGTATTTTATATACATGAGTTGTTGTAGTAGTTGTGGATTTAAATAGTAGTTGTAGTTCTACATAATGATCTATATTAATTAAAATGTAAAAATGAAATAAGCTTACAGCAAAGGCAAGTTTGCAACAATAGACCTTTGGAAGGTTTTTTTGAAGGTATTTTTGAAGCCATCCAAAAAGAAAGTTAAGATTAAAAAAAATAGGCAAAGTACCTTACATTGATGAATTCTCAAATATCCTGAGTAATTATTATTTTCCATAACTTTGTCAATATTACGAGTGCACAGCACACCTGAAAATCAAGTCTCTTATTGAAGACATAATTATTTTGCATTTTTTCAGCAGGGGACATGTACAGGTAATTTTTTTTTTTTTTAATGTGACAGAGCTCACTTCAGGAAGATTGGTGAAATATAGTTTTGTTCAAAGTTTTCTGTACTAGTTAGGCATATAGATATGGTTTTTATAGCTGCAATTGGCCACTACAGCACTAATAAAATAATCATAACAGTCATCCTACATAAAGTGCTATGAAGTACTCCTGAGAGTTAAAGAAATCACAATGTAAGTGTAAAGTAATCCATATGGTCACGGTACAAACAGTTTCAACAAATTGTGATAACAATTGACATTTTATGTGTCCACAATGAAAATATATGGTCTTGCTTTTATAAGGCCTGTTCAAATATGGTAGTCATGGGAGCTGTGAAAAGAATGGAAGAAAAAGAGAAAAAAAGAAACTTTCAGATTATAATTCTAAGACCATGTTCCGTGCAATGAAGATTTTTGAGAAAGTTGCTTCACTAGAAACCAGAAGGTAGAAGATGATGGCAACAGACCACACAATGAATAAATAAAATTAGCCACGGATCTGGGAGACACTCAAGCGAAGGTATATGTGCAGTTCCCAGAGCATAACAGTAAAAATTGAGTAGACTGTCAGGGGGAGTACTTGCTCTGAAAAACGTGAACTGAGAAGGACTGGAACTAACGTTAATCTACTGCCTCACAAAATGAGCTGCTGCTTTGCTTTTAATATTAAGAGGTTGTAGTTATGGCTCACTGTAGGTAATGTAGATGTTCAAATAAGTTAATATAATTATATTGAAGCCTTACCAAAATGATAAATTAACATGCTTTTAAAGTAGCCATTCATTTGTGTATTTAAAAGGAAAACATAGATGTATAAAAGGCAACCGATTATTGTGTAATTTAAATACAATAGCACATATTTATTTACGAGAAAACATTAGGAAAAAAACAAAACTGGCTTCTGAGAATACAGTTGTAAGTATAGGTCAGGAAGGCTCTTTGCAAGCAACTCTGCCAGTCCGTTTAATCCAGTTCCAGTCCTCACCTGTTTTCTAGGAGAAGCTGTATTTTTTTATTTTTAATATTGTTTTTCTGTAAATGTAAAAAATATGCATTTGAAATTAGAAGATAGAGTGTGCAAGAAAGATGCTCTGAGGCAGTGGGACAGGGAACCAAAACTGGCTCTACACTATTTCCTATGCTGTCAAGTTTAGCTGGCCATTGAAGCAATTTATCTAAGGTTGTTTTCATGTTTCCATTTTACTTTATTTTGAGTAATACAATTTAAAATCCATCCCGATAGTTTTTCTCTGACATCAGAGGAGGAAAGGCTAGGTAATCATTCCATATACCAGAGGCTGATATCATAAATATCCAGCTTTAGTAAGGTCCAATAAACCCCCTCGTATTCAGACTCTAGTTCTGCATCTTTCTTCCAGCACTGCAATGCAGACAAGTTTGGAAAGTGCCTGCCTGAAAAATACATAAAAGTTAGGGTGTATGAAATGTCCACCTGTTCTCACATTATGTTAAACCCTCTGTTGGTGTCTCCCCAAACCAGGATGTTCAAACTCTGTGTTATGAAGGCTCTGAAGGAGGAAGGTCACTGTTGGGATGCAAAAGATCTCACGGTGCCAGAATATTAAAGTGTAAGCTTCACCTTTTTCCTTCCACCTTTGCTTTGGAGCAGTCATCTCTGTTCTTAAATCCTGGCAGTTTGGATATTCTAGGTGAAACCGCTACTCATTTAGTGTTTTAAGGTGGTTAGTGAGGTTTCTTTGCTCAGTCAGTGAGTGTTTTTTCAAATGTTTGTTCAAAATTGTTGTTTTTTGGAAATGGTTATTCACAGAAGTCCAAGAAACCTTTTTTCCTTCCTGAAAACCTGTTCGGAAACTTGACCTTGTTCTCTAAGACTGTTTAATATAGTAAATTGTTATCTGTATTTTCATAGTGTTTAATAGCATGAACTGAGCATCATGATCCAATTTCAATTGGTGCTGTAAAAACACAGATGGAAAAAGAAGGTCCCCAAAATATGCAGAAGATAAGAACTACCAGATGGACAAATTTAAGTTGCAGAATACAAGGCATGAATTAACCAATGCAAGCACATATTGCTGGCAGTGGTTTCAGTGCGCTCTTGGATTAGACAGTGATTTCAGATGAAAGTTTGTTTCTAATCTGGAAGTGCAGTTTGATTGGGTTTTGGTGAGTCTGAGGGTTAGGCCAGTGACTCTGGATGCAATTTTACTGTTCAAAGATTGTGTAAATGCGCTGTTTTAAAATTTCTGCTTTCTAAGTTCTTGTGGTCTTTCTAATTGTTTAAATGGTTCCTTTGCTCAAGTTTTGTATTCAATTTACCATGTGGCAGGAATTAGTAGTAAAAAGAAGAAAGGTGCAGGTTGCCTGAGTATTCTGAAGGCAAAATGAAGTAGAAAATTAAAGATATTTATCTCCATTATTCTCTTTCAAACTCGTTATTAACAAATCCAAAATACAAAGAAAATGATAAATTATTATTCAGACTCTGAGAGCAATATATATTTTAATGGGAGGAAAAATAGCCTGCTGCTCGCATATCGTGCTCTTTTCTTTCTTTTCTGGAATAAATGAGGTTGCAACTGTTCTGTGGACATCCCTGCCTATACCAAGCAGTCATTAGGTTACGTGGTGTGCTTTCATGGCAGACTGTACCAGTTGGTGCCAGCAGAGAGGTCAGTAATAACCAAAACAGATTACCGGTGACAAGGAAGTATGAATTGCCTCTCAAGCTCAAACTATTAATGACATTAAATTAACGCATGAATTTTTAAAATATCGATAAATGTTAGATAAATTTGAAAGGAAAAAGTCGGAGAAAGGTTAAAAATTACATTCCTGAGCATGTGATGTCTTGGATGATGTGCTCTTAGCTTTCATTCGGTGCCGCTTGCCTCGTAAGCTTTGCTCAGTGGAGAGCCTTTTATCATTTGGTTGCCAGTTTTTTCTGTGCCTCAGAAAAAAAGTTATGGGCTGCTTCTCTGATACTGGTGTCTGGAAGTCATGTTTACAAACCCGCGCTACGGCAGCCAACGTGCCAGCCTGTGTCCGCCGGGTGATGCCTGTGCTGTCCTGGCAGGACGCCCGGAGCCCTGGCGATGCCCCGGTCCCACGGGGACATCCCGGGGAGCTGGGCATTCTGGAGGAGTCTCCAGGACGGGAAACCAGACCTCGAATCGCCTTTCTTTCACTTGCTGGTTCCTCTTACTGCTGCAGCAGGGTGCAATATATGTGGGCGAGTATTTGGTTCTCCAGTAATCCCCAGAAAAAAAACGTTTTCCCTGAAGGATGCTGGTCATGTGGATTAGAAACACTTGGAGCTCCCTGGGGCCAGGTAGCTGCCCGACTCGTTTCTGTCTCCCGAGGCTGCACACTGCTCAAAGAGAGAAACTTGGACCACTATCATAAACAACTGGAGAGTGGTGCCATGTTTTACCAGCAGCAATAGTACTCCTTTCTCTGAAAAAGAGAATTAGTAGTAGCTGTTCTTAAAATAAACCTGTTTGTTGTCAGGTCAGCCAGCTCAGCCGGTGTACTTTTATCAGCGATTACTCTACATCAACTGCCTAGCTGCAAACAATCTTTTTTTGGTCAAAACAACTATAGGAGTAATGCCTAAAATTTCCTTCAACTCATATTGTACCGATTAGATTACTGCATACTGTATTTTTAAACAATCTTTGTTAACCTCAGTTGTAATGCTCCATATTAATACTTTAAAATTACTCTAAACAAATTGTCGGTCGTCCAGAAACATTGGACTATCAGGTAATCCTGATGGATTAACATGTTTGCTATAAGTGTAATGAAGTGTATTTTACCTGAAAAGGTTTTAATTAGAAAAGCATCAGAGATTTGTATAACACCAAACCATTAATCTGAAAATGGAATTATAGCAAAACCAGATGAACACACCTCATCAACTAAAAACAAATTTGCTATAATTATAGAAAATGACATAGTCTGTCTAATACGTAAATTGCAAGATAATGAAATTAGGGGTCATCTACTTGAATAATAGTGATTGTTTTTCAAAAAAAGCACACTACTGCACATAATGGAGTGGAAAAGGGGTTATGATAAAAGCTTTTCAAACAGTCTCTGCTGATGCTTGTAATCTGGAAAAGACAAACATGATCATGAAGAATATTTCTAGAAAGATGGACATTAAATCAGAATAATTGTATAATATACTGTTGTGCTCGCAATATGTTATATTTAAGGAGTTTTGGTAATTCTAAGACAAAGAGGTATTAAAAAAGGTCTCAAAGTTCATCTTCTGCAAATTGTTTTACATTCTTTTCTAACTTCTTTCAGTCATGAAATGTACAATAGGAGGGCAAAAATATGCCTAACAGGAGTGACTTGGTGACAAAAGTAGCTCTGTAAGTAACTGAATTTAAAATGAGAAAGGCTAAATGTGTTAATGATAACAGTTAAATGTCTTTCTGTTGTATAACCTCAGTATTGTTTCCATGTCTGTGAATATTCAAGTAGATCACAAAATAGTCACTGTTATGTATAACTGAGAGAGTTCAAAAGACCTGGGAGGATTTGTAACTTTATATTATCATGGCCTATCTGTTCATTAACTTTTTTTTGGTAGTTCCCATGCATCTTGTAGTGGTTTTAGAAAAGTTGGGGTATTCTTCTCTCTAGCATAGATCTTTAATAAGTAGTAACATGTTTTATCACTTTTGCCTAGGTACAATGACCTAGGTAAGATACATGATTCGGCTGATGCCCTCACACAAGGTTTTGGGACTTACAGGAATTCTGAGGCAGACCCAGATTCTGAGCCACCGCTTCCTTTTGCACTAGCCTAATGGTCAGTGCCCAAATCCAGATATTCAACATCTTTATATCTGTACTGCTAACATAAGCAGGCTTCTATTTTATTTTGGAGGATAAAAGTAAAATATAGTATCTGTCCCTGTGGACTATTATCATCATTGCCTAAATTGGGCAGTTTAGCAAAAAGCTTGGCAAAAAGCAAAGACCTTTGATAGGTTTTGACCAGGTTCATAACAAATTCTGACTGCAGCTGTATTAGCAGCTGGAATCCAGCTACATGATAAAGACGTGCTACATATTTGAGATCACTAAATATGTAATACTGATTATCAGATTCCTTTTCTAAGTCAAAGATATACAGCAAGCAAATCCTTGAAAAGAGTAAAAATGCCTTGAAAGGCCTAGGTTTCCTTTCATGTTACAGTAGATTGGCGGATCACCTTCTGAAAGTACATGTTGTTCATCAGAAAGAAGAAAGCAATACGATATCAGAATTCCATCTTTATACATAATTTTTCCCACTTTTAAAATGTGTGTATATATATTTCTTACACTTTATTTATATACACATACATACAATATATATATTACATACACATTTCTTACACACTACAGATATATATAGACACACCCATGCTTACCTAAATTAAAAAGTAAGACTCATTGAATGGAAGGTGACATGTTTTGTGATCACAGTTGACCAATCAGGTAAAACATAAGCATGAAATCAAGAGACATTAAGAAATGTCTAACCTATACAGTCTGGCTTCACAGACATCACAGCAGCTATGCAAACATAATTGCATTAAAATGCCTTGACACAAAAACGCCACCTCAGCTATTAATATTACTTTATGAAGAAGACCTCTTGCTACCTGTTGTAGCATTGTTACAGAACTGCCGATGCAAGATGTTCTTAGAAAATACCTTCCTTCGGTATTTTGTATGCCTCACTGATTCATAAGTCAAATGAAATTACACATACATGCTGTAAAATAGCATCAAATATTTTGTTCATAGAACCTTTTATGACAATAATTAACAATATCTCTTTTCAATTGCTAACATTTTTGCTTTCCTTAGTCCGTTCAATAATTCAAGCTTATTTAACTTCTATAAAATGACTAATGGCAAGGCAAGTTAAAATATATATATATATATGTATAAAATACATATTTTAATAGGTGTAAAATATATACATACGTATAAAATATACATATATAAGTATAACGTATGTGTGTGTGTAAGATAGTTTGAATACTGTGGTAAGTATCTCACAACATGCCAGGGTTAGAAATGTCTGGGGTTTGTTTTTCAGAAAGAAAATCTCATAAGTAAGTAAAACTTCTGCACCCTGGAAACTGACAGACATTTCTTGCCTTTGTCTTTGTTAGAGCCAAAATGTTATCCCAGAGTTCTGTTGGATAGATAGCCCCAGTTCTAAACTGAAAATAAGCAGTAATCAAGAACAAAGTATTTTTTCCATGACAGACAGGAAACACAAACCTGTTTTTTTAGATGCCTCTTTTTAAAATGCTGTCTCTTTTCTTTAGATTGCTGAAATATTTAGAATTAAATTCACTTCTGACACAATTAATTAATAAATCGAACACAAAATTTGTTCCAAACTTAATCCTCTCACTGTAGAAATAAGGTGAATGTGTTATTGTTGTGGTTTGACCCTGGTAGGTGACTGAGCCCCACAGAACAACTCGCTTGCTCCCCTGCGGCGGGATGGGGATGAGAATCAGAAAGGTAAAAGTGAGAAAACTCATGGGTTGAGATAAAGACAGTTTAATAGGTAAAGCAAAAGCCACGTGCACGCAAGCAAAGCAAAACAAGGAATTCATTGCCCACTCCCCACGGGCAGGCAGGTGTTCAGCCATCTCCAGGACAGCAGGGCTCCAGCACACGTAACAGTGACTTGGGAAGACAAATGCCGTCACTCCGAACGTCCTCCCTTCCTTCTCCTTCTCCCAGCTTTATATGCTGATCATGACGTCATATGGTGTGGGATATCCCTTGGGTCAGTGGGGGTCAGCTGTCCCGGCTGTGTCCCCTCCCAGCTCCTTGTGCCCCCCCCAGCAAACTCACTGGTGGGGTGGGGGGAGGAGCAGAAAAGACCTTGGCTCTGGGTAAGCCCTGCTCAGCAGTAACTAAACCATCCCTGTGTTATCAACACTGTTTTCAGCACAAATCCAAAACATACCTCCAAACCAGCTACTATGAAGAAAATTAACTCTATCCCAGCCAAAGCCCAATGCAGTTATATAACTTAAATAGTGCCATAAATGGTATGAAAGTAAGTATGTACCAATAAGGTCTCATTGCCCTCGCTTTGATGATGACCCAAGGTTGTTTAGATAACATCAGAAAATTGTCTGTCTTAATCTTTCTTTTTCAGGGTTAATGTCTTGGAAGTGTTCATCACATGGTTAAAAAGCTTAAGTTGCTTTTTCACTTCCAAATATTTTAATAGTGACAGATATCAGCAGTAGAGATCAGTATGAAAAAAATATGTTTTCCAGGCACATAACTGGAGACATGGGTCTCGGGTATAACAATATTAATTCACAGGCGTGTATTAGCCTTAACATAGTTGTCTTTCCAAGTCACACTAATATTATTAGATGAAACCAATATCCAGATCAAACTATCATCATAGATCTACTATTGTTATAACTGGCCTTGGTCTTGATATATCCATGGTATATGTCATGTGTATATCTAAGCTTTAGCAGATATATAGGATTACCCACATAAGCTGTACCAAAATATTATTTCTGCATGCTGTATTGATAAAATATGTACCACTGAGCAGCATTGTGTGTTCATATCAAAGCAGAAAAAATGTAACGCCCACAAAGAATTCCAGTTTTCTCTTCAAGCGTGTTACTTTCCTGTATTAGAAATAGGATTGAGCAACCTGTGTAGAGTTATCTGCTTTGGGGTAAGCCAAATAGGTCTCCAGTCTCCCCTGAGTATGTTGATCAGTCACTCAAGTAAGCAGTCAGTAGTCTAATGCCATTTTGATTTCCTGGGGCATCACAGCTGGCCTCCAGCTGCCAGTCCAGAAGTCTCGTTGCTCACATTGCACCTCTGTCCTATCTGTGGCTAGCTCAGGTACTCCAGGGTCTCTCAAATGGCTCTACATGCCTGTTTTTAGGTAGATGAGTCAAGCACTAGGGTTTGTAAGCTGGAGCTGAATTGCACCCGAGATGGCATTAATTTGACACACGCTGCATTAGTCTTTACCAGGAGCAGATTTGTGGTCAGGCTTTCTGCCTCAGTCAGAGATACAGTTTTATATTGGGGTTTTTTGTATTGTTTGCATCGTTTACATATAACATGACTTTTCCCACAGTGATATGCATGGTGTAAGAACTTAAGCAGATAAGGAGAGGAATGCAGTTACATCATGCTTGGGAAAACTAGTAAGAAAATTGTAAAGCAGTTAAGCTGCAGAAATATTGAATAGACGCAACTGCTTTGAAAAGGGCTGGGGTTTCTTGTTACTGGACACAGTTGGGTTTGTTCAGGTTGCCTACTTTAGGCCTACAGTAATTCTAACTGGTTTAGATTATTTCATCCCAATGAGCTTCAGTTTTAAACATGAACAGTAATACTGTTTCTATTTTTCTACCAACCGCAGCATCTGAGAAACAGAGATCTTTAGCCTCAGCATCATGATTTTGGAGGAATTTTGATTCCTCCAGTCATTAATGAAATATCAAGGAACCCCAAAGGACACTGAAAACTGATCCAGAATATCCAGTTGCTGTCTCTTTTTTGTCTATTCAGGGAAATCAGGCACCTTTACATAGTGATTAATTTCTCCTGAGTACCAAAAAATAGGTCAGCTAAGGTCTCAGTGAAAAAAAGTTCAAACATATATTGGTAAGGAAAAGAGATAGAAGTAATATTTAAATTATGTGAATTATTATGTGAATGTAAATTATTAAATTTTCTAAGAATATTTTTTCTTCCTTATAATAAATGTCATAAATATTATAAGGACTCTTAAATGCAGAGTGCTGCTTCAGAACCTCATCGTGTGTGCGTTTGTCCCTAACGCCTTCTGGCCACAGTGTTAATCAGATGAACTAATGTTTATTGCTGCTTTAGTTTTTTCTCATCTCATTTATGTAAGGATATGTCTACTGCTCACTTATGCAGTCTAGCACCTCTAGGCTAGTAACATGTTAAAGTCACTACAGAAGTGTAATAAAACATATGGGTCCACAGCAGCTGTGTACTCTGCACAGTATTACACAAATTGATTTTATACCCTTTTTTTTTTTTTTTTCCAAATCAGCCAGAGGATATTTATTTCATTATCTTTCCTTGAAAGTTACATAAACAGAGAGTTTCTCAGTCTCAGCTCCCCAAAATGGTCTACCCTTTTATTTTTCCTTATTTTGTGTTATTCTAGACTGTAATAAAAAAAGCTTATTTTAAAAAAATCTGTCTTGCTAGATGGTAATTCTATGCCTCAGATAAAAAAAATTATTTTTTATTCCTGTGTATTTCCAATGGTTTTTTTTTTATTAGAAGCAGGATTTTAGGTTAACATTAAAGAAGACTATGCATCATGAACTATTCTGAAACTGTTGGGTCGTCTTAATCTTGTCCTCTGGCAATGAAGAGCTTAGCACAGGTTGCAAAACTTGACTAAGAAGCAGGTAGACTCTTCATAATGCACTGTGCATCATCTTGTGTCATCATGGCTAGATTTGAATACAAATGTGAGCTACATCTTGGACTGCAAACCGTACAGTTATATTTCTTTACCGCTCCATTCAATTCCGTTTTCAACCATCTGGAACTGTGTGCACATTCATATCCGTTATGAGTTAAAACTTGACAGAAAACATTATGAGAAAAGTTTTGTGTACTATGAGCTGTTCTCCAATTAGCCTTCTGTGCACAAGTTTCCTCCACTAATTTGTTAGGGTTTTGCATATGTAAATGCCAGCCTCCAGTAAGGTCTACAAAAACACTGTGCATGGGTCAGCCAGATATGCATGCTCAGCCTTTCCTATCAATCAAATCTGGGATAACTGAGACCTCCAAATTCATGACCGAGTGCTTCATGGACACCAATATTTGTTCATAGCCTTTCTACCATGAAGTTAATTTGTCTTCACAACAGTAATTGAAAACATGTCCCAGGAACAGCAGCTAAAAAGAGCAAATAGCAACATTTTAGAGTTTTCTCTCAAACCAAAATATTCTCATGTCTTTAATCTTCTCCAAATGTCCTCCCCACTTTTTCCCTTCACGACAGTTTATAGAGAGTCAAATAAAAAAAAGAGAAGGGAATCATACAAAGCCTACATTGAAGGTCTTCAAATTTAAACCATTTGTGAATCTACATACAAAAACTTCATAGCAAATGCATAGTATAAAATACAGAACTGGGTAATAATTAATACAACTGTTTACAGATAATACAGAAAGTCAGTAGTTTATGGTCCATTTGAGGTCATTTCAGAACACACCCTAATTACAGAGTAGCTATCAATCAAAAAAACCAGATGAAACAGCATGATTCTTTAAGCAGTCTAAAAATGCACAGTACACATCCAAGTGGGATACTCATCATCATTCAAATTGTTGTATGCATGGACGTGGTTAAAGAAAAAAAAAAAAGTGTTTCTATGACAATAAAGATTTTATTTCTTATTTCAGTGAGTAAAATATAAATAACTCCAGCAAGCCTTCTAACCTAAGTCTCTTCATATATATGAAGTCTTTACATAATGATGACATCTCAGAACTTTTGTTTATACATAATGTAGACTGATTTTATACTAAATAAACTAACGGTAAGCTATCACTATTAGAGGAATGTAATGTGAGGAAAAATTTCACAGAATGGTTCTGTATAATATTAATCATGAAATAAAATTATTCAGAATGACAGGATGAGGGTGCAAGGTATGAAAATCACGTGCAGAGTCATCCGCAAAAATGTCTGCTCATAAATTTTTTTTTGTTTTTTTGCCCTGATGTTTTTCGTTGAAGAACAGTTCTAAGATGCCTGAAGTGTTGTCAAATGTAACTCACAAGATTTTAAAGAATCACCACATGCAATTTTTTTCACTTTATTTCTTGACGCTTCAGAAAATGCTTTGGATGCCTGTACGCAACCGTTATTTAACCATCCTAGAAGAGTATTATAAGCATAGTTACTAACAAGAGTAGACCACGTGGTCATAATGATGCTTTGCTGTGAAAGGAAAGTGTAAGGGCAAAGGGAGCCGTTGGATACACAGACCTGGCAGGCTCCTGGATGTCAGCAGTAGAAATATCTTTCATGATATACATCAGGCCTTTCAGACTGTCCCGAATATTCCAGATAAACTGAGAAGACATTTAGATTTCACACTTTCACTGGGAGAGGTATTTTTAATGTCTTTTGCTAGCATCTTGTTGAGGCTATTTGTCTACTGACCTGAGCCTCGAGAAGTTCTCAAACCTGTCACTCATGAGACTCTGCTCCGAGAAATGAAAGATGTAAGTAGTGTCATAAATGACTACTGTCTCTCAAGACATCCTCATTTTGCCAGAGGAGTAGAATATTGCAACTGGACAAATGCAGCCTCATTCTTGATTTCAATTGGGGTGACTTACAAATGTAGGGAATAGGTAAACACGCTGTGTCTGGAGGGCACATAAATATGACCTAGTAATAATAAGCAGCAGATATCATTCACTATACCTCAGAAATACAGTTTTTCTTTATAAAAATTCATGGTGAGATAACAAGTGGTAAAATGCCTATAGCATGCTTAAGGATGGTACAGTATTTTCTGTTTTTCCATTTGCTGGGTGTGCTAACACTGACTTCTAAATTTGCAGATTTGCTGTGTCCTCAGTCAAAATTAGAGATTATATGGCCTGTAAACTCTGATAACTATTAATTTATTAAATATTTTTCTTTCTTTCTTCATTTCACAAAATTGTTACTTAGGTGACATGGTACCTTTTCTTTTCCAAAATAAATGTAATGGCTAGAGATTAAGGATAAAGTCTTAGCCTACACAAAATTGTCAGTGACTTAAGTGTACCTAGGACTTACATCAGGTCACTGAGTCTTCCTTTCTGTTGGGGCATAAGGGCAGATTCTGAAGCAATTCATAGAGCACTACTAGAAATTATGAAATTTTTTTTTTTTTGGTAGCAAAACTCGAACCCTGTTGAATGCACCAGAGAGAAAAAACAGCCAAACATTACATTTTCTTGGCTTTATCACCCTAGATAACATGAAGTAGGGAGTTCTTTTTATCTTAGAGGAGGGGGTTTTGTTTACTTTTCAGTATTTTATCTGAACGTATTTTGCACATTTTCAAGATTTTGGGGTTTACATTCGGGCCAAAGATCATGATTAGTGTGTCTGTTGCATTCCACACTTAAAAGTGAGTGGTTTTAATGTAATTCAGCTAGAATGGGAACCAAAGGAAATTAATCATTCTGTAATAATAGTCCTATAAAATCTGTGACCTATCAGAAATACTGACATTGGACTCAGTATAGCAGACAGATTGCAAAAAACAGCAGGAAAGATTGTTTGACAGATAGTTTTAAGAAATATGAGTAAGAACCAACTCTGCCTTAAACAAAATTAATTTAATTCTCTAAAAAAGTTATTTTTACAAGTGATATCGTACTTTAATGATTCATTTAAAAATCTCAGTTTGGTTTCCTGTAGAAATATATCTGAAAACATGAACAAAATTGCAGCTTTGTTAAGATTTTTGTAGTCTTGGCTTCATAACATGAGGGAAGTGGATGAAGTTGAACACTGCGCTGTCAGGAAACGTTGTATTTTCTAGTTTTATTTTTAAATTTGTAGTTGAATTTAACACTTATGAATTTGAGCAATTAATAAAGAGCAGAGCCTTGAAATGGTCCTTACAGATCTCCCCATCTGCTTTAGCATTACTACCATTACTACTACTCTGAGCAGCTTTGGGGCAAAGGTTGATTATGGGAGTGGTAGTTCGTGGTGTGTGAAACTTGAAGCAATCAGAGCACCATCAAATGCATTTTTCCCTTTTTCCTCAGGGCTTAAACTTGTCATCCAGAAGCATGAATCTGGTATTCTCACTCTGCAGGTCTCAGTTATAATGTCAGGAGACCGTTTAGTGGTGGAGTCTTTGCTTCCTAATGTCTGGGTCCTCCTATGGAAGTTAAGGCTTTATACTGTTTTTTACTCAGCCAGAGAAGTAAATGACCAAACTGGTTTCCCGTGCTGAAGGATGGGTAGAAAGAGATCTAAGAAGAACTACGTGTACATGCTGTGCATGCAAGTGTCCTCACATGACAGTTACAGATACCAAATGTTCTTAAAGTTACAATTTTAGTTGGAAAAAAAATAAATCACTGTAAATCCCATATAATTGCATACAGATTAAGAGATGTCAAATGAGAGAAGCTGGTCAATATATACAAGAGGAAAATTATTCAGGACATTGTCAGCTCACAAAAATGAGCTAGACGTGGCTATTTACACTCTTAAGTATAAGTTTTTTAGCCAGTAGCCTCCAACCCATCTCTGGAACCAAATCACTCAGCAGTATTTTGGGTTGGCATTTTTTCTATCATCTTCCCTGCTTTTCTTATATTATTCTGTAGTGAGAATGGAAAAGAACTATGGAACAGTTACTTTCCCTGACAACGAACAGTTGATTTTTGCTCCATTTTCTACTATATTCTCCTTTTTCTACTATATTGACCACTATAGTGATATATAAATAAAAATACTCTCCTCTAGCAAGGCCAGAATTTAAGAAAACAGTAAAGGAACTTTGCTCAAATGAATGATGAAAATGTCCTTTTTGTCTGTAGATTTTAATGCTAAATCTTCTTTCTCTTCTTCTTTCTCTGTTCTTTGACATTTAGCTGTTAGATTCAATAGCTATCATTAGGACAAAGGTACTATTTCCGAAGAAGAATGTGACTCTTACTTTCCTTTTGCCTTAAGATTTGGCACTGGCATTATTTATACTTTTATCCAATAAAGAGAAGCTTTCTAGAAAGTGATTCATGTTCTGTCTGTTTAAAGAATGCAGAGGCATATACTCCATTCAAAGGAAAAAAAAAAAAAAAAGATTTTTAGGCCTTTTTTATGTCATGTCTATCCTTTTTATATCATTTTAATGGTTCCTTCAGTTTTTATGGAACGGAGGCTTTATTGACTAGTCAGCCTAAAATACAGTGGTAAATATTATATATGAGCTAAATAAGTTGATTGTTATTTTGCCAAGTAGATGTCTGAAAAATATGAAACTTCCCACTGTGATCATCTAAAGAGAAAGCTCATTTAGTCTCTGAAGAAACTATAGCAGTGTTACTTCTTGGTTTTGTTTGCATTTATTGCCAGAAGCCAGCTGAAGAAGTATAAAAAATACACCTCTATGAAGAAAAAGCATTTGAGGAAAAATATTTGGTTTTGATTGAAATAATAGTTCATTCCTTCCATTTTGTAAGCAGCTTTTTAGATGACCCTTCCTCCAGTAATCTGAAATAAACATTGGGTTGCAGAAGGCAAATCCATTCTTCCTTAGTATATATGCTCCTGGTATAGCAAGAATTAATATTGACTGTTTGCGTGTTGTTTTCCTTCTCCAAAAACACCCCTTAAACTGGCTAGTACTTGCAAATGCTAAGGAAATAAAAGCAGCCTCCCGATGCCCAACATGCTAAGCTTGTTCTGACCCTTGACATACCATATTTCTAGAGTTGTAACAACTGTAGTTGGCCTTAGGACAGTAAAGTGAGGAAAAGATTTTCCAACTAAGGAGAGTGAACTCATGCTAAAAGGCTAAAAGCTATTGTAAATGAGTTTGTCTGCAGATGGAAGTTAGGTGCTCCGTATGTGCAGGAGAATATATTTTGAAGTCTTTGAAGGGCTCACTAGAAGAGTTAACAACTGTGGTGTTCCAGTGCTGGTGAAACTGGACACTTGGCTTCTGTCTCCAGAATCAGAATACCAGGCAACTAGTAAGATTTTTTAAAAGTTGGACCATTAAGAGAATTTTTTCCTTTTTAGGCATTTAAAATGCACATTATCAAGTTTTGTATACTGTTGAGTTGATTGATCTTTTTTTCAAAGAAAGCTGCAGTGATTATGTCAGTGAGTCTAAGAAAAACATTAAATACTATAAAACTCTTGATAAACCCACAGCAGTGGCCGCCCTACAGCTGAGAGCGTGAGGTCTGAGTTACATTGCTGCAAGTAAGGATTATCAATCAAAATCATTTTCTCAGCCAAAACATGCCTTATTCTGCTGAAGAAGGAAAATTCACACCCCTTTGCATGAGAATAGGAATGGAGGAAGAGAGAAATGAGCAAAGTTCACATGAATCACAGAAGGTTCTTAAGGAAATCACAGAATATGTGAGGTTGGAAGGTGCCTTTGAAGATCGTCTAGTCCAACCCCACTTCTTAAACCAGGGTCAGCTACAGCAGGTTGCTCACATCCATGTCCAGTTGGATTTTCAATATCTCTGAGAATGAAAACTCCGCAACAGTCTCTGGGCAACCTGTTCCAGTGCTTGGCCACCCTCACAGTAAAAATAAGTGTTTCCTGATGTCCAGAGGGAACCTCCCGTGTTTCAGGTTGTGCCCATCACCTCTGGTCCTGTCACTGGGCACCACTGAGCAGAGCCTGGCTCCCTCCTCTTTTACACCCTCCCTTCAAAGATTTGTGCACGTTGAGGAGATCCCTCTTGGACCTTCTCTTCTCCAGGCTCAACAGTCCCAGGTGTCTCAGCCTTCCCTTACATGAGAGATGCTCTAGTCCCTTCATCATTTTTGTAGCCCTTTTCTGGCTTCGCAACTTTCAAACTGCTGTTTTTTTCAAGGTTGTATGTACAAAGAATAGTCAAAGCCACTCTATAAAGCTTACCATAAGAGGAATAAGGCAAATTACAGACGCTTCTTCAGGAATCAAGTGATATCTTCTTTAACTTTTAATGTATGGATAGACTTTGGGTGCTGTTAACCAGTCTCTTGTCACTTGGAAGGCCAGAAGAATGACGGGGGGGAAATAGGTCTGAGAAGCTTTTGTGGCTGGGATGAGGCAAAGCAAAAATTATTAACTCATCTGTTAGCTACAAAAGATGGTGGGGCAAAGACTTAGTGCTTTTGAAGCTATTTCAAACTATTTATTCCTTTCTTTTTGAGTGGTACTGAGTTCTGGAATGAGTTGTGAAGGGTGCGTGGATGGAGGTGTGTAAGACTCATATTAACAGAAAAGTTCATAGCTTCTTGCATCTTTTAAGGGCCTTGAGACAGGTCAAGTTGAATAACGACTGAATGTAATGTCTTCACAACAGGCACATCTACTTTAGTATTTTATTTAGGATGAAAAGTATTATTTTGAAGGAGATGTTCTGACCATCCCACCTTTCAATGTTTTCATTACTGTCATGGAAACAGTGCTGGAGTGTAGGAAGTGAAGGCTGAAACTTAACCAGATGTTTTTCTGCAAATCTCACATGCACCACAAGATTCTGTAGTAAAAACTCCCAAAACCTCAGCAGAAAGTGCTTTGTGCTACAGAACCACGTGTTGCGGTGCCCTGCTTGTTAAAGATAATGCACAATGCAAGCACAGGAACTGGTTTTCTTTGTCGGTCACAGACAGCTAGACCATTTTGAGGTGGAAAGCCCCCTCTTTTTGAGAGGGAAGTTGACAACATGATGGGTCATTTGTAGTAACAGCTTCTTTGTAGCTGAACCCATACAAAGTGTTTAGATGAAGTTTGCAAGTCAGAGTTCAGCCAGCACAGGAGCTAACTTCACAGCATCTGGGCAGATGTTTGATTTCCTTCAATGCTGGTGTTGTTTGTATGGAGATATGAGTTGTTTTCTTTGAAAATGTTGACACTTAAACTAATGATCTGAGCAAACGTGCCATAACATATTTATGTATATGGATACACACACACACACACACAAACATACACACATGCACACCAAATGTACTACAGTGTTCATAAAGCTCTCTACTCTACCTGCCTTCCTTCAAGTTGTTTCTCACAGAAATCCTTCTGAAGGAACTTCTGCTGATACACATGTGAAAAAAATCAGTGTGTCCTCTAACAGCCATTTCTATGTAAAATACATTAATGCAGTTAATTAGTATTGACCTTTTAGAATATTCATCATGCCATTGCTTTATTATCCTGAAAGTTCACTTTAAAGGAGGTATAGCTGGTCCTGCAGGGAAAGGCTGAAAGAAATCTCAGTTGGGTTTTATTTTTATGCTAATGTTAGAAAAAAGTAAATGGTTTCTGCTGGGTAGCCTTAATTTGCAACATCATTACACATACCATATTTATTTTGTGTTATTGTAAACTTTCTAAGATTATATTATTCATCAGATGATTACTTGGGTAGAACATGAAAGGTATTTGTACTGAAATAGCTTAATAGTCATGCTTTAGCATATTTTCTTGCAGAAAAAGTGTCTTTATCCAAATAAGCAAAGTAATAATGATCCCTCAAATACCACTGCAAGTCCATTGAAGATTAATAATCATGAGTAGTATTCAGGATCTTTTAATACAGTATATGAATGATTTCTTCTAAGTCTTCAGTCAGTTTGTGTAAAGATACATGAGATTATTGTTGTTTACCTGAGTTTCCATGTTTTCTGATAATGTTTTTCTAGAGCTCTACTCTGCAGACTTCATCTGCTGTTTTGTAAAGAAACTCAAATGTGATGAACTAATAGTAAGCCTATCAAAAAACCAGCTAATGCAGGTCATAGCCATGGCTGGTCATTTTTGTACTCCCCCATTTAGACTTCCCTCATTAAAAAGAAACATCTCTTGAGATGTAGTTTCCGTATCTGCAGTACCCAAATTACAAACAGATGCAAAGAAACAGACTTAAAATCTACATGTCTTTTTATACATACATTCTTTTTTTCAGAGTTTTCAGAGTGCTAAAATATGCTTCCCACTGCATTTGATGCTTACACCTTGCAAAATCCTAGTCTGGATTTCTACAGTTCATAATTTCTTTCAAATTCCTGCTGCTATACTGGGGTTATTCCAGTGCTTCTTACTTAACTAGGTGGTGGCACTACTAGATTTTCCAGTTTACAAGTTACTATGGTACCTACTAAAGCGAGGTTTAGGGGACAGTCACTCCAAAACAGCTGCCATCTCAGCAGGGCTAATGGAAGTGTTTGATATTTGTCTATGGGGTCACGTAATGAGCTAAATACATTTATCTCATTTTCATATTAATATCAAGTATATTTGATAATCTCCAGGTTACCCTAACAAATGCATCTGTTTTTATAAATGTAAATGGAGTCACTGAAATTTCTGCTGTAGCATTTTTACACAGAGTTGAAAAGGAATTATTCATAAATCAAAGAAATTGCAGTTGGTCAGTGAAGTGCAGGAAGCAACACTGTTCTGCCGCATCAGTGCTTGCATCTCGACAGCAGCAGCAGAACAACCTTCCTTTGGATGGGAGGGCTGTCTAAATCATCTCCCCAATAAGTCAAAGAGGTAAATAAATTTGGGAATTGAGAAGAACTGAATGTGTGTATAACTCCCAAAGAGCACCCAGAGAAATAATCTATAAACCCCAGTATGTTTCAGTAGGAACAGATGCTTATTAAGGGTGTGGAACAGGAATGCAGGACAGCAGGATTCCTGAGGGTGATTCTGGGAGCTGGATATGTAGAGAAATCTTCTAGATTTGATATTCATACATCTAGTTTAAGTATAGATTACTATAAACATTTGCAACTGTTTTCTATTTTGCATTTTCTTTAAAGGGCTTTTTATTCTACCCTGAGTTAAAGGAAATGTTGAGGTACAAAACACTTCTTACCCATTTAGGGGAGAAAGCAGGCTTAAATACAAAACCTGGACTGCTGGAGACACTTTTGCAATCTCCTAGCTTTACAAGTTATTTTTCAGGCTTGACGCATAGACATAACTTGGCGCAGTCTGAAAGTTAGCATACAGAAGCCAGGAAAGGAACTTTCCCACTCAGAGATGGGTGACATTTAGGAAGGCTCTTCAGTGTGAAAGTAGTACCAAGTTCACATGAATGTCCCGAGTCCCAAAGGTGCTTACAGCTGTACATACTTGGAAATAGAAAGACAGCCTTTTACTAAGTGTATTTTCAAAACTTACCACAGAGGGGCCACACTTTGTCTGGAGTCTGTGTGTGCTGCTGTTCTGCTGTGTAAAACTATTTCTGCTGGATGATACAAGAGTGAAAGTGGGTGATTTGGGCAGAGCTAGGCGGGTAGATACACGGATGTGTTGAGATACCTGTGTTCCCCTGAACTAGTTTGTTCTTTGGTGTCTGGTTTAGGTTCCAGGAGCAGGCATCCAATAAAGCATAATTAAAACACCTAATCTGATTTTGCCAGTGCTGTTGTTCCTGCTGCTGCCATTCATACTGTCAAAGGACAATTACTCTCATTAACTAAAAGAAAGTACTGTTTAGGGGAATGCAAATTCAAGGAATCTTACTCAGCGCTTGGCCTGTCATAAAGGTAAGCAATCTCTGACTGTCTGCTAAAACTTTACACTTCCCATGGGCAGTGAAGCGGTGAATTTTTAACCAGTGTCATGCTTCTTTCTATACCCGGTGATTAACGTGCTGGTAAAAACTTTATGCACACTTAATCATTCATAACCAAACATATCTGATTCTGTGCTGCTAAAAGCTTCAGCATTTATAATTAAATGACATCAGCAGAAAGAAACCAGCTAAATCTGGAACGAGATAGTTTGAAAGCTTAATGATAATGTTTAAATCTTCCTCCATATTGCACTTGTGGCATTTAAGGGGGTTTCTTGGTGTTTTTCATCATGAGGGAGGGAAGAGGTAATAGCAGCTTCTTCACAGTGTTTTCTTAGGTACACTGCATTTTCTTGGCTGGGGAGAAAAAAATGGGGCAGTGCTGCAAGAGCAGCGTAGACATTTTTACAGGAATATATACTACAAAGTATGTTTGAAGCCATAGGCATGAATTTTCAGTGTGTAAGTTTGAAGAAAATGCTCAGGAAGACAACTGTTGGCTGTGAAGATTGTGAAGAGGAGGGGAGGGACAGTCTTGGGATTCAGCTTTCTCATCTAGGGACTCTTACTAAATTAGGGTGTTCGTCAGAAATAAATTAATGCCGAATTACAAGACAGTCCCATCTGCTGTTCCTTAACCTGCGTCCCCATAGAAGAGAAGGAAATTTAACTTCTATCTCCTAGCCTGTGAGAGGGGGGTTGAACCTCTGAAGGACTGGATAAAAGTTGAGGCATTAGTGCCTCTTCGTCAGGCTCTGGTTTTAATGGCAAACAGGGACTGCAGAGCCAGAGGGGTACGCATGTTCTCTGGTCACACCCTGAGCACGAGCTCAGTTTAGAAATAACACAGTTCATGAGTTTGATGGAACTGTTGTTTCTCGTAGAGTAAATTCAAGAATATAGCCTCATAATTTTTCATATTGTTTCTTCCTATAACTTTTACGATTTATCAAAACTCATCAAATGTAGCATACCTTAGATCAAAAACTAGTATTATCTAAAACACGTATGTGTATTTAAGAAAAATTACCTATGGATATAAAGTGTTTCTGTGAATGCTTGGAAGTAGACTTTTCATATTTTCATGTAATCCACTAAATAAATAAATAAATACACTTTAAAATCCAGGTTTTAAAACAGACTTTTCACTGTTTTTTTCTGTTGGGAAGATGTTAAGCAATAGTAAAGGGGAATAAATTACAAGATGAAATGTTTCCACTCTGATTCCCCCCCCCCCCCCCCCTTATTTTGTGGTCCCCTAAAGCAGGTGTAATAGATGGATCAGTGGTCTAATTTATTAATTCCCTGAAGTTTGAAAGAGATATCTTAGGGCAAAAGAATGTGGAAGCTGTCTGAAGCAATGCAGTATTCAATTATTTATTTGCCTCTCTCCTTAAAGACTGCTTCAGTTCCAGATCTTCCCATTTCTCCTATATAATTAATGGGAAGTATAAAATACAGCTCAGAGAAACTTGGCTGGATTTGAAAGCATGTATGCATGTCATTTCTTTCGTTCACCATAGAAAGTACATAGGCATATGCATGCCGGTTTCTGCTTATTTGTTCAGCAAATACTTGACATGTCATGTGTTTCGCTGTGTCCTGAAACTCAAGACACCTGTTTTGCCAGACAGGTTAGTTGTAAGTATAATTTGCAGGAAGATATCTGCATAGATGTATAAAAAAAGATTTATAGATTTATAAGTGGATATATTTATAATATTTTTTAGGCCTAAACCATTATTTTAACTTAGTAGTTAGACATCCGAAAGCTACATATTCCTATTTGTTTACTCACCAGAGACAATGTTTTACAACAGAAACCTTAACTCTAAAATATAGAGGGGATGCGGGCATGTTCTTGGAAGGTAAAAGGTTTAGGCATATTTTCCTGGCTGAGGAGAATGCTGAACCCAGATCTTCCATTTAAAGGGTAGATTCTAAGGTGAGAACCACCACTGCGTTCTTCAGCTGCTTCTTTGCTTCTGTTTCTTGAAAAAAAATTAAGAAACCAACTGATTGCCTCAAATGTGAAGTGTAAAATCAAAATCGTTGAGGAGATTCCAAGTTGTTCATCCCAGTGCTTCATAAATCCCCAAATAGATTCCAGATCCCATGCCTCTTCTGCTTTTGGGTTTTTGTTAGCTTGGCATAATCAACCAGTCAACAGATGCCTTACTTCTAGACACTCTCTTTTCCCCACCAAGGGAAATGCCCAGATGGGAATCGATAGCTACAAGCTCCGACTGCCCATGCTCTGAACCAACTTGGCATCAAACTCGTGAAAGTAGAACTTTCAAAAATCAGGGGCTAGACTTTTAAAAGTATTTATGTGCCAAAGAGTATTTTAAATATCAGGCTTTGCACAGCTGAGGATCTGAAACTCCACTGTTTCATGCCTGTGGCACTTTGGCTCCTAAATACACAGGGGACATATTGAAACACGTTGACTTGTGCATCCATTCATTGCAGTAAATTGTAGATAGTTGTTAGATTATGATAAAAATAAGCCTGGGTATCAAACAAGGTTTTCAAAATATAGCAAATGCTAGTTTGCTTTTTTTAAGACAGATAAATGTGATAAAGACTATTTAGAACACTATAATTAGATTCCTTACTCCTCGCTGTCACATATATTATTACCTGTATTGAGGGAAAGTGTGTGTGTGTGTGTGTAGGAAGTTTATGAGCTGATTTGTATATAAGAATTCTGCAAGAAATATAAAAACTGAGTGATATGGTTGAACACGGGATATGCTTTGTGTTTGGATTCCCTATGTAGTTTCTAGATAAGTAAAATCCAGTAAACATAGCATTTCACTACTGATGAAGTCTTCAGCATTTCCAATAACTGAAGACTGGGCAGTCTTGTCAGGGAGACTTGTATATATTGTTTTCCACAACAAATATTTTAAAGTGTAGTGCATACTTTTTGCTTCTATCTCGAAACCTATGATATAAAAAAATGTGCCTATGGATAAATGCATTCTCTTTCAGTGCAGCCCTCTCCCAGGTTTGCTAGACTGATCTGCGTAACTCAGAAGATTCTCTGTAAGGAGGCAAATGCTCTATTGCAGTCACAAGCAGTACTGTTTTCTTAAAATTCAGATCCTGTTTTACACTCTGATGTCCTAATCTGAGCCTTTCAACAGGAGAAAACAGATGCAAAAATCATACTATTAAGTGTGGTAAATATAGTGATTTATAGAATTCAGCCCTTGCAAGCTCTCTATACAGAGGTTAACAGAATTATTTATTTCTCTGTGTCTGGAGCTAATTTAGCACTAGAAACCCCAAAGTAAGTACAGTTTGCCCTTGAACAGTAGTATAGTTTAGGAATGTAAGGCAGTTTCTTTATTTTGAAAGTTGTGTGAGCTGTGTGGATAACAGATTTCTTAATTTGCACACATTATGTAGATGTCTCGTATTGTTTTTAATGTTTAGTTTACAGTAACCCAGGTCATGATGTGTGACACTGGAAGCAGGGTGAATGAAAGCAGAACCTTTCCCTCCCGTTTGTGAGAAAGGAAAGAGTGGGGAGGAGAACTGTCTTAACAGCTGTCATTGACAAAGATTATTTAAAAGCTGTAAAAGCCTTCATTTGCCTTCAGGAGTTGTGACATATGGTCAGAAATGGTTTGAAGATTTATTGTCATCTTTGTTGGATGAGATTCAAAGTGTTCTTTAACAAGGATCTTGTCCCTCATCATCCTTGGAAAAATCCTTCAGAAATTGTAAAGCATACAGAAAGCAGACAGAGCCTCAGATTTTTTCTTGATTTTTTTTTTTTTTTTTTTTTTTTTTAAGAAAGGCAGTAAGCAGGGTTTCCAGATGAAATAAAAGAAATATTCATGGTAAAAGTGAACCTTATTTTTTCTTGCAGTCCACTTTTTTACCTGACACCATTTCATCATATGCATCAATGACAGATTGTTCTTACCCAGTTAATTCAAATTTCAGGTGCAAACTGTGCACACTACACTTCACAGGGTCATGGAGGCATAAAGCTTCTCCATGCAATTACAGCTATCCATTTTGTCTGGACTTCCCTCCCTCCATAGTTAGATGTGGATTTCACAGTTTGAAGGCATGATGAGACCTTTCCACCCATAAAAGCCCATCAAAACTTGTGAGGCCAAGAAAATGACAGTCAGGTACCAAATGACAGGCTGCCTGATCAACCAAAGTAAAGGCTAATGGCAAAGGGAAGACAATTGCCTGAGCATAGAAATGCTTAGAACCAAAAATAGCCCCAACTGCACCTCTTAAAATGGTAATGGACAAATCTTCTCTAACTTCATTTTCCAAGCTGAAGGTACATGGAACAATACTGTGCCTGCTCTTGCTCCCACTGACTGCTGCACCTGTGGGAATTCAGAATAAAGCCCGTCACGGTGAATATTGAAAGGCACATTGATCTGAAGGTATACGAGGTACCAGTGAGATATGGCAAAGGGCACCTTTCTTATCCCTCTTAAATTTTGCATGTCAGACTGATTTAAGCTTTAGCTGAATAAAATCCTCCAATTTTAGCAGGCTTGACAAGAATTTATTGTGTTCCAGTAAGAAAATAACACAGAAACATAATACTCCAATCATATTTTTAAAGGTAGCTTCACAGTATAAAGTTATGGTGCTTGCATGGTAGAATTATAGTTACTTTCAGATTCAGTGTCCTTGGTTGTTTCCTGAATAACAATAATATATCACATAAGCGGGAAAAGAATCATCTACATATGTAAAACTTCTCATTGTCTCCTATCTGGGGTTTAAGCAGAGCCATTGCAAGCAGGATGGGGACAGGACTTGGCCGCCACGTTAGTGCTCCACTGGCTCATGGTGGGAGGCGAAAGGCGCCGTGCAAGCCTTGCACGCTTTCATGACGACCTCGTGAAGACCACGAGGGAGGTGGTACGGTAGTAGTGACAGGCAGAGAAGCCGTGTAAATACATTTTCACCAGGGCTGCTTGGAGCACAAGGAATCTGAAGAGCAATAAGGGGAAGACAGACTTGGGTGTGACACCTGGCCAGGGAGTTTTATCACCCCCTTGATTTTGTTGCTGTTGTCACTGAAGTTTTCTGCTTCTTTTGGGAGGAGGGAGAGTCTCTAAATAACTGCATGGCATGCTCTTTGCCGTGTTTCCAGGTTGGATGAAATCTCAGCCAGGATTATATAAAAATAAACCCACTCATTCCAGCATACTACATCACATCTGCTGGAAGATTCTGGCTACACAAGTGGTGGCAAATTAGACCGGTCCAGAGCTGTCCTCCGGCAGTGGGGCCAGCAGACCTGTCGATTCAGCTCCCTTTACCTCCAGGTGTTGCTGCATGCAATAAGTCCGTGGGCACGGTGGCTGCCACGTGCCACTCCTAACTTCATTTTTTCCATACCTGCCACTGCAGGAAGGAAGATGGTCCATAACTGCCCTACTTCAGGGTTCTTTTTCTGATAATGTTTTTACCTGTTTTATTCTTTCTTCAAATGCCCCAAACTTTCTATGGAGCTTCATTCTTCCTGGCAGAAGCTTTGTTTTCCTGGCAGGAAGACCTTCCTAACCCTCAGGCTGTCTTCTTTAGTCTTGATTTGCATAAATTTGCATAAACCCACCAATATAGGGCCTCCCATCTGCTTGCACTATTATCGCTGAGTGGTAGGAACAACAGGAATGTTCGAAACAGAGCTGCCAAACCTGCCTGAGATGCTCTCCTCTCTCACACAGGGGCTGCTGCAGTGCAGCAACTTGAAACCAAACTTCCAGGTGTGAACGCCACCCACCACAGTGAAAAACTCCCCCTTCCAGTCTGTCCATGGGTCCAGACTGGCACATACCGTTCCTAGAGGAGCACAGAGGCAGTGGGAATGTCACCAGCAAGGAGAAGCAAGCAAGGAGAAGCAAGGTCCTCATGGACTGCCCTGGTACTCCTGGTTGTGCCGGCAGGGAATTCCATGCTGTCGGAGAGGCATGGCTGTACCAAATACCTGATCGGCAAAGCAGCCACCACGTCTGCGCCCCTGGAAAGGGCTGTCTTCCTAGTGCCCATCTCCATGTCAGGACTGTGGGATGGAAATAAAGGAGTACATAAAAACAGAGATGTCCGCTGCAGAGTGGAAGAGGAACCAGCCTTGATAAGGAGGAAAAAAAATACTTTTCTCTCCATACCTACATCTTGAATAAGCAAGATGAGCTATCCAAGATGATAGCAAAGCAGTCTTGGCCTTTTGTGAGTGATGAATCAACGCAGGCCCATGTATGGTGCCTCAGAAATTGCTCCAACAGGATATGCTTCCCAGTATTATTCGGTTTCTGAGATGCAGAACTAAGCCCTAACAGTTTTCTGAATCACTTGAGATTTGCTCCTTATTAATGCTAATTTAAATCTTCTTGAGGGAGTTGGTAGCACATCTGTCACAGGCAGAAAGTCTCCCTTTTTATTTTTATTTTTAGTTTTTTAGGAAGGAAAGATTATACTTGGAAGCAAATCTTAGTCATTTTCATTTGATTTTTACATGAATCACTGAGGTACTGCTCCATGACTTAAATTAACCTTGTTGATACAGTTATATAGAAACTCGCACTCTCCAGTGGCCTTTAATTCCTAGTCTTTCTTCAAACACCTGTTTTTGAACACAGAGCCAAGGCATATATATGACATATAATGGCGCAGATATATTACTAGGAACTTCAAATACCCTGTCCCATGGATACTTATTGTCTCATTAAATAACTTGTGAAAAGGAATTTGAGTTATCCACATTACATGATAGGTAGGAGACCTGCGTAATGAATTTGTAAGTTTATCCTAATCAGATGCTGTTTTCCAGATATAATTTCTTGACTAAGCCCTGGGCTAAGGACAGCTCGGCAGGGGGCTAATTATAGTGGTGCTACTAGTATGAAAAATAGTTGCTTTCCCTTATGGGAAAGTTTCGGTAGACTACTAGGTCAAGATAATGAAGCACTGTTTGGCAGTCTGGGAAACTGCAAATAACAGTTGCTTTTCTTAGAAGCAGAAGTTGCTGTAGATGATTTTGATGAAATCTGTGAAATTCTGTGAAAGACTTACCATTGCTTCCAGAGAGTAATTCCAGTGAGTAGGACAAATAGGCTACTGTACTTTATTTAACATACTACATTAGAAATGTCAGCATGCATGAGAATAACGCATCATGTGGGTGAAGGAACCATTGCTTCTAAGGGGAAATCAATATATAATAACCACTAATATCAAGCCTCTATTCAGTATAATGGGGGACAGCGTTTTCAGAGAGCCTGCAATATGCCTGCAATACGCCTGCAAGGATCATTCACTTAGCACTCCAAGAACAGGTGCTATAACTGATCTTGCCATTCATGCATCATAATACCCATTTGTCCCTTACATTTTGGGTTTACACAGTGAGCTGTAACTCTGTAGATAGAGAGGAAAGTAGGACCTTTCTTGTAGCTGTACAGAAATAGACATTAATTTTACTGTTGTGCATACATTGTAAGAAGGGAGCAGAATCACAGAATCTCTGGATGTAGGGTAATAAGCATGTAGGAGAAACCTGAATTATATGGATTACAGAATGTTAGGACAATCAGGCTTTTGGCTTAGGCCTTAACTGCTATGCAGCTATTAGCATGTTGCATACCAAGGTCAGGGAAGATTTACTTCTTTTTTCTGGAGTGAAGATGTATATTTATGTGGTCTCAGAGGAGGAAGAGGCAAGCAGATCTGTGCTTGAATTCTTAGGTATTGTTTAAAGACTCTGAGGTTGGATTTTGAAATTATTTTGCATGTTTTTTTGTTGCCACTGCATCTAGTCTGTTTTAGTTTTAATTTAGGGAATAGCTTAATACAGTGCTCTCAGTGGAGCATTTGTTTCCCATTTAAACACTGCCAAAATTTGCAGTACAGAGTGTAAAATTAATGAAAAAAATACTGGTATATGGTTTTCTAACATCAGCTGCAGTTCACTGTAGTTCTATAGCTATGGTGCCTACATGGTGGATGAATGAATGTGCATGGTTTATAAGGGGACTAGGTCATATGGATCTTTCTAACATCCTGTATGTCAAAGCTCCACCCTTATCTCTAAGAAATTTAGGAAGTCAGCCAAAAATTGTGGGAAAACAGCATGATCTTCCCTATATGCCAAAAGTGTCATGGAATTTCTTTCTTACTATTGGTTTGGTTCTGATAGGATCATCCATATTTTTCTCTCTTATTTTTTTATTACATCTTTTGTCATTAAGAACTATTACTTAGAACAAGTTCCCTGTCTTAACTTTCTAATGGTTATAGACGGTTGGAGAAGTTTTGACTTCCTTTTGTCTAATGAAATGTTGCGAAATTGGGCCTTTGAGATGTATGTGCTTCTGTCTCTTTTACTTCTTATTGGAGGGTGTAAAGAAAAAAAGGCTGATAAAATACAAGGCCATTCACAGGTTGGAATGAAGGGCTGCTTTTCAGAATGCAATACATAACCAGAAGTGAATATGAGAAGAAAATAATGCACCAAAAATGGGAAACCACAGAAATACAGTACATAAATTATAATCCCAGAATTCCTCTTTTGCCTTAGGAATGCTATGAATGGTCATTTTTGCTTCTGTTTTATAATCAAGAAAACATTTGCAGTCCTTACTAGGGACAGACAAAAACCTCAGAAAATAATAACTTGTCTAAGTATGCATACATAAGTACATATTTTCTATTATGATGGAAACACGGACAGTGAAGTAACTTACCTCAGAGATAAGGATGAAAAAAAGAAAGGGTTGGTCTTTGGTTTAATGTTGTTGGAAGTCTTCCTAAGACTTCAGCACACAGCTCTGAGGGTTTCTTTGCTGCAAATTTTAGACCATACGCAATTTTGAAGAATTGGTATGGCGCTCTCGTCACTGGATTGAAATGTCAGTAAGAGCAGTGGTGATGGCGTTTGACAGTCTAGTTCAAAGAAATTTGAAGGTAACAAGTGTATGTTTTTCTCCTCGGTGCCCAGGCATAACTGTGATGAGCTTTGGAGATACTGAGTTTTGAAGCAAACCCATTTCCTTTCAAAAGTATGAAAAACAAACTGATGTGTGGGTCTCTACAGTATATGCAAGGTATGAGTAACCCTGTCAGATTTACTCTTTCAGCATTCAGCAGACTACTTAAGGAAAGATATTAATTCATTTTTAATGTTAGGAAAATATAGTCATTAAAAAGCAGATAACATAAAATGCCAGAAATGCTTTTAACATTACACGAAGTGCACTACTTGCCTAAATAGCTTACTACTTTTGGAGGTCTAGATATGCTGAGGTATTAAATATTAAAATAGAGGTTGCTTTTTAAAATGCAGTGTTTCTTATCAGAAAAACAGTTTGAACAAGCAGTGCTGTTGTATAATGCATGATGTTGCTAATAAGAGAGTCCTGGAAAATAATTTTTCACGCTGTAAGAGTGACTGGTGTTTTGAATAAGAAAGATTCTTTCTGTGTTCATGTTCTCTTAACACATATATAACAGTGCTGTCAAGCTGCATGCGACTGAATTTGCAATACATTTTGAGTCACATGAGGTCCATTCTGGTCTTTTATCCTATTTTGTATATTTACTGGTTATCAACTCTGTTAGCAGGCTATACTAACCTTGATTGAAAAGTCATTCTCAAAGAGTAGTTATCAGTGCTTCAGTGCTGATTTAGATGAATGTGTTGGAAGGGTTCTGCAGGGTGTGCTCTTTGTCTGGTGTTATTTAATATTCACAGTATTGATTTGGATGAGACAATAGGAACAATGCTTATTCAATTTTCCAATGACACTAACCTGTTCACGGTTGAACCTGCAACATTAAAGGAAAAGATTCTGACATGTTGGAGAAACCATTGGGAGGAAAATAGGCTGAACTTAAATGAAAAAAAAAAAAATCTGGGAGAAATAACAGTTTAAGTACAGGCTACGGAATGGTTGATTATGTAACTTTTTAAAGAAAAAAGTTTCTATGGCCACAAGGCATTACAAACTGAGCAGAAGTCAAAACTGGCATGATATCGCCAAAAACCCCCAAAGTATATAGTGGGAAGGATGGGCAAAAGCATTTTCAGAACGATTTATAAATATACTCTGTGCTGTGATGCAGGGGCATTTTGTCCAGGTTTGGACACAACTGAGAAAGAGCAATTGCAAATAGTCCAGCCAGAGTAATAACAATTACGAGACAATATAACCTCTGAGAAAAGGTGGATGAAACTGAAGTTTTTCAGTTAAGAAAAAGACTTGAAACCTGAAAAAAAAGTAACTATTGAAAAACCTAAAATTAAATGGTAAGTTCTCCAGATTTATGAAAAAAAAAAAAAAAAGAAGGAAATAGGCATTCAGTGTGATAAACTTTCTAACACTAAGGCCATTGAAGCACTGAAATGAGAACTTGAGAGAAGATTAGACAAAAATCTTTCAATGATGGCAGAGACATTGAGAAGTGAGAGATGGACAAGTGCTGTGTATTTGGTTCTGAGAGAGATTTCCTCGGCACAAAGAGCACCTTTTGTCCAGCCTGGATGACATTCTTCATCCTGCAGAAAATAAACCACGGTCTCACTTCAGGACTGACTTGAGATTGATTAGAGTGCCCAAACCTTTGACCTTATGGATCAGTGATATTTAAACTTTGCTATGATTTTTTCATGGTAGAAGTTATGTGTTACTAACTAAGTAGTGGAACTGTGGGGGCTTTTGGGGTGTGACTTTGAATTTGTATTCAGATGGACAGACTAACACACTTTTTATCTATGCGAGTATTTCTTTTAAGCAAATTCCGACGGCACTGGAAAATTTTCAGACCAAATAATTAGGAATGTGAAGCAGATGGGCACTGTGTTGTTACTGTGTGCTTAAGACTATATGTGAAAGTCTATTTTTTATTTGTTTGGTTTGGTTTGCCTTGGTGATAGCATGCAATGATATGGCTTAAAAGCAAGTACAATAACATTTTCACTCAACATTAAATAATAAATGATCACTATTATGGGAAAATGAGAGGCTTCAGATAGGCCATATGATAACATGGAGCTAAATGACCTGAGAGGAAGGGACATCAGACTGGAAGGATCTGGATTCAGTTTTTGCCCTTGACTTGCCACTGACTGAGCAAATCACTTTGTCTCTTCCTTTCCCCCTGGCCCCACTTGCCTTGTGTAAGCTAATTCTTTGGAAGAGAGTACAATGCGTGCCTCTCGCTGCGTGTTTAACAACATGGCCACCCTTGTTCCACTGGGTACTTTAGGGAACTATTATTATTTAATAACAACAACAATGTAAGACAGAAAAGGAAAGGTTGTAAGTAAAGTTCATATGCACAGCACACTTCTAGTCTGTTTAGGCACATGAGGCCTTGCAGTGAGAGATTAGTACTATTCAGCCAGAATTTGCCTTGCTGCTTATTCCCTTTAAAATATTAATATTCTTCACTTACTGTGCTATTCACAGCAACAACAATAAAAGGAACTGAGTAAAAAATTTTCATAATAGTCAGTCTAGTAGTCTGGATATATTCCTTGTGTAATCCCAATCCTGTTGTCTTTCATCTCTTCTAGTATTATAAAACTCTTTTTCAATAAGTACTTTAATTAAGAGGTATACTTAATGCTATAAATATTAACGTTGGACATTGTGTGGTAGTTCAAAGAAGGTAGACATATTATCCCCAGACCATTTTATGCATACAGGTTTATATTTACAACTTGCATGTGTTTTTGTTCTGAGTCAGAAGTGTTGATGTGGCAATTTTATAACCCATTGATTTTAAAGTCTACAATTCATCATAAATGTAAACTTTCCAGTAATCCCTTATTTGCAAGCACTGTAAGTGAAATTTTTGGCTGCCTGTGAAAGGGATTAGGTCCCTTGAGGCAATTTTTGGGTAACAGAGTTCCCTTAGTGTCAGGTAGAATAGATTTTCTGAATTATTTCAGTAGACTAATGCCTCCAACCTAATCAGTTTTGCTGATTTAAGTGGTCCACTCTGGAGCCTATTGTGAGTCACAAGCAGGATTTTCAGATTCAACAACACTTATGACTTTACGGGAATCAAAAATATTCTGGATTCTGATGCATTCTTGACCAGTAGCTTAACTAGAAAACGTTGGAATGAACTATTCAAGAAGAAAATTAAAGTTTCTAAGACTGTATTAACCTTTTAAGAAAAAAGGTCTAATTGGATCAGAACTATAGTAAAAAAAGTAAATAAATCTCTTAGCTTTTATAGCATGTAGCATTTGGGGTGGGGTGGGGAGGGAACTCCAGAAGAATAAATTGCAACTTTCGGTACTTGTTTGTAAATTATTCAGTCTGTTTTCATTTCTTTCGTTCCAAAAATTAGCAATATTGATACATGAGATGATGACGAATGGAAAGCCTGAGATCTTTACTAACACTTGATTGAATTTTTACTACTGCTAATACATCAGCATCTGGAGATCTAAAATCCTATCTAGGCCTAGTTTCTGTTGCAACCTTCAGTCTGCTCATGGTTTCTCATGAAGAAGATAGGGACTGACCTGTAAGTTTAATTTCAGCCTTAGACTAACTTTTTGAATTCAGTGAAAACAGCAAAGACTGAGGAAAGCTAGATTTGGCCACACTGAGATACTGAGGAGTAGTGTGTTCTCTAAATAGGCCCATTGACACCGCATTCAATAGGACTATATCAACGTGGTAGTGAAGCAATGTGGCTTACAGATCATACTCAGACTAAAGACTTCAAAAATTGGCAGATTTCTTACAGGGAAATATATTTTTCTAACATTTCGATATTGCTTTTAAGATTTGGATGCTACTGATAAGAAGTTTTTGTAGAACAGGCTCACAAAATGTTTTAGCCATTTATAATTTATATTATTCTCAAACATTTTAATATATTTTTCTTCTTCAGAAAGGTTTCTCAGTTACATTTCTCAAGATTAATGTTTACTTTCTGGAATAGCCATGCACTATAGACTGTTTCAATTTGGTGCTTTTACATTCACATCAAGTGTCAGTTGTTTGAACAGTCTTTTGTATCTTGCAGTCACCATGGGTAGCTTTGCACCATAATTTAAGTAACTGTAACTTCAGTGTCCAGGCTTGAACTCCCAGCTTCCCTTTACAGTCAAGGAAGAGGTATTTCCAGAGAGCAATTAATCTCATCCTGAAATAGGTATCTACGTGGGTCAAACAAGTTTCCTTCTAGTGAAGTCTTATTTTTCTTCATCATTGGACATACCATAACACTCAATTTTAGACATTTAATTTTTAGATGTCTGAAATTAAAGGAGATGATAAATCTTATCCCATTAGACAACCAGTGCTGCACATACAGAACAATGTTGCCTGCAATTTCAAATGTTGTTCCTGATAAATTTTATAAATCATTGGTTGAATTTCCAATGAGATCTGTTTATATTTGTCACATACCTTGCACTGAGAGCAGCCTGCAGTATTCAACAGCTGAGAAACATTTTGATTTCCTGCTCTGAAGTATCTGAAGTCACTTATTCCCAAGATGACATTGTATGCCTGTGTTGGTGAAAATTATACAGACATTTTTCATGGCCAATATCTGAAGGTGAGAAAATCATACTTTTGTTTCATATCAACAAAGGAAGTAGGATTTGATTTTGTGCTGTCTTTCAACTGGTAATCATTTACATGTGTGCCAAGAACAAAACTTTAGCAAGTCAAAATAGTTGGCTTTATGTAATTCAGATCTGTCAAATCTCATGTGCTGAACTTGAGATTCCCGCCCTTCTCCTCTTTTGATTCCTGTCTCATGTTTCTTTACCACTACACTTGTATATTTGCCGTACAGTGCCACGGTCTCTCTCCTACTCCATGAATCCTGCACAAGAGGTGTGGTCTGGGACCTGCTGACCAGCTGCGTATACAATATGAAGTCAAGAAATAAATAAAATATAAACAGTGCCCTACTGCTGCGAGGGCATTTCTTGTAGGCTGGTCTTGCTTCAAAGGACCCATAAGAAGTCATTTTCCCTTTTTGCACCCCTGTGTGCAGTTATATAGCTGTCGTGATAACATATAGAACATGTAATCATGTATAGTTTAAGAGAAAGCTAAGAAACATGTACGTTTGTCTTTACTGCATAGGTGAAAATGGCAACTAAAGGTATAAGACTCAGGTTCAACCAGTTTTCTGAGGTTTTATGGCAATACAGATATAAAGCAAATCTGAAACAAAATGCTTTGATTCTCTAGGAAATAGCACATTCAGTGTATTTTGTCATATGTAAGTAGCAGTATGTGGCTAAAAGAGGCAATGTGGTGTGTGGCAACATAAGAAAAAGAATTTGGTAAAGAGAAACTATTCCCCCTTAATCCAAAGTGAAACTACTGCGTAATCACCCAAGACCCAAATCAAAGCTGTAAGAAAGACAAATCAGTGAAGCCACTGCTTATCCCTTTCAAGGAGTGAAATCTACCCACAAGAAGCATTTCTCTTCCTGTATGAAGAAAAAAAAAAGAAAAAAAAAGAGACATTCAAATAATGGAAGAATCTGCATATTCATCACTTGTACGGAAATGAAATTTGCTATGGGGACATGATAAGAGTTGCATTTCAGTAGCATTGATAAGTGAATGTCAAAGCATACATTTTTAGGAGACAATCTGGTTACTTTGGCAACTCAAGCATTATTAGTCACTTCTGATAAGGCATCCTTCTTTCATTACCACCTGTGGCCTTTGTCGCTCTGTTTCCTAGTAACATCAAATTGTTTTGATAAAAAGTAATTAACATATTCAGTTGCAACAAGACTATACATAAATTTGATCGCTTTTTATTGTTTCTTCTCGAGGCAGTATAACAAAATGTAAAAGTAAGCTTTGTTTCCTTTCCTTTTCTTTATTCCTAACCAAGCCTGAGAGAATTACACTAAATTACTGAAGCATCTATATATCCAAGCCCATTAAAATAATACAATTAGGCTTAAAAATGCCGGTTAGGATTGCTGCTTTAGACCAGGGGATAGTTGATTAACAAGGGGAAAAAATAGCCTTGAGTTATAATAAAATAGCAAATGAATATTGTGAGAGCATTGAGAAAATTGCAACAATTCAGAGATACAGAAAATAGTTAAAACCCCTTTCAAAATATCATTGTGAATGACTTCTGTTGTGAATTACCTTGATTTATTTAACGACGTCTAAAATTCCTGATAGTCCTAAGTCAGGAAAAACACTAACTTTTAAAAAGTTTTGTACAGGTTGCTAGGCTTTATTCAGATGATTGCTTATGTTAACACACAGAAAAAAATACATGTTCATATGTATGTATGCATGTGCTAGGGACTCTATTTTTCAGGATGTAAGATTCTTTTCTTGCTGATGCACTTAATGTGGCAAAGAAGTCAAGGCAGGGAAACTATACCACTGGTGGCAGCAGCAGTTCCCGGAATTAAATTACTGATTACTTCAACACATTACAGAATTGCAGAGTGGTTGAGGTCGGAAGGAGTCTTTGAAGACCATCTAGTGCAATCCCTCTGCTCAAAGCAGAGTCAACAAGAGCAAGTTGCCAAGGATGGAGTCCAGCTGGGTTTTGAATAACTCCAAGGTCGGAGTCTCCACAACCTCGCTGGGCAACCTCTACCAGTGTCCAATCACCCTTAGAGTAAAAAAGTTTTTTCTTGTGTTTTAATAGAATTTCCTGTGTATCAGTTCGTGCCCATTGCCATTTGTCCTGCCACTGGACGCTACTGAACAGTGTCCGGTTTGGTCTTCCTTACTCCCACCAAGTACACACTGAGAAGATCACCCTGAGCCTTCTCTTCTCCCATTGAACAGTCCCGGCTCCCTCAGCCTCTCCTCTTATGAGAGATGCTCCAGTCCCTTAATCATCTTTGTGGCCATTTGCTGGACTCTCTCTGGTATTTCCATGTGTCTCTTGTACTGGGTAGCCCAAAGCTGGACACAACGCTGAGCAGAGGGAAAGGATGACCTCTCTCAACCTGCTGGCAACACTCCTCCTAATACAGCCCAGGAAGCTGTTCAGTTTTTTTGCTGCAATGGCACATTGCTGGTTCATATTCAACTTCTTGTCCACCAGATCCTTGTCTGCAAAGCTGCTTTCTGGCCAGTCAGCCCCCACTCTGTACTGGTGCATGAGGTTATTCCTCCCCAGATGCAGGACTTCCCACTTCCCTTTGCTGAACTTCATAAGGTTCTTTTTAGTCCATTTCTCCATTCTTTTGAGGTCCCTCTGAATGGCAGGACAACCCTCTGGTGTATCAGCCACTCCTCTCTGCTTTGTATAATCTGCAAATTTGCTCAGGGTGCCCTCTGTCCCATCATCCAGGTTATGCACTTACTGAAGTCAAGATAAAATACATCCACTGTTCTTCCCTCATCCACCAATCTAGTCATGTCACTGTAGAAAACTATTGGTTTGGTCAAGCATGCTTTCCCCTCCATAAATCCATGCTGACTATACCCAATCACCTTCTTGTCCTTCATATGTTCAGAAATGGCTTTCAAGATTATTTGCTTTGTCACCTTCCCAGAGACTGAGGTGAGGCTGACAGGCCTGTAGTTCCCTGGGTCTTCCTTCTTGCACTTCTTGACGATAGAAGTGACATTTGCTTTCCTCCAGGCCTCGGAAACCTCCCTGGCTTGCCATGACCTTTCAAAGATATTTGAGAGTGGGGTTGCAATGATGGGAGCTGGCTCCGTCAGCACCCGTGGGTGCATCCCATCCAGATCCAGATTGCGTATGTCCGTTTAGTTTACGGGTTCCCTAACCTGGTCCTCCTCCACCGAGGTTAAGTCTTCCTTGTTCTAGGCTGTCTCACAGGTCTCAGGGCAGGGATTGCTGAAGGCTGCTGGTCTTGCCAGGAAAGATCAAGGTGAGGAAGGTGTTAAGCACCTCAGCCTTTTCCATGTCCTGTGTCACCAGGTCCCCATTCCCATTCAGCAGTGGGCCCACACTTGCCCTTGTTTTCCATTTGATGTCGATATACCTGTAGAAGTCCTTCCTGTTGCCTTTCCTGCCCATTGCCAGATTCAGCTTCAGGTGGGCTTTGGCTTTCCCAGCCAAACATGGCTTAATTTTAGACCAGCTAAAATTTTTCAGGGAAAAAATTTACACAAAATATGTTAGTGTACATGTGGGGGTGTATTTATTTATATGTACTAGTGTGTATATACATATGTGCCTGTATATATTTATGTCAGTAAATTCTATTGACCATTCAAACAGACTGAAAAGAAATGTGATTGTATTCCATATATGTCATAGATTTCAGGGGCCTGAAAGAAAAGAAACCCTAAAAATTAGTGCAGAGAGCAGAACTGAGCACTTGACTGCCTGCCGGATTGCTGGTGTAGCACGAAATAACCACTCCATGTCCTTGGAATGTGACCCTGCTCTTGAAAAATAAGTGTCATGGAGGCAGTTACTCAGGGAATTAATTTTAAATTTAAATAGGTGTAATTCAATTCGTAATGTGGAAACAGCAACTCAACAACTGGTAAGTCAACACCTTATACAACATTACATACTATACTCATGAAACACACAAAGCAGAAAATTTGTGTCTGCATATGGATGTGAGTTTGCGCTCTGGAGTGATGTGTATCAGAGTGTTGACAGTAGCAATCCCATTGATTACAATCTAATAGCACCTGTAAATAGCAATTTACAGAGAGACGAGAGGAATACTTCTTCAATTGCTATAATCGAAGGCAGAGAAATTAGAGAATATTTTTTCTGTTGCAGTTCAGACAGATATATTAAATATTTTTAGTTTGTGGGGATTTTTGTGTTGTGAAACGTGAGAAATTCTGAATATGTTGATTCACAAAATAAAGCACTCTATTAAATATTGTCAAAATATTTACCATTTTATGATGTCACAGAAATCTTTTTGTTAGCCATCTTTCGCATTTGTTTTTCTTTTTTTTTTTTGTAGATCTATATGGTTGCTAGAAACTCCTGCACATTGTGATCATGGCATTTTCTGATTGACCCTCCTTTTCTATTAATAGTCTGTAATCTTATTTAAGTGTCCAGAAATGTGTCAGTAAGTTACTACTGAGAATCAGCACTTGCTGAATATTGATACTGATTGCCCTGACATTTTTTGGTATGCAGTCTAGTTCTCAAAGATTGCAAAAGATTAGAAACCAACTTGAGGGACTCCTGTGAATATTCTCTATGAACTTCAGTCCTCTGTGCAGTTCTCTGTAAGACAACGGCATAGGGTACAATAAGAGTTGTTAACAGAAATTACCATTGAGTAGTATTCATGGTTAAGTTATTGTTTCACTTCCATGATGAAATAATTTTCAGAATCCTGATTATGAATTTCTGTGACTTTGTACTATTTTTCTGATTAGCTTTGCAAACAGAACTCTCCCTATTCTTTGGAAAGAATGGAAGGAAACTGCTCATTTTATAATGTAGGAATGAGATGATTGCTTGCCATTATCAGCTTTATTTCATATTGTTAATAAATGGGAATATATTACAATTGTATTTATAGTATTTATTCAGTTTTTTTATAACAAAACCAAAAACATTTTCTCTAACTAGATATTTCTCATATTGGACTATTGCTGTGACTGAACTGGAAAGAAGCTTAATGTATATTGTGAATTGTGTACAAATGTTACATAGTATTTGCAGAAAATGAAACACTGCAATTTTAATTTTTTCACAAACTATTCCCTTCACTCATAAAATATAATGTAAAATTCTAGTCAAAATTTGTTCAGACCAGAAATACTAAAATATCCAGTAAGTCACATTTTTTTCAGAGTGCAAAGAAAAATGTATTATGAATTTTCTGTTGCTCAGTCTTGACTGTTACCTTTGAGAAGAGTATGAAGTCTTCATGTTCAGAGAAAAGGACAAAATTCAGGAAATAAATTATTTATTAAAAATGATTGCCCATCTATAGTGACATCATGGAGAGTAATGGTCTCTTTTTACATTATACTGTTCAGGCAAAACTTAATCCACAAGTACATTAATATTTGAATTTGATGTTCTGAACTAATTGAGTCAGCATTAGGAAGTTTAATGGAAACAACAATACAAGACCTTGATCCTGCTATCTTGTTCTTAGAAATAGGCTCTTGCACTCCTCATACTAGATTCTTCCCAGTCTAAGTCACTACAGGAAAGATTGATGAAAATTCAAAGTAATGTTGAAGCTGTAACAAACATAGGAACGACTTCCACACAGGAAAATTATTATGTCATTTTACACAGTAAAAATCCTTGGTTCAAACATCAGTGAGATCAGCAGTGGTCCTTACTGTTTGTTGCAGTATTGAATTTGTGCCTGGAGCTGTTGGGAATGATTCAAACACACACACTAGCATATATTCAAAAAGACATTTTTTTCTCAGCTTAGCTAGACGTGAGCTCTACGATTCATCTCATCTAATTTCTAAGCCATTTAAATCAGTCTTTTTGTCTAAGTTGTCAGCTAGGTCGTATTTGCAGGTAGGAGAGACAGTCAAGAATTTCTAGAAGGCAGCTAAGTTATCTCCATTAACTACAGAGAAATGACAGCGGTGAATGTGCATACATGTACATCTGGTAGAAGAGAAACAAGAGATGTAATCACACGTGCCTTGGAAGACTGGCAACAATTCTTTCAGTAAGGTCAGGATCGTACTCATTTTACCCGGTGTAGACTTCTCTACGTCAGATGAATCCCCCTGCCTGATGTCACTTATTAGCCCCTCTGACTTCGAAAGTACCATAGCTTAGGTGTAAATGTGGCTAGCCCAAATGTAGACACCTATGATGGAGAGAGATATACAGTTGGAGTAAATAAATCCTACCTTTTTGTCTCTGAAGTTAAATTATATTTACAAGAAGGGCCATTGATTATGTTATGGTAGAGTGAGTCAGAAGTTTGGTACCAAGTTCCTTGACTGCCTAGTAGAAGGCACATGATGCAAAACCTCTGTCAGCAGCTGGTTTTTCAGTCTCTGTAAATGGCAAGGGACATTTTAATGTGAATTTGACTTTAAAAAGATATCTGTGATTATATTCTAGGGAAATACTTGTTACTTTGGGGACAAAAAAAGCCAAAAACTGAATAAATTTTAGCTTAATTCCTGATCCTTTTGCAGCTCTTTCAGTTTTGAATAGTGCAGGAAATGAATTTACTCACTATCTGCTAAAACACTGCAGCTATGTGGAATGAAGAAAGAACTATAAACTTATACATGAATTTGCATATATATTCCTGTCAGAACCTTGATCTGAAAATCACATATCCAGAGCCAAATCCTAAATACAAATTATATATACTATAACTGTAGTCCCATACAAGATGTGCTGAAATTAAAGGGCTGTAGGCAGAGTACAATTTTAGGGATATAATTATGGATCAGGATTTATAATTGGAAGCAAAAATAAAACAAACTTGTCGAGCTCAAGCCAACCAATCTCAGTATTCAAAAGATGCTTCACAAGGAATTCCATCCCTTTAGACTGAGAGCTGTTTGAAAAATCTTTCTCCAACAAATACAGTTTTGTGGCAATAAATTCAGAATTTAATCCAGAAAATAAGATACTTGGATAAAGGAGTAACTGGAATGCATCCCTTTCCAAGGTGTAAAGGGATGGGGACAGAAATTAATATTTATGCATGTGGGGGGGGGGTGTTATTAATATTCCATAATTTAATTTTGTTATCTGTAACCTGAAATGTGATTTTGGAGTTATGCCAATGTTAATAATTCCTATGTTTATCCATTTGAAAATGATAATTTCTGCACGTTTCTATAGAGAGCTGATTAACTTACCTTGTATGTTTGTAAGTCTGACTTCTTTAAAGGGAGTCCATTCAAATGGCACTGTGTGTTGAGGTGGAGATTTGATTTAAATGCTACATCTGCTAACAGTATTTGGGTTCTCAGCACTAAAAATGTGTTATCAGAAAGAATATTTGTGCTTTGAAATTATTTTTTCTCTGTAACTAGAGTATTTTTCATTTTAGTTTGAAGCTTGTTTAAATAAGTGAAAGTATTTGAGAGACAGTATTTCCACAAAAAGAGCTGAAGACAGTGATGATATCAACATCACAAGAAAATAGCTGCAGTATGGTTAATGCAGCAATATCACCTTGAGATTGGGAGGCTGTATTCAGGGGACAGCAGGATATTAGGAAACCTGAGCTATGGCTATAAGCAGTTGTTTATAAGGAATGAGGACTATGGTAGGAAAACAGATATTCAGCTTTATCCTCCTGTGTCCCTGGGAGTTGATGTAGTGGAACAGAGTACTCTGCTGGGATCAAGGAGAGATGGCATGGCCATCATCAGTAAGATGAGATGCAGCTGACTCAAGAAATTCCCTTTGCAAATAAATCAGACTTCCAGGATAAGAATAGGAAAATAATTTTGCTAATAGTATAGCACTGCAAGAACACAACGCTCCTGTCTCATCTGTGGGTATGGTCAAACTCTTTGATGGGCAGTAAGTCCTTTTAGCTCTACTGACTGATAAGCTTCAGATAGAGGCCCAATAGATGAAAAAGGAAGGAAGGAAACAAGAAGTAAAAGATGAATAAGCTTTATGTTTAGAATTGGATATGTTGTGGTTTTACTACTTCTGTTTAGGTTCTGCTTTAGAGTATTGCCCTCACAGTTTTAAAAAAAACACTCCAGAGGGAAATACAACCAAAAGTGCGACAACTGGAATTGCAATTGAGTGGTGACTTCTTAAAAAAAAAGAAAAGAAAGAAACAGTATGTAGGTAAAATAGAGCACAAGCAGGAGATGAGCACAGGGCTAAATGACTCTCTATTTTATTTAATTTTACTGCTCTCTTTCTGGGGATGGAGTTGGAAGGAACTGCCTCAAATTTACATGCCGGCAAAAGCAGTGTTAGAAAGTAGTAGTAATTGTATACCCTGTTGCTTAAATTTCCTCGGTTTCCGAGTAATGGGAGATGACAATGGCAAAATGACTATTTAAAGGTGACCTTAAAAGATTGAGGGGAATATAGACTTGTTAGTGTGACTTCTCTACTGGAAAAGAAGTTGTAAACATATGTATAATTATGTCAGAGAAGAGAATTATTCATCTTTTGTTTACAGAAGATCACAGAAAAGGGATTTATAAAGGTGTTAAATATACTTGATTTTCAAGAAGAAACTTTACTCTGTCCTCCTCAGGTTTTCTAGGGGAGTAATAAATGTTTAAAGGATAGGAAACTAAAGTTAGGAATAAATGGTCGGTTTCTCCAAACGAGAAAGGTGCTGCTCAAGCGTGAGATGAAACTTGTGCTCTTTGACCTCTTTATGAACGACCTAAAGAAAAAAAAAAAAGGTAGCAGAGGGGAGATAAACCTGAAGTGATTAAATTGTTGATCCTATCAAATTATTAAGGGTGATGAAATTAAAATAAACCTAACTAATCTATATTATAGCTATAGCTGTATGTAATAAGTATGTGGGTGCACGATGATGATCTATAGATTAGATGTTACTTTTCAGGAAAGAGTTCTTAGAGGACAGTTATTAAATCTCACTTCTCAACAACTGTAAAAAAGACAAATAAAACTTCAGGAACTTTTAAGAATGGCCAGTGAAAAAGAAGCAACATTATACTAATGTCCAAATAAATGTTTTGCCCTCGTCTTGAACATTGCATTCAATTCTGCTCACCTCTAATAAAAAAGATTAGAAGAGCTTGAAAATGTGCAAAGGCAATCAGGAAAAGATCATCAGAAATACAGACTTCCATACAACTGTAGGAAGGGTTATTAAATAGACTGAGTCTTCAAGATTGAAAGGAGATGATTGACTGAGGTCAAAGCTGATGCTGGAGATCTACATAACATACTTAGAAAATGGCCAGGTCATGATGGGTCACCGTGTTTTATTGTACAAGGAAAACTTATTGGCATGCAATTAAATTGTCAGGCAGTAAGTTTAAGAGAAATGTAAGTAAGCACTTTTCTCACATGACCCACAATTGTGGAGCAGGTGTGGAACTCACAGGGTGTTGCTGTGGCCAGATGTGTAAAAGCATTCAAAGAGCAATTGCGTAAACTAGCAGCACAAAGTCCGTTAAAGCTGAAGCAGAGCTGTTAAATGCAGTTATGTACAGGGGATCAGGTTATCCTTAAACCACAGACTGCTGGCAGTTGGAAACATGTCGAAGGAAAGTATCACTGTACTATTGCCCTGTTCTTACACTTCTTCTCTAGGTATCTGCTATTTACTCTAATCATTATATCTGCGATGCTGAATGAAAGAGGTCTGGTGCCCTTAGGGTCTGGAGGTTAAATAGCTCCCGGACTGGCTCCTGTTCATTTTTGCATTGGCTCTTCCAGAGCAGATTGGCTAAATCTGGCTACATAATCGTGAGCCTCCTCTCAGCCCTGTGTGGTGCTCCCACGGCGGTAGCACACAATTCTTATTTTGTGTGTGCGCGTGCGTGTGTGCGCACCTGTGTGGTTTTTTTACTAAGTGTGCCTGCAATAATGTGAAGACTCTGCTGCGGCTTACCAGAACAGGCTCTTCTGGTATGCCGTGGAGGGGATGGGTTGAATGGCAGCAGGCATGGGGAGGTGATTATTCCCTCTACTCAGCAACCATGAGGCCACATCTGGAATATTGCATCCACTTTTAGCATACCCAGTATAGAACAGACATTGTCATAAGTCGACATGTCGTCTACCAGGACCCTTCAGTTGCATGTTGTTGTTCCATCCCCGATACAGGACTTTGTATTTGTCTTTGCTGAGTTTCATGAAGTTTATGATGGCCCATTTCTCCACCTCTCAAAGTCTTTCTGAATAGCAGCTCTGACCTCAAGTATATCAGATGTTCCCCCATGTGTCATTTGTTAACTTACTGGAGGTCCATTCTGAACTATCATTCACATCACTGGCAGAGATTCACTGATTCATTCATTTGATTCATTAGCCTCAGAATCAGCTCTTGAGAAATAGTACCCCAAATTGGTTGCCCATTAGACTTTGAACCATTAACCCTGATACTAATTTGCACAGCCAGTTTTTCATCTACCCTGTAATTCGCACATCCACTCCATCTTTCCCCAGTTTGGCTACAAGGATGCTATAGGAGACTGTCAAAAGCTCTACTAAAATCAAAATAAATGTCTTCCAATGCTTCCTCCCCACCACCTCCACCATCCACAGAGGCTTTTAACTCCTCACAGAAAGCAAACAGGTTGGTCAAGTGCAGTTTGCCCTTGGTAAATCCACCTCTTGTCCTTAATGTGCTTGGAAACAGATCCATGGAGACTTGCTCACAAGGCTTCACAAGGCTTTCATATTTTCAGGTTAAACAAAACTGAAATATAAACCAAGGTAAAAGTTCTCTTCTAAAAATTCTTCTTTCATCCCAGTAGCACTGCTTCAGATTTATTTCAGTTTGCATTCATCTTTTTTGGTGAATGATGGATTTGGCACAGGGTATTCTAGATAAGGTTTAATATTCTTCCTTAGAAAGTTGCAGCAATAATTACCTTCAATTCTGCAGATACATAGTGTGACACATAACATATGCATGTTGTAGCCTTCATTATGCTGGCATCTTTCAGTTATCCTCTCTTCACAAGTAAACCTAGTTCTGTCATATCTTTTGCTATTCCCTCTCCACTTAGTAACATTATTTCCTACCTGTGTGGCCTTTTTTCTAATTCTATTGTTTCTGAAGATCTACGTATCCTTATATGGTATTCTTATCCTCCTGTCTTGTGTCTTGAATAAATTAGTGTACTCCTGCTTTTGTACCAAAATCACTAATGAAAATATTCTTAAGGAACGCCATGAGTCACTTCCAGTGAAATATGTTGCTTTCTTCCCTTGAACTAGTCTTGTCTCCATCTCAATTGTTGTAGTAATAAATGTCAAACATTTTTATGTAAACTAACAACTTTTCAAGTGTTATCATATCTAATGTTTGGGAAATTCTGAAAAATATATCCACGATACTTCATATTTTCTAAATAATTTATTTTCTAGATATAAAGCCTGACTGGCACCTATGCTTAGTGAATACCTTTACATCATTTTTTCCCTTATCAACATTCTTCTACAATATACTTTCTTTCAAAAATTACTCTAAAACATGTAATTTTTTAACATTCATCCTAAAGGAACGTACATTTTTATGTCTTGTTTTCTCTTTCTCATAGGTTTTACATTTGCTAAGGTCTAGTCATATGAAACCCTGTGCAAGATGCTGATGTTTCTTGCTAGACAAGTGAGAGTGTCACAAAAACCTAGACAGAGAATTACAAAGTATCTTCCTACAAAAAAAAAATGGGATGGACAGGAAGAAATCAGTGGGGCAGCTGGTCCCAGATAGCATCAACAAAAGGAGACAAGTCTGCTCCCATTCAACAGACATGTCAGGTCTGTTGAGGATACTTGGCTTGTTTTCACTTGCCTTGAAGGGCTGAGAACTGTCCTACCTTCTTTAAGTCTGGGTGATGGATGCACCTATTTGCCAGACCCCAGAACAGATTTAGGGGAAGGAGACAGTATGAAGGAGAGTCTAACTTTTCCCACTGATGCCTCCAAATGTGCTTTGTGGTTGTAGCTACCCAGCTGCAGGGTACAAACTGTGACGGTACCCAGCACAAAGGAATTACAGGTACAACTGTCCTCACAGGGCAGGTGGAATCACAGTGGAGAAGAGAGGTGCTGTATTGCAAATCTGTGATCTGTAGGGATGCCTGGGATATCTTGCTCAGGCTCAATACCTGCAACTTAACAGGATCTCGATCCACACTTAGCCAAACTAACTACATTATTTGGCATCCCATATATATATAACATGGCTGTAGTAGCAAAAACCATGGTGCATGTGCAGGTATACCAGCAATAGCATTTTGCCCTTCATTAAATCAGAGTGAATTTTAGCATTGAACTCAGCAGCTAAAACATGACGTAATTTTGAAAAACTCGCCTGGTGTTCAAATATTAACACTTTCATTTTCTGGAATTATTAATCAAGAATCATTACAAGATAATAATAAATAGAAAATGTGGAAGAGAATTGCCTTGACTACCCTTCCCAGATATCTTTATTCATTTTCATGCATAAAGAAAGCCAGAAAAAATATCAAAACATTTCCTGGTGGCTAAAAGAGTGTTATCTTGCTTTCCTTTCAGACAAAATACTAGCTTATAACATTTACATTCAAACAGTGTTTGGATCAGTGAAGTGGAAGTAAAAGTAACAGGGTTGTTGGGTTCTTTTATAATTGTGTGAAAGGAGCAATCACGTCACTTTATGAACAGCAAGTTCTTAGGTCAGGGAGCATTCAGAGACAAGCCATAAAATAAAGAATAATATAGTGAGGATATCAGTAAAATAGTAGAATCAGCACTTCTTACTCTATTTAACTGGAAAAGGATGAGGACTGCCTTGGGAACTAATGCTTCTTAACAGTCTTTGGGCAGAGAGCCAAAAGGAAAATGCATTTCAGAAAGAAAAAGACGGGTCGGTAGCCAGTATGATAGGTAATCATGGCAAGCCACCCTAAAGCAGCTAAATCCAGGATTGTAAATTGAGCATGAATGAGACTTTCAAGTCCTTGTGGATGAAACTAGAAATCAGTGGTGTATTTATCAGGTTACTAGTGAAACAGAAGCTTGAAGTTTAGACATTTGCTTACTGTCCAGTCCAAAATGGAATTTATGTAAGTAACCTAACTAGTTACATAGAAATGTTTTTATAAAAATACTGAGTTTGATATTCAGTTAGGTCTGCCTGGGCTTTGCAAGATGTAACTGGAAGATACATTGCCTTGAGGATGTGTCCATGCAGAGTTCACAAAATCTAGTTTTTCAGTTTGTTACTGCTTCATTTTATTGTGTAGTTTGTTTATTGGAAATTTATTATAAAGGGCAATTGATTCAAATAGTCTAAGTGTAAATGCAGGTTACTGCCCCTTCATCCTTTTCTTCCTCAAGTTGTTTTCAACTTTAATCCAAGATTATAAATGCTTTCATAATAAGCAGCAAATATAACTCTTTAGGCATATACTAGGGATTTTTTTTCTTCTCAGAAGTAACCACATTCTCAAGATCAAATACATATGAAGAGCTGTTGGAACAGAAATCTGTGTTCATGCTGATGTAAATCTTACTGTAGCAGCAGTAAGTGCTCTTATGATATGTAAATAGCAAAGGTAAGACCTGAAAACTGCTGATATTAGAAAGAGTAATAATTAAGTACAGGTAATATTAGAATATTTATTTCCTTTTAAGAAATATTTGACATTTCTTTTAATTTGACTCCTGAAGAGTGTTAGGTGTTAATTAACTTTGGCAATTTTGGTTCTCAAGTGTTAGTCTTTTTAAAGAGAATATGTCTTGTGTGTTTTTATTCATCTTTATTCTGTTCGCAGCATACAGAAGAAGAAATCTAAGGGTCTCAAGTCTAAATCCTTCCTTATATTATAAAGGTTAACAACCAGCCAAACATGTTAACTTTCATACCTTTCTGTCAACTAACAAGTCCCCCTAATCTGTTGCCCATTTCTCTTAAAAAACAGAGTTTAATGAGATTTTAGAAGTATATAATTTTGCTGTTTTGATCCAAAAGTTTTCTCCTACCATTGAAAAACTGTGCTTTTTTTAAGATATGGTTTTTTAGACAGTTTGTACTCATTTATCTTAAAAACATATAATTTTCTTCTGTTGCAGAGTTGTAACAGTCCTTCAATCTGCTACCAATAGTTCTCTTGTCAGAGAGAGACTCAGAAAAATCTTGAATGCTGCATATCCCCCACAGTGCCCTGCTATGTCCTTAAAACCCAAAACTGCATTGTATCTTAATCTGTTACCAGACTATGATGGAATTTCTCATTTTGAAGAGAGAAAAAAAAAAAAGCAGCAGCCAGCATTGAAAATTTCACAGCATTTATAATTTTTCTTCAGCATGAAGGTGCAGTTTTCCTTGTCATTGAAAGTGATCATGTAACCATAGATGTCACAATAAAATAGAAATAAATAGGCGTATCTGTCATCAGCTGGTCTTTAGAGTTGAAAGATTTACAATACTGTGAATTACTAGTGATGTTTTTAAATATAATAATAATTGAGTTTTGATTTTAGAACTTGTCCTCTGTTCATTTAAATTGATATCCATAGATATAGCAAAAATATATGCGAGCAGAATTTTTTTTTTTAGTAAGTTCTTGTGGGTTCATTTTGTTCTTTTATGATAGTAATTTTCATAGTAAATTATAGAATCGATTTTAATCTTTCTGCAACTTAATATCCATCTTACCCAAGTCTAAACACTGTTCCTTTGATCTCACTCTTGTCTGTAGATCTGCACAAGCACAGGGAGAACTAACACACAGCTGTGTGAAATACATGTGGTACATAATGGGGAAACTTTAAATTTCTTATGGTTCTGTCTTATGAATGGTGGAGGCGTTGCACTCGTTGGTTTTTCCATAAGTGACCAAAAAAGACTGAGAAAGTACCTGGAAATTTTCAAGTCAGGCACTGACTCTTCTGTGAACATCCAGTGTGAAAGTAGGGAATTATCACAGGATCTTCGTCCCTCTGCCCTTACCAAAAGAATACTGCGTATTTTCTAGAGATACATTCTGAAGGATTGAAATAATTTTTAAGCACATTATCTTCATATTTCCTTTCATTTGTCTCATGGCTTAAGACTAACAAGACTTGAACTGTGCTTCGTTTTGGGAAAAGTATCAAAAAAGCTGCTAATCCAGATCTTAAGGTCTTAAGGGATAAATGTACTTAGCCCTCCTGATTTATATCATAAGTATGCTATAACCTTTCTGCTGAGATCAGCTCTTCTTCAGGTTCATCTTTCATTCTCTTCCTAAGTAAACCACTAATGAAGTAATTGATTATGAGAGATTGTATAAACATAGTTAAATCTTGAACTTTTTTACCACCACTTCAGACAAGCTGTGTATATTATGCTGCTAGAACATTAGTGAAAAATAACAGGGTTTAACAACTGGTTTTCCCCATTTTATCTAAAAGCAGTATCAAAATGAGTTATGTGTCTTAATTGCCAATGTTTCTTCTGCTTTTAAACTATTTTAAAGGATATTCAGTAGGCACAGCACTAGCACGCAAAAAATACAGTTATGTGTAAAAGGTCGAAATTAATTTCACAGCAGTTTTTATATGCACCTGTAGAAGAAATAAAACAGTACTTTCAGAATGAGAGAAATGATAAGTATTGCCCATAAACACTTATTTAAACAAAAGCTCTAACTTTTTAAAATTCTCTAAATATTTTCAGATCAGTAGCCTTTTCCCCATAGAATTGCCTGTGTATTATAAATGCATAATTGCTGATGTAGCACAAATGCTTGCATGCTGATCTTCTAAACTACAGGATCATGCTGTCTGTATCCATCTTACATAAGATATTTAACATATCTTACCCGGTTTACATATGTTAAGCTATTCCACAGAAAATTGAATGGTTTCAGGTGGAGAGACTGAGAGAGAACCAACCTTTGGTGTTAAATACCCCACCTGGATTTCATCTTACAAAACTTTAGGCAATGAAGAGCTATTAAAGATTTTAGTCTAAAGCAGGAATTTAGTTAATATGAAGAGTTAGGTGATGGGAAAAAAATAGAAATAGCTGTAAGTTAAAGGACTCCATCCTAAAATGGTCATCAAGAATAGACTTCTGTTGTAGGTATTGAGATTGACAACTAATGACATTTATACAGCTAAATACAGGTGAGATGTAGCCAGAATGGATAATATGAGTACCAGAAGAATTTGGATTGAGTTCTCTCAGGCAGAGGTAGAGAACTGAACTTGGTTCTCTTTTGTATGGGGTAAAGTCTCTATCCAGTGAAATACTGGTAGAGAAGCATGCCAGGCACCACAGCTCTTGCGCTTCCAAATTGTCTCTGCACCACATAAACCCCAACATCTCTTAAAGCACCTACTTGCTCCAGCCATTTAAGGAAGGTAAGTGGAGGAATACCCAGTTTGTGAGCCCAACAGCAGTTAGATGTGTGCCAGAAACCTGCCTGCTTACTTGGGTCAGTACACATGCAGTCTGAGTGTGCCCCAAAAGGGAGACTGTGGTGCTGGGAACGCTCCTGTAGTGGTTTAGGTACCTGAGGAAGTCGTCTAATGTCATTGTTGGCCAACAGTGCTGTGTGGGTTTGGGGGAGCTTAATTTTCAATTTAGGCATCTGAAAATGGCAACTGAATGCTTATGTCCCGTTTGGGAATTTAGTGTAAATGAAATAAATCTGTTCTAGCTCTTTCCTAAGTCAAGTGGGAATACAAAGTCTTTGTTTTGCATATTATTTCTGATTTATCGGGGGAGGGTGATTCTTGCCACACCTTACTGCGTTCCCAAAGGATGGTCATAAGAAACTATGTGCTTTAGTCCCTAGGAAAAAGAGCTTCCCCCCTGCCTCCCCGCCCTGGAAGTATATCCAGAGACTATGAGTATACTTAAGTACGTCCTTAAAAAAGAAACAGACGAGACAGCTCCTTGCTTTGGCCACTAAAAGCAATAATTGTGTTTTAGTCATTGAAGTTGTATTAATATACTTCACATACTGTATACTTCTGTGTACTTTATGCAGTTACCTTTATGCTCTGAGGCATATAAGTGTCTCTGCATGGTACAGGAAACCTAAGCAGCTAATTTCAGATGATGCATTTGAATTAGTCACCTGAAAATTGGAACACATTGGCTTAACACTTACTATTGCATCTCTTATTCTTTAGTCCTCAGTGGTGGTTTTGGAGAAGGGAGGCTGGGAACAGTCATTTGGCATAGGTTGTCTATCCTCAAATTTACAGAATGTCATAAAAGGATCATTAATGATCCATACTTTTTCTTCTCCCCTCAAATCATTTCATACTGAGTATTCAGAAAGATAGCCATTCCCCAGCTGATTCTGATCTCTGACATTAATTTTGGTTTCTGTTGCCAAGCCAGGGACTATTTTTCTTGGCTACATTTTCTTTAGTCCAAGACCCCAGTAGCCAATAATAATAAAAAAGTATGTATGGGAGGGTGAATGATAAAGAACAAAATAGCATACAGAAAACTAATATCTAGTGGAGCAGTTCAGATGTCAATATTTGATGCCATTATCTTCTCTCTCAGATCATTAAACAGCTGATGATACTGAAATGAAGCAGAGAACTGCTTTGGCAGTATTTTGTGTGTAACTATTATGCTTCCCTTCCTAGACTATTTGCAGAAGCATTGGGTGGAGTTCTTACCTGCCCCACGGAAAACTTCCTTTACAATTTCATAAATAACTGCTGAATTAAATGCCCAATAATTTCCAAACTTTCTGGATATTTCTGGGCTGAGTCATTCTACTCAAAGCTTTACAAATGTACAGATATTTGAATAAAATACAGCTAGTCCCCTGTTTTTCCTGTCTTTTCTCCTAGAGGAGAGAGTAACTGGGAAGCAACAAATAAATACTCGATAAAGCATGTGTATAATAACATTAAACTGGGAAAACACTAAAGTAAAATGGTACCAAAGTAACAAGAAAGGTAACACTATGCCCAGTAACTGTAATAGTACAATAACTAATAGAAACTCAATTTGTAAAACTGTGATCCAATAAAGAGGTGAAAATATTTTAAAATGGGCTTTCAAAAGAGATCTGAGATATATAATATAAAGATATTTAGCCACCTTTATGTTCCAGGAGGAGGTGCCTGGAAAGCAGAATTACAGCAAGAATTTAAATAAAATGCCAGTGCATTCTGGAGTTAGATTTAAAACCAATGCTGGGATGGATTTTATGTATGCAGCAAAGTTTTAGAATAGAAGTGTGTGAGATGAGAGGATGATAAGATTCCTGCCATACGAACATGGTGTTGTCATATAAATTTCTCAAATAGTCAGTGGGATTGCAATGTTTGTATTCTTGTGTGTCCTTCCCATTTTCAGTGAATGAGATCAGTTCCATCAAATTCTGCTCATCTCTTTCTCTGTCCCATAAGATGCGTCAGAAAGTATCAGGTGCTTTGTTTCTAAGAGGCCTTTTATCCCAATGCAAGCCACAGGTGATGCACTAAACATTCTTCTAAGGCCATACCTACAGCCTTGTGACTGTACCAAACTGATGCTATAAGCAAGCAAGAAAATAATAATAAACTAAACTACCAGATAAAATTTGGACTAGGAAAAAAAAAATCCTTTCAAAATTCAAAATAAGGAACCTTATAAAAGTGCAGATCCTTACTTTACAGCTGTTGGGCTGAAGAAATAAAAATCAAAGGAATCAGGAAAAAAAAAAGTCCTAGAAGGAACTTCAAAGGTTCATGTTCCCTTTTTGATCCAAGAGAGAGTCCTATACCTACAACATGGCAGATCTAACCTTTTACTGAGGATGACTATTTCACAGTTTCCACAATCTATTCCTGTATTCAGTTAGAGCATGTTCATATTTCTTAACTAAATTTTCCTTGCTGGAAAGTAATATCATTTTTTCTTTTCTTATATACTGAGGGCATGGAAGGTAGCTTATTTCCTTTCTCTTTACAACTGCTTCTTAATATTGGAGACCATTCTTATATTCTGGCTTCAGTAATTTTTCTTCTATGAACAATAAATCTGGCTGTTTCTGTAGGTTATGATTATTAGACATCTGGTTGCTCCCCTGTAGGATCTCTCTAATTGGCCAATTTTTCTTTGAAATGCGAGACCCAAAACTAGACTCAGTAGACAGAGGCGGCTTTGCCAATCCCAAACAATTATTCCACGTGGCTTGCAAAAATACTTCTTTTTATACGTCTCAGTATGATAGCCTTTTTCCAGTCACCTGGCATTGACAGCTTACTATCAGCTGAGAATTCAATATATGCCTTAGACTTTTCCCTTTACAGCTGCCACCCCACCAGTTGTTTCCCATCTAGTATTTTTGCAGCTGATTATTCTGCCTCACTGAAGAACATTGTGTTGGGTTTTTTTTCCATAATGAATCCCATCCTGTTTCTTTCAGACCACTTTGTCAATTTGCTGGTCTTGTTTTCTAAACCATTTTTTATGTTGTTGTCTGTGAATTCAATAGATATATCCTCTATTCTGTCACCCAGGTTGTCAATGAAATATGAAGACTATTGATGTATTACTAGATCTACGTCTGTTGATTGTCGTATATCCTTCCAGCCTTACAATGAACTATTGATAACTACTCCCTGAGTGCAGTTCTTAAACCAGTATTGCACATCTTAGAATAGTTTTGTCTGTAACATCGCTTGCTTATAAAAATGTCTTGTGAGGCAATGTCAAAAGTAATTTTTAAGTTAGTATATCTTCTGCTACTCTGTTTTTCATAAGGCCTTATTCTTAGAAGGAAATTGAATTGGATATGTTCTTGACAAATATATGTTGGCTGCTATTCATCTTTGTGTTATCTTTCAAGTTTCTAAAATTCTTAATTTCTTCCAGTATTGTTTCAGGAACTAAACATAAGCTGAGTAGTTTATAATTCCTTGTCTCTTCCCACTTTCTAGAGACAAAGGTTTTGTTTGACCTTTTAAAATCTTCTGAAATGTCATCGTCCTCTCCAAATTCTGAAAGATAACCATGAATGCTTCTGACATTGTTGTACTCAGTGTTTCATGTACTCTAAGGCAAATTTTCCAAGATTCAGTTGATTTGACAACATCTAATTAAGCCAGATATTCCCTCCTCAGTTCTTTCTCTGTTCTCACCTGATTTCTTGCGTCTCTGTTAAAAATGTTAGCTGTCTGATACCTACCTAGTAAATGCACTAACCGCCCTCTGATTTTTCCTGTACTAGTGAGATAGGCTTGAGCTTAGGAAATCAATATGGACTGGTCTTCAATGTTCTTGTATCTTCTTAAACCAAATCCAAACCTCTGCTTACAGATACTTTCCATGATCAGGCAGAACTAATCTCTCTCCAGGTAGCCATCACAAAATTTTCCAAAGACAGGCAGAAACTTCTGTGTGGTCCCTGACATGCAGTGTTGTTGATTTTGTTGGGGTTTTTTTTCCTCTTCTTTTTTTTACTGAAATTCCATCACAGAAATAAAACTTATGTCTCTAAATTGTCATTAAAGGTAGGATTCAGACACCTCATTGTAGGGGCTCAATACACCTGCCTAAACATAAATGCTCACGTCTTTCTGCTACATGCTACAATATCCAGAACATCCTTACGACACAGGACTGGCACAACGCGGTCTTCGTATGTCAGTTCAGTTCAGGTGTCTGGTACCATCTGAAATGTCCTACAGCATCCCGCTTGACCTTCAGCTGCAAATTCAGAAGGTCACACATCTCCCATATGTCTTCTGTCTTATCTGATAGCACATGCAGATATCCCAGGTATGCCAGAATGTCTTAGATGGAGCTTGGCACCTATGTTTAGGCAACTGATTGCCCCCTCCACCATTATATATAGAGAGACACCTATACCCTGTAAATTAGGTGTCTCATTTACAACTTAAATCCCACCCCAGATTTCAGAATAATAGAATTACTGGTTGGAAATAATCCTGCTTCTCATGAAAAGTGCTTGTATGCCCTTTTCTTCAGAAACAGTTCTATGCTCGTATATATTTGATTCTTTTCATGTATTCTTTAATACTAGGGAAATTAAATAAGAACACCCCTCCCCCAGGCTGTTTCTAAGAGTTAATCTTCTTGCTGCTCTTTTCTTATACTGAAGTCATAATCTTCTATTTGTGACACCAAAACTGGTTGCTGTGGAAATAATTGCACTGTTACCAAACCTGATTAAGAGATCAGGTAGAGAAGCAGCTGGAGAAACAAACAAATTCTTAGAAATAAAGATTCTACTTTAACATTAATATCCTTGGTAATGAATACAGTATTAAAGCAAAATTGTTTCTAAACAGAATTGCTTTTTCCAAAGTTGTTCAAGATGTATGACTGTTTTTTCAGCCATCATCAAAATTCTTTTTTTCCCCCATATTTCTATGTAAACATCTTTAATAAAAGAAAAAGAAACAAAACAGAGAGTATATATAATACAGTGAACAGAAGTGTTTCTAATATATATTCTGAAGTGGCAGAAAAACATCCCTGAGCTACAGTTGCTGCTGCATGCATTATTCCTTCTTCTCTTGCTGCAGATTAAAACATCCAAGAGTATTTTTCTCTTAATCCCTTTTTTCAGGTTAGTGACTTTTTTTTTTTTGAGAAAGCATATGGTTTTCATTCATGTATGATAAGCCTAAAATTAATCTGGGAAAAAAAAAGAAGCAAAGTAAAACTAGATCACTTTAACAGAAAACTGCAATAGAGAAAAAGATTTCTTAAATAGCATCCCAAAAGCACTGCTTACTTTAGGGTAAAGTGAGTAATGTTGCCCATTTATCATCATATGTAAATAATATTGGCAAGCCTATCTCTTGTATGCTGAGAGCACCACTAAACATTCAGTCACAGAGGTTTACACTAAAACGCTTTGACAGCTTGCAGACATTTTAACCCGGAGACAAGTATCTCTGTGTGACCACTAATGATTCTGATGCATGAAAAGCAGCGACCGAGCTGAAACAGTAAGAGAGGAGACAAAGCTACTAAATTGAATGTAACTATATCAGATACTTGAAAGCATTGCTGATAGTTTCTGTAGTAGGTGTACATCCTAACTGTGAAGCCCAAGATCCAGACTCCTAAGTGCATATGATTTATTTGTACTTAAAAAGTAAATCATGTTGATGTTCTGTGCATTACTTTGGCTAAATGACTAAGTCAAGAGGAGATAAAGTCTGAGGTTTTGTTTGATCAGATGTGCTTAGCAAACAAATGTTAGAGAATTAAAGCTGGCAGTAACAATCTTCAACACCTAGCTGAACTGGCTGATCAAGTGTAATTAATGTATCTTGTGTCATAGGTGGAATACAGCTTCAAATATGCTGCATCCTTTAACTGTAAAGCAATATTACATTTGTTATTTGAGAGAGAACTATATTCAGCACTTCGCCGAACAGCAAAAGGAGTCTGTTCCCAACACAGAGAAATTTACATTGCAGTCAGGTTAACTTGTTCCCGTTTCTTTGTTCCTTTCAGTTGTCAGTATCTTTGCTCCTCTGTACCACTATTATTGTCTCCAGCTTCTATGTCAGTACCGCTCCAGCTGCAGGAGATGTTTTGCAGACATGCACAAAGAATGAGTCCCAGGGATCCAAGAATACAAAAAAAAGCAAAAGTGAAGGCAGCGAAAAGAGACAGAATCTAAAAAGTGTGGAAGAAAGAGGGCCGTTATGAACCATCTGTGTTTCATCTGTGCAAATTCATATTCTGGACAAGGCATTAAAGACAAACTTCCCGAAATCATAGCAACACTTATGCCATGCTAGACTCCCTCCCCTGTTGCTGGTCACACTGCAGGCACCAGGCTGTATTTCTAGAATCTACCTGCAACAAAGAGTTTGAGTAGCGGCACCTGATCACTGTAAAGCTGCACCCTTAAGCCTGAATTGGCTTAAAATGTCTCTCCAAGTTCCAATATAAATCCCAAGTTTTGTAGATTTATTTAAGAGGAATGAACCTCAGCATTCCTACCAATGCATACAGGCAATGCAAAATTTCTAATACTCATGAAGCAATAGTGACCGATCTCCCTTCCTCAAACTTTGTAGCAGTGCCATAAAAATATCTCTAATGGTGGCATGGAAAACACAAGTTTTGACAGATTTCTTTCATGAAATCTGCGTGCAACTGAGTAAGGAAGTTAAAATGTAGAACAAATTTCAGGCTATTGACTGCATTGTCAGTCAATTAATATTGCCACCCCTTTATTAGGAGCATGTTTTGGCTGTGGAACACTTACAAGGAAGTAATAATCTGAACTCATTTTGATCTGAAAAGTGTAAAATACTAAGTATGTAGTAGATCTTGACTTCTCACTTCCTGGTACAACAACATGAAATTATTAGGTCAAACCTTAACATATATTAAATTGAATTAAATTGAATTCGTACAAATAAAATATTTTCTTTCTTAAGTTCTACTCCAAACTTTATTTCAAGCTTAAGAAATATTTGGTTGTTGCAGCCAGCTTGTTCACACATACTTTAATTGCTCTCTTGGGATCTTGTAGGGCGTCTTTAATTTGTAATTGCTGGCCCGGGTAGTCAATGGTGCCTTTCAAATTTGTGACTTCTAGCATGGCCAAGAGAACATTTATCATTAACTTTCCTATCACTGCATTCATTTTGAGCCTTCTGTTAGTTTCTCTTTTTTTTTTTTTTTTTCCATTTAATTTTATAAAAGTCAAACTGAAACAAAACAGCTCATCAGTGGTTAGGAAATAAGGGTTATGGCTATGTTAGCAAATAGTGCATTCCAGTAAGGGCGGATCTGTAGAGTGAAATAGCTGCTGCTGAGGACTTGATGTCTATATTATATGCATTTCAGGGTGTTTATTTCATTCTAGCTGTAATGGTTCTGTGGACTGTATTTGTGTTAGATACGGGAATACTTTAGGTAAAGTCCTAGAGTGCATCTTTTCACTTGCTGCAGTTTAATTGGAAAGCAATGCAGTTTGTGCCTGCTGTCTGAGATGTGACATGATCCAAAGCACTGCAGGTGCAGGCACTACAAGGTTCACTTAAAAAATCTGACTTCTGATCCAAACCAAAATGCTGAAGTAGCACACCCAAGGATTTAATGCATGTAGGACCACTATGAGGTAAAAGTACCTGGGGAAAAAATATTCTTTTTTTCAGAAGACAAAATGTCCCATTATTCTTTATCAAACAGTGGCAACTCCAAAATGTCCAGCCTGTGTTCAAGCAGCTAGTGTAGAGGCACACAACAGTACTGAGAAACCTGCTTAACTCAGTATTTGGTGGATGGTGTTTTGCTCTGCCTTGAGGATACTAGTGGACCTAGTGATGCTAGGCACCACCAGAAAGCCATCCTGCAGGATAAAGTTATTAAGCAAACCGAGCAGCTAGGGAACTCTGAAATCTCCAAGATCTATTGCAACTGAATTCAGGGTACTCAGCTTGAAATAGAAAATGACTTTGTGTTGTGTGTGACAAAAAAGGTACAATAATGTGACAAGCATGGAATGACCTGTCTACCGGTTTGATTTTCTGATAATCTGTGATCTGGGTACTTTCTGAGCAGGAAATTGCATCTGTGTCAATATATTCTGTAGACATCTTATTTGTCCAGTAACTCCTGAACCCATTTATAATTTTGCCACCCAAATGGAATATGTGGCAATGAGTCAAATACCGAACATCTACTTTTTAAAGTCACTACTTGATTTGACGCCTTCTGGGTTTTGCAGCATAGGATATGCCTACCTTAGCAAGTAATACAGTGTGATGGAAGGGAATTTGTAGAATGAAATGGTTTGTGCTGATGACCTGATACTCTACAATATGCATTTGAGGGAGTTTTATTTCAAGCTAATTGTATTCTGGTTCCATGAACACCTGTTAGTGGCTGGATCATTTTAGATGACTCTCTGGAGTGCATCTTTAAGTTTATTTTCCTTTTAAAGGAAACTATTTCATGTGTGCTGAAGCTGCTCTCCAGTGTGAACCAAAGTGAATATTTGCTTCAAGTGTTCTCCAGATCGAAACAAAACAGTGATGTACATTCACACTGCTAGTAAGAGTTCCCTGCTCTTCTCTCCGCTATTCATCATTTTACAGATCTCCTTCACATTTTCTCAGTAATCTCTTTTCCTAGCTGAAAAGCCCTAGTTTATCTATGTCCTCCTTGTATGAAAGTATTCCATACTTTTTGTCATCCGTCTTGCCTTCTTAAGTTTATTAACTCCTGGGAACTGAACTGCAAAATTCAAATTCTTACTGCTAAGAGAGCTGTCCGATTGTGTTATAGCAGGGCTAAATGAGGACATTCCTCTGCCCCACTTGTGGGACCCTGGGGTCAGTCCCTGGAACTGAAGGCTCATCATATTGTCATTCCTTAGGTTGGCACACAGTTACGGTGGAGAAGCCTCATTCAAATACAGGGACAAAGTGGAGAAGTGGAAGGACGCAGGCAGAAAACTGGCACTTTACAGGACTAAAGGGATAAATAAACTGGCAAGGGGAAATTCAAGTAAATTAAAGATAAGGGAAATGGGAAAGACAGAGCAGGGAGGTCTAAAGTCACACATTTCCTTCAGAATTTGGAAGAAAATTCAGTATTCCTCTGCAAATATCTGTCAAATAGACTGGCAAAACAGCATCCTTCTTGAAAAACTGATTCCGTTAGGTTGTGTCTACACTCATGGTTTGCTTGGGGGAAGAGGCCCCAAGTCATCCCCACTTACTGCACACCAGAGAGCTGAGTCACAGAGCTGTTTGCATTTTCAGAGGAAACCAATAAAACCTTCACCTATCCTCTCCACCCCCCCCAAAAAAACAACCAAAACCAACTCCACTTGAGGTGCAAGCCAAGTACACTCCGACCCTTCTTGGGGCGTTAAGGGTCCTTACCAATGACCGGTCCTTTGGATCAGTCAGTTCCCACGTGCCTGGTGGGAACAGTCAGTCCAATCTCATCTGAGATAAAACTCCTGTACCACATATATCATTGCAGGGCCCTCAGTACCATCTGTTTTGATCTGCGGATCCTGTTCTGTTGCTCCAAATTACTTGCTAACATATACACAGCCTGCAAAACTGACTGATAATTAGCTTGAACATCCAGTGCATCTAACGTTTAGTGCAGAGCTCATCATGGTTTCAGAAAGTATTTGTGACATTTACTTTCCTTTGTTTATATAGAGAAAAAAAGTGACTTTTAAAAGACCAATAGACCCCTATACACAAGGTCTGGAAAGGCTGGAAAGCCACATGCTCAAATGTTAGGAAATGTCAGCGTTACAGTTGCAGAGGTATCCAGCAGTCACAGCTGCAATTCAAGTCAGTTAGAGCAGAGCTTTGGATGTCTGACATCATACATTAAATGTTAATGCTATTAAAACTCAGGTTCTGTGTGGCTTAAAAAAACCCTGTAGTGTCTAATTTGGGTGGCTTTCCTTTCTCTTTAATAAAGTGCTTATTACTGTTAGTTCTCTAGCACTCTTGGAGCAACTCTTCTGTCAGGGATGTGTTCATATATTGTGGCATAGACATACATGTATAATTCTGTGAGTTTTACCATCTTAGTCACTGGTAATCTATACCAATTTGCAATCAGAGCATTTTTGACTTACAGCCAAACTATTGCAGGACTGAAAATAGTCCTAAACAGAAATCGAGCTGTACTGGCTGTGCTGCTGTGACCGTGTCTGCCCTCCAAACGGAGCGCTGCACTAGTGCTGGGAGCGTGTTGCTCCTGCATCAGAGTTTTGCTGTTGTTCTGCAGCACTGGACACAGACTTCACTGGCACTTCCCATGCCGAGCCTGTCATTTCTGTTTCAGTAAAATCACACCTTTTAGAGGGACCCCCAAACTTTGTCCGTTGCATCCATGCTTAAAAATGTGGTCTTCCTTCCAGATGATTTTGTCCAATTTCATATTCTAGCTGGGACAAGGGGGGAGAGAGAAGAGAGAACCAGACACAGATCTGACATTCTCAGATTCTCTCTTATGTCCTGATATTTTTTCCAGCACTAATATTAGCTGAACTGAGAGTAGCATCATGTCAGGTTTTCAATCTGTGTTTACAGGCATAGTGTGGAATTCTTCTTAATGTTGCCTAGCAGTGAGATTAAACATGCCTAAGTGAGTCAAATGTATTGGCTTGCTATTCTTCTGTTGTCTGTAATTTGCTATTTGCTCTAATCTTCTCATGACTGACTGTGCTGTAGTGGACACAAATTGAAAATATACACCCCCAAATTTAACTAGGTACTTATTTGGCTCTAATGTTTTTTGGGGGGTTGTAAAATACAGCGTAAGTCAGGTTATGAAAGGTCTGTCAATGAGAATTGTAAAATGGTACAGAAGGATGATGTGCTTTTTCAGAGGTGCTTCTAAAAAAAGTTTAAATAAATCTCCTTTTATGTAGTTTTTATCCATTTATGTAGCTTTGGAACAGAAATATAAATCAACTGACTCTGAATACCTTTGGAAGACAAGTAAAAGACATCTAAATACTTTTTGTGTGGAGGAGATGCTTTCAAGTATTCAAGAAATATCTGCCATCTCATTTTAATTTGCCTTAGTAAATCGACTCTTTTGTTATTTTTTTCTTGTTTGCATAATAGTTACTTCTGCTCAAACTGTTTTCCTCTTTTAAGGAGACTTTGCAGATGGTATAAGCACATTGATTTTCTGATGACATATAAACTGAATTCCTTTCATAAAAAGGTAACAAAGATAACATTGTGGTAAACACACTCATGCTAAAATATCAAGTTTCTTTGGAAGATATGACAATCTTAATTGCCCTGTTATTGTGACTGTTCAGCTGTAATCATTAAAAACCATATTTTGATTTTGGGGGTTTCTTCACATTTTAATCCACTATGTGAATGAGTTCAGCAATCCATGTTGAAAGGAAATCAAATTCATAGAAAAATGTATGTTACATCTGTTGGTGTAACAATACATAATCTAGTTGTCAGATTGTATTGTAGCAAGATGCTACAAGAAGTTATCTCTAATAAGAAATACTTGGTATGTCAAGAATTGCACAAATATTCTTGAACAACTGTTTTCTGTCTTTTTGTGTTTTGAAATATTTCTTTATCTCTAATAAGAAATACTTGGTATGTCAAGAATTGCACAAATATTCTTGAACAACTGTTTTCTGTCTTTTTGTGTTTTGAAATATTTCTTTATTTGTTGAAAAAAAAAATCCGATTAAAAATCTTCTAAAACATGAAATTTCCACTTAAGTCAGCTTTGTTAAAGCGCATAGTTGCTTTTTTTTTTTTTTTCATGTGCCTCTGTTCACATTCTCCTGCCAGTTTGGCTTTCACATAAATCTCAAGCCATGCCACCCCAGTTTCATCAATGATGCCAGTCCTAAAGCCCAGCTGCTCTTTTGTCACTTTTGTCATCTCTTTGCATGCCTCTGCAATGCACCGAATATGTTCCCAATGAAGCACATCAAGTACAGCCATCTGCCTGTGCTAACACAACAGGAAAACCTCTCTTGTCTTCTTGTCACTTGAAGCAAATCTCCTACCATATCGCTGCTTCCTTGTTTGTGCAAAAAGTGAATTGAAGAGGAACGAAATATCCCCAAGTTACCTCCTCCTAATGTTTCCCAAGCTTGTCCATTCTTGATCCAAAGATTTCATGTTCCCAGGGTGGATAGTACTCCTGTCACCAGGGACTACTACACTGCTGCTTGAATAGCAATTTATTATTACCTCGAGTGATCCTGTACTACGTGTAATTCTAAATCAAGCTCTTAATTTTCACAACAGTTGTATGCAAAAGTTTACCAACAGGCCCTGATAAAGGTAATGTGTACCATCCAAGCCATGTCATATTTTGGAATACATTGATTTTCTCATACTCTCAAAATCAGTAACAACCAACCAATACCAATAAAACAAGTCATGTACTATTATACTGTGGACAGAATCACCTGTATTTATGTTGTAAAGATTCAATAGTTCTTTGGTAGAATTAAGTGAAGGACTATTATTATCTGAGACTGGCAAATCTCCCCAAAACAGAAAAGAAGTATGTCAAGTTAGGCCCAAATAGGTAGCTATTCAGAACTCAGGAGGTAGACCTCATTTGTTTTCAGAAAAGTGGCTATGAAAAAAATGTACATGGTAGGGAAGAAGAAAATTTAGATTCGAGAGAGCAGGAGTAGAGAGGTGTCTTGGAGAAGATCTACAGAAGCACTAGCTGTCCTGCTGCCACAGAGACATCCACAACTGTCACCACTTTAGGATATAGAATAACCCACCATTAGGGGCAGACTCCTTCCTTAATGGACACATGTTCCCTGTCCAAAAGTGGCACATAGAAGAGCAGTATTTGTTGTTGCAGTGCATAAATGTCCACAGAACAGAGGGACATGGAGACTAGGTCTTTGTCTGCCTTTGAAATCCATGTCTCAAGGGGGCATGTGTGCAACAGCTGCCTTTGATCCCTATTCTTTTAAGGGGAAAAATCTACTTGTAAAAGTCAGGCTATCGTCTTAGATGGATAGCTGAAGTGTTTTGAGAGCTAGGGTATGGCAAAGGAGGAGGGGATCAACAAAGGCATAGCCTGACTTCATCTTATCCAAAGTAGAAAAGTTCATGCTATGATGAAGGAATTATCTCACTGTACAAAAAAACCATTACGTGCTTCAGCATGCGTTCTATGTAAATCTTAGAGTAACCACTGAAACTATTCTTTTTCAAAAAGCAATGTAGTTTCAAATAAGTAATTTTTTTTATTTTATCCACTTTTCAACATTAATCTATTTTTTTCCAGTTTCTGATATTATATATAATCAATTATGTTACATCTAATTAGGTGTTAAGTTTAAGTGCAAGTTATCAGAGGAGTAGACCTTTTAATTACAAAGTAATTACAAAGTTATTGTGTTGCACAATTACATATTCATCGTCATTAAACCTACCATATGGTGTATGCATAAGCAAAATTTCTTTGGAAGTTCAGTATTTTCATAATTTCAAAATGTCAAGAATAATTAGTCTAAATTACAGTTTTTATTGCCTTAGAAATACAAAATGCTTACTAAATCTGGATGTAAAACTGTATAGATGAGTTTTGTTTTGATTTCCTACAGAGTCTGTAAGCAGAAAGACCTTTGACACACCTCAGGTTTTTTGTCTTTTTAAACATTTGGGTTTATATAATTATTTTAAAAATCTCTTTCAGGAGGGTCAAGTTTGCAGCAGAACTTAAAGCATTGCCAGCACTTGAAATCATGAAATAGTTTACTGGTTTTATCGCATTTTATTTAGAAAACAAGCAGCACCGAGCTGCAGGACAAAGCAGAGCGATACGTAGCGTCGTTCACCCCTGCTTTGGAAGAGTAGCAATGCAATGCAGTTCTCAGAGTGGTTGTAACCAGTGATGCTTCCCAGCAGCTTCAAAGAGCAGCTCCAAAACAGCCTGCTAGCAGATGGGCTCGCTGACTTGATCGGCAGACAAGCCTCAAATCCCTGCAGACACATATCCTTGTTTTGTTCCTACTGACTACTATATTTCATACCATGCTCACAGTTGACAAAAATTAACAGCAAGTGATTAGTGTTGATGAATGTTTCTTATTTCTGATACTTGCTGCACAGCCTTATTACAGCTCCATTGTGGTGATTCAAGCAAACTTTTTAATTAAAGATTGGAAAGGAAATTATGATTTGGATTGAAATCTCCATTTTATAATACATATGAGATTTGAAACACGCAGGGTTGTAGCTTTATTCTGAGTGGGAGCAGCAGGAAGTTGAAAGTTCGATGATAATTGGTGTCTCAAAAATCTCAGATCTAAGCAATAACTAAAAGGATTTCTCAAACTGTAATCCAAATAGCAAAAAAAAAGCTGTAATTTGTAATATTTTTAATTGTCACTGTAATTTACCTGTGATGAAAATCTCAGTTTTATTTTTTCTGCTTTCTTTTATTGATGGCAATTTTCAGAAGAGTAGCCTCCATGTATCATTTTAAAAGAGCATTTCAGTACAAACATCTCATACTCTGACTCTTTCAGAGGGAGTTAACTTGCTTGACATATTGTGCAGAGATAAATCCCCTCATTAAGGAAAATAAACCCAATTGCCGTATTCCTATTTCTCTATATACCAATACAAACTTCTCATTTGGAACCTGTGTTAGGAACCTTATCATTTGCAGATATCCAGAGAAGAGTTAGTGATGAGTTGTTGATCACTGGAAGAGAATAAATTTTCATTTTTTTAATGCATGCTCATATGAAATAGATACCTAAGAATGATCACAATATTAATGTGACAGGACATCTATATTTCCTGTTTTCTGTGGCAAAGAATGACAAATTAAAGGTTCACAAGTGCCAAAGGGAGCCCACTGAAATTTAGGCTGGATAACAATCTGTCCAACACCTAAATGATGATTATGATTATGATTATGATTGTTGTTGTCAAACATTTACTTCAGTAAAAGAAGGTATGTAGGTCAGCGAAAACTGTCTGACAGATTTGATCTAACCTGGGAATCATTTATGCCGTGAAAAATAAATCAGAGCAATAAAATGAAGGACAGAAGGAGAATTATTATTTTTCTCGTTTGGCTACCAAATAAAAAAATCCAGTGTTCCCGTGTTACAGCATGATCTTTGATATAGCTGATATTCTTTAGACGCTCTACAGATAAAATACTAATGGTAAACTCTCAGCAACTTTTTTTTCCATTTAAATGGAGTAAAGACTGGTTGGGAACCTGCCCTGCAGTTTTCTGGTTAACACTGCTAATGAGAAGGGGAGAGGGGATAGTTTGGCCTTTAACGTTTTGCATAACATGTTTTATTCTGGAGGAAAAAACTACTTCTTTCAGTAGTCTCACAATGGAAGTTCAAAGAACTAGGAAGGAGAGAAAAAGTGAAAGCAAATCCTTTAAGTGAGAAAAAAAGCTTTAACAAAAGTGTTCTGAGTAATTTGCTGGAGCTGTCAGTCAAGAACTATAAAACAAACCAATCATCTTCACTAATTGTTTTCCACTGCTTGAAAAATACATTATTTGGAAAAACCACAAAATCGCAATAGTGAAAGATACATCCAGTGCCTTGGGAAATCATTTCTTCTTAAAAAAGAAGTTGAAAATTAAGGACCAATTTTTTTAATTAGCGAACATCTCTTCTGTTCTATTTTAGCTGAAGTCCTTTTTAAATTTAAAGTTATTGAATCTTACTGAAGTAACAACCCCAAAGCTTTAATCAATCTTTTGAAAGGTAAGCCCTATTTTGGTAGTATGAAATTTGCGTTTCACTTGGGCTGACAAAGGCCACTGACAGGTACAGCTGATAAGTTAAAAAGCAGGTATCATTTAAATCTTGCATTTTAAGATTAGGACAAATAATACCAATAGAGTTTTCTTTTGAGTAGAGAGAGATATTTTCAGTAATGAGCAATCAAGTCCTTTTAAATATAAACATATTTCATTTCATTCTGTTTGTGTCTCAGATACTTTTGAGTCTTCAATACTCAATCTTTTTGATAGTCAAAACGCTGTAACTTAAATTTACTTTTGACAGTATCAGTACAGAAAAATAATTGGTAACGTGCCTGAATCATTCATGGAATTGTATTTTAACCTTTTAGTAGCATGGAATAAACTTACAATAAGCAAGTATTTTTCAGTGTGCTTTTTATTGCCCTAATTAGACCTACAAACTTCTAATGGTGGAGATGAGAAATTGATGATAATGGTGAACTGATTATCCTCTGGAAGCAGTGTTTAATGGACCAGTTTTGCTTCAGTTTTCTGCCTCCTTCTACTAGAAAACTTGCTCATTTCAGGCTGCCTTAAAACCTGTAATAATAGAATTCCCAGAAACTTATGTATGAACGCCTACTTTAATTAGAGAGTATACGCATACACATGTGTACACACATACATACAGACATAGATGCTCACACACGTGTATATGTATGCACTCACACACCCCTCAACACACACATATATCTGTGATCAAAGAGGAAAACCATGAAGAATTTATATTACATCTATATCATCATCAGCTGAAGTTGAAGATTTTAATAAAATTTTAAGATTTTAATAAAAGACTGGATGCAAAGGAAATAGTGCTTGTAGTATACAAACTGGTTTGGACATTGATAAAAGAAAAATTCCCATTGTTTAGAGGAACACTTTTTCCTATCAATGGGGAGAGTTAAATGACTGTGCCAATATATTGTCTTTTCTTCAGCATTCTCGGAGAAGCAAGATGCATGTAGGAAAACTCTCATGGAAAATTTATAAACACAGGCAAAACAATCAGCTCTCAATCTCTTAAATCCCTGAAATCCATAGGAGGCACTCAGAATTGAGATTTACCGTATAGTTCAAACCATAAAATTTGAACACCGGTAGCTCAACCTCTGCCAAACTCTCCCAAAACTTCAGGTTCCTCCTCTGTTTGTAAGTATCAGTTTGGCAGATAATGCTATTCCATAAACAAAGACTGGTCTTTTGCAATGGGGAATAAATGACACAGAAATTATTGTTATTAACTAAATTTTTAAAGGCTCAAAAACACTGTGCAAGCTCTGTTTGTAGACTAGGCCACAGTATGTGTGGAGCTCAGGTTGCAAACTGGATAAGAATTTCCTGACTATAAATCAGAAAAATAAATCAAGTTGAAGTCCGCGGAATTTGTGTCAGTGGAGAATATACACATCAGACGTAGTGAGCAATCCATGTAAAAATGCATTTAAGTCTGCCTGCACATTTCTTGTGGCTCCTCCTTGACCTCTCCAGCCCACAAGTGATGTGTATTTTAAAAACAACATTGACAACAGCAAACCCAAACACTTGCAACTTCATGGATTTCTGAAGAGCAGAGTTAAAGGCTTGCAACTAAACTTGAGTTGTCCTGCTCCTGAAGAAATGCTGAAAGCATGAACGAAGCATTTTGGGGAAGTATTAGCTTTTCACAGGTCCAACTAATCAATAAGGAATGGTCTCCTTTAAAGAGGGACACTGATTCTGCAGTACCATTTCAAGGACATCAGCACAGATAGCGGTATTTTTGACAACGCTACAGCTTCTCTGTTTTAACTGCTGCTGGCTGCTTCCCTGCCATTCATAAAAGGCTATGTTTATTTTCTTCATTTGTAACTATTACTGTGCCCTATGCAATTAAAAACCCACTATTTTCTCTGAATTCATAACTTTTATCCTTCAGTATAATGAAAACAAAAAAGGGAAAGCTGCACATACCTGCCACTTGCAGGCTTAGCTTTCTTGTGGGGTTAGGGAGGTTTTTAAAGTATGTCTCTTGATAAAAGCTGAGCACTTTGATGCGCTAATCACCGGTATGGCAGTTTTGATGTTCTAAGCAAGAATCTATATACATCTTCTTGTTCTCAGAAAAATATTTTTAATGGGTCACAATGAAATAGAAAATAATCTGAGGAATCTGTTAAAGTGTAGCTGAGGCTTAATATGATAATTCTTCACCCTTATCACAGACCAGGGAGGAAAGCATTGTTCAGATGTAGCTCTGAGAAGGGAGTTTTTAATTTGTCCTTCTTCTACATGTACTTAGAACTGGGTCAGGAAAAGAAAAAAGTATTTTGCGATTTTTGTTTTTTGGTCTAATGCCCCCATATGAAACTAATGGCTCTGTTTACTGGCGACTTCTATTTACAATACAAAATTGGACAAATGTGAAATACCGTGTTCAATTCCTAAGCATGTGGAACATTCTCTTTTACCTGAAGAATCAAATCACAAACCTGAGAGATGTAAGAATGTGCTTTCTATATTTATGCCACAAAAAAATACACTTTTTTTCCTTGGTTAACTTTTTAAAGACAGTAGATGCATGCTTCATAAAAGAGGAAATATATTGTGAGGACAGCATTAAATATGCAGGTTCCCAGGGACTGTTTCTGGGATAAGAGAAATATTTTAGTCCCCAAGGTAATAACCAGTGATACTTGACAACCTATGTAGTAAAAGGTGTAAAATCCCAGTTTGTTTCATTGTCCAAAGTACTTTTTTTCCTCACCCAATGGAGAATTAGTTTTACCTTTTATTCGACACAGACATATTTGGCAGTCCTTTTTTTTTCTTTTTTTGCTCTTAAATCTCACAGTCTTTTTTTTAAACTCTTTTATCATATATTTCATTTCATGATTTATTTGTAACTAATAACCAATAAACAGGAACAACATTCTGTTACACAATACCTTTGGCTAAGAGGGATAGTATTTTAGTTTTTGGCAGGCAGAGGAGAAGGAGGTTTTGGAAGCTAACCGATAGCTACATAAAAATAGTTTCAGAATGTGTGTATCATTTTTAATTTTAGAATATTGTTGCAGTAACCTTGATATTTCACAGGCTTTTTGATGACAAGTTCTCTAAATATGCAGAAGTCAGTTGTACAATTAGTCATAAATTTTCAAAACAATCAAAAAAGTAGGTTCCTCCAGCATTTTGCAGAAAGTTTGGCTATGCAGCTTCATCATGAACACTCAAATCAAAGTCCTAATCTATTACACCAGAGATCCATTGGCTTAAGTTAGGATAGGACAAATTTGTAGATAAAACCATCTAATTTTCAATCAAGTACTGAGTATGGACTGCTCTGCACTGATCTAGCATAAGGAATTCTTGTACATAAGGAAATACTGTTTTATTTATATATTTAGGTAGTATTGAGTGAAGGCAAAATATTCTTCTCTCATTTTTTATGTCTAACTATGGTTTCACACAACTCTCAAGAGGATTTGTTTATGTTTCCATTGGATTGGCACACAGTAACTGGTACTGCTTAAGATTATTTCTTTGGGAGGAATGATTTTTTTGCATTTTTCCTACATGTCTTAATTTCCTTTCAGTATTTTCATTTGTACAATTTATCCTATACTGTCAAAACAGTGAGTACATCCTTCAGGACCAAAATACAAACATGTCAATACAGTGCTATTTATTGTCACAAATATATCTGCCTTATGGTGGTGTCTCTTTTCTTTTCTATCATCTACTGAATAAATGAATAAATAGTTCTTTGGCCTTCACTGTTTCTTTCTGTACTCTTAGATGACAAGCCAGCTGTGCACCACTATGCCTCAGAAATGTTAACAGTTTACCACTGATAGAACTTTCTGTTCTTCTGAGAATATCCAGGTTTGCATGAACTGAAAGAAGAGCATATGTAGGTTTCTCCAGCTGCCAGTTCTTTGCATTTGTAGTCCAAATTTACTCACACTAAATTTTGACATTTGTAATGCTGTATTCTTACAATGCCAATATAAATAAATACATGCACAATCAACTAATTTCTGAAAAAGAGCAGCATCTCAGAAAACTTTCTTATTTCTGTGTAACTCTTAACTGCAAGTCTCTACTATTCTGCTAAGCTTTAGATCAACGTATTTAATTTACAGGGAGAAACAAATGAAAAATGTTGCCTAACTTTGAGATTTGTTACGAAACAGGTTGTCAAAATGACGACATAAATGTATCTTTTCTCTGTAGTCACTGAGACAAAATGTTGTAGTTAGACAGTAACTGGTGATCTAGCAGGATTCCTAAATCAGGAAGGTTTGGGAACATCAAGGATGCTTTGGGAACTGTAGGGGGTTCCCAAAAGTATTCTTGCAGTTGTACTTCAGATGTTCTTGCTCATCTTGTGCATCTGTTTGAGTGTATGTTGAGAGTGTTCGTAGTGGAAAATTGTAAATGAGCATGTCCCAGATTGCATAGGCTCCAAAATCATAGTGAAATGAATTCATAGCCTTCTAAAGTGGTGTATATTCAAGCTGGGCAATATATGTTGCTCTTGAAATACATTTTAAAGGAAGTAGTATGTATAGTCCCCAATTAGCTTCCCTGTTGATAGCGTGCTTTGTGTTTTTTACATTGAAATTTGAGTATATTTAGGGACAGGTTTTTTTCTTACCATTCCTGCCTTCCTGCTTGTTTATTTAACTCCTCCTGCCAATAAAGGAATTTGCAGTAAATATGCAGTAAATAAACTTTATTACAATGCATTTAAGGAAATTTTAACGCCTGAAGTAAATTATATTGAAAAATTATATATTTTTTAAAAAAAATCATTTCAATACTCATTTTATATACTCTAAACTGGAAATATCTTAGATGTTCTAATTATTTTTTTTTTAAATTTGGACCAGTATTAGCCTGTACTTTTGTGCATTTCTGTCCTTGACATAAATGCTTTGATTTGAATCTTTGCTCTGCAGAGATGTAAGTTTATACTTTAAGACTCTGATTGCAGCAAAATGACTCATCTTTTGTGTGCACACTTGTGAGGATTATTTTTCCAATAAATTGAAATCATACAGATCTTCTACTGTGTAGTAAATACAATACTTTACGTAGATAATATGTGAAAACTTCTTTCCAAGTACTGTGTGCTGGTTTTTTGTTTTCAAGGACAGCAAGATAACAAAAACAATAAAATAATTTTCAACATCAAAACAAGTTTCTACATATTTATAAGAGATGTAACATGGGGAGAAGTGAACCCAGTAGACTATCACTTTAATAGACAGCTCATTTTACGCAGATGTAAAAAAGTTGAAAAAGAATCGAAAATGGTCAGATCTTCCTAGTATTTAAATGTATTAGACTGAATTAAAGACCGATCCCAAGTGAATATACAAACTGTTGGCTGTTTTCTGAAAGAAAAAGGGAAACAGAGCACTAGGAGTCAGAAAGGCAGCTTTTCTAAAGTGTCCTAAGAAGCAAAATGCATATGCAAACTATTTGTGGAGAAGAGGTTTCATAAAGTTATAGACCTTGAAAATTGTTAAGAGAAAAGATTTTCAGTCTGGTGAGTCATGCCAATCATTGTATCTGCAGTCTGTTCTACAGAATTGAACTGAACAGAAGATATAGATCAGAAAACCCTCTTTTTTTCTGTTTGCTTTAAATATTACTCAGTAAAAAAGTCAGTGTACTGAGAAGAAAAATATCTTTTTATTTTCTGTCATCAATCCATGATGAAACTGAAAAGCATCTTAATTTATTTTGTGAGTGAAGCATCCTAGGCAAATTTGTCCCCTGAAGGCATCTACAACAACATAATACACTGAGCATATAAATCTTTGCATCTTGATAAGACACTATCCTTACTATGGTTTGGCAGTGAAAACACTTGTCTTCATTTTAATTTCTTAGAGGTATAAGATTATGATCATGGAAAAACATTTTTAGCTTGCAGCAGTATTTATGTGCATTATTTTAAAATACTATATGAAGAACTGCAGTGTTTTTACCCAGAGCTTTTGTGAAGCCCTAGTTGCCTTAGCTTTACTTCAACAGCTGAGTTGCCTGGGGTTTTTTTTTTTTCAAGTTTCTGTCTAAAACTGAGCTTTAATTCATATTTTTAAAGTTTCAGCCTGCTGCCCTTTGATAATTTATAATTTTAAAAGACTGCTTGTGCTTGAACCTAGCCCATGTAGTAGATTTCAGGGAGACTGAATAGTCAGTTCTGAAGACTGAGGACCATATGAATGAATAAGGAAGACTGCATGTATGAAGACCTTATATGTATCCTACATCTAAAGTTGTATGTGTTTGGTTTGTAATTGTGGTACACTGACAAATAGCAATGTAGATATAAGTGCAACTTTAAAGCAGAAACATCAGTCAGTAAAGTAAAAAGATCTGAATGAGATTGTTTAAATGAATTCCAGAAGTCTGGAATGCTATAGATTACATCTAGAAAAATAGCACCACATTTTTTACTTTGCACTGTTTCAAAAAAAGGCTAAACTTCATATGAAGAGTTATCTGCTAGCTCTTCTTCAATGATTTCACTCTTCTTTTTCACACTCCATATGCTTGATTTGTCACCCATACACAGTTATATGAGCTCCTTGCTGTTATCCTCTTTTGGATGGGTTTTGGCATGAAAAAAATATGCTAATCAACATAACCTCCTCAAAGTTGCTGTGGAAACAAGGATTCTGTGAAAAAAATATCAAGGTATTGCATTCACAGCAAAGCTATACAACATTGGGCAAAATCTTGAAAGCAGAACTGAGTTACCAGCTGCAGCGTGCATGTTGCCGAGTGGACCTTCAGGAAGGACGCCTGCTGCTTCCTGGAGATCAGCAACTGTAAAGCTTCCTCTAGATCTGAACCATTCAGTCTGACATGGGATCTTGCTTCCTTAAGAACCATGTGTGAATTAGGAAGATGTGGAAGACCTGGAGATGTTTTCTGCTTGCAACCCTGGCTTAACCAGAAAATTGCTAACAAAAGGGGCTGATTTGTAGCCCCAAAGCATGTGGCATAGTCAGGCTCATACCCACGTTACTCTACCTCTTCTGGAGCAGAAGCTGCCTACCTGATCCCACACTTCATATTCCTCAACCTTGATTTTCCTGTGGTCCCATAATAGGGTAATGCTGTGGCATTATCGGTGCATTTATTCAGTTCAAAGTATCTGAAATAATGTGAGGTTTTGTTCTGTCTAAAGAATTAGTGTGATTTGCTTTTATATTCTACTTCAGTTGAGAGTTTATGAAAATTAAAATAGCAATGACATGATTCTTTCTGGACAAATGTTACATTATTTATACTCTCAATTATTAATATTCTTTGTCCGTCTCTCTCTTTTCATTTCCCTTTCTTTCAGTCCCCCTTTCCTTCTCATATTTCATAAGCATTTGGCCTTTGTTTGACAATTTAATGACATGATATAAAATCAAACTGAGACTATCTAGGGGTTGTGATCCAATCCTGGGTCACAGTTGAACCTCATATTTATGCAAACTTATGCATTGAGTAAGGGGATAAGTAAGGAAAATATGACAAGTTTGACTGAATTTTCTTTTTGAGGTTTGTGGGTTCATTCAAACTTGAAAAAGGGCAACTTTACACAGATCAAAATCAAAGACGATATTAGCCTGACTCCGTGAAACTAAATAGGTGAACTTTGTTCAGTTCTGAGCAGTAGAATTAAAGTGCAGAAATGATCATGCAATGCTATGGGAGCATTTAATAAAGTAAGATGTAGTCACTCGGAGACAACATGATGCCATTGTATTTCTTTGATCTATCACACTTTCACCAGTGTGGATGTTGCTCACTGTATTACTTCCACCTTTCATCTAATTAATCTGTTCTGATGATATAGCCCCTTGTAAAGGAAATTCTGCAACATTCAGAAATCTGATTTCCTCATAAAATAACTGACACAGTTTCAGTTTGATCGTTTTGTACTTTGAATGTGTCCTGTCAGACAAGTCTTAGATGGTGTCTTGACTCTGAATGATGCATCAAATTAGCATTAAATCACTGCTTGCTGCTTCTCTTTTCAAAGTTCATACTCACAGATCTGCAGCTTGACATGAAGTATGCAGTATCTGCCTTTAAAAATGCAGGCAGCTGAGTTCATATCTTTATTCTAGAATTCATTCCTGAAGGAGACAGTTTGGCTAAAGCTTTGAATCTCTTTTTGTACTACTTATTTCATCTTCATTGCTATAGTAAACTGCAGATCAACTTAGAATTATTATTGTGGGACCTTACAAGATTCTGTCACTAGCACGTATGCCTAAGTCTTATTATTATATGATTACCAATTTTTTAAACTTCTAAACAGAATTTTACGTTAATAGTAATAATAGTTTCAGAACTTAATTGCACAGTATTTCCAGTTTCTTGCACCGGAAGCTTGAAAGAAAAGGACAGTGCAGGTGCTTAATTTGATGTTTTCTTAGATAACTGAGATATCAGTATATTAAGGTTGTCTCGGCTGAATTTATCACCAGATTATGTGTAAGTAATCATTTAAGTGTGACCACACATTTATAGGTTATAATAAGGGAAGGTTGAAGCAAGGACTTTGACAATGTGATACATGAATCATGCTAGTTAATTGTATCCCAAATAAATCTTTACCTAAAAGCCAGTAGGTTTGATTCCTTTTAGATGCTATTTGACCAAATCTAAGGAGAACAGAGTCTTTGATTCTTCCACAGAGCTCATGATCATCCCCAGAACTACCTGTATTCTAGAGAGTTATAAAAAGGGAAATCAATAATTCAATAATGAATAAATGGTCAATAATAATTCAATTATAATTTTAAACACCAGAGATCAATAAAAGTTATGTACTCCAGCAGCTTGTGCTGCTGAATTTTATTTCTGGCAGTATTTATGGCTGAGTAACTTCAGGTATGTAAGTTATCCCATAGAACTTTCAGGTGCAGAAATTATGTAAGAATTATTATTTTTATCATCATCATCATCATTATTTCAGAGCTTATTTTGAACATTGTGGGCAGCTTTTCATATTTTAGGAAGTAATGTTACCCTGAGGTAGTTACTTTACGAGTTGTCAGATGATAGTGAATTATTAAATGACAGCAAGGAGTAGCCTAGATGTCTGTTTTATGACTTGTTTTTAATAGTTTTTATGTAAAGTTTTAGAACTTTGTCATGAGACTATGCAGTATTAATTTTGGATGATAACCCATTAAGATACAATTTTAGCCTTAGATACTTTGTAACCATATTGTGAGAGGGCTAAACCTACTCAACCATGCTATGTTGCTTTTAAAAAGCATGCTGTCCAAGTGGAAGGGGATTGAGAGTATTCCTAAAGTGATGTTAAAAGAATGCAAGTAGTAATCTGATTCTCCCTTTAGGACATTAATCTTTTAACAGTAGTATCAGCTAAAATTGGCATTGATAATTCAATCACTCAAGAAGTGAATTTGCATTTGGCAGAAAACCGTTGGAAACATCTGCAACAAGTGCTCAAAACTGCTGTTATGCTGAATGGATGTAGAAAATAGCCATAAAGTTTCAGAGAATATTCATTAAACACAGTACTCATTAAGCAATTTGTGAACTCCACCAAATTAATTACACTGCTGAGAAGTCACCTTGAAATGCACTTTTTTTCTTAGAAAACAGTACATGAGGAAAAACTTTGACAAAATGCTTTTGTATTTTCTATTTAATGGAAGATATACAGGATTTGCTTTTCCTTTCTTACACATAGCTTGCAGTGAAGTTAATAGCACCTGCACTGTAATGTTCCTCATTATAAACCTATAAATCTCTTTCAAAAACATAAAATGCTGTGAGAGCTATTAACCAGTAGTATATTGTATTTATTAGGATCATGAATCCCTGACTTGTAATTTAGAAAAGCTCCAACTCAGTGAAGAGGTTATTTACTGGTAGGTGTGTATATTTTGTATATGTCTTTTTCATACACCATTCTGACCTGTTTTGTTGATGAGTGAGTCTTAGCTTTTACAGAACATGATTTGTTGCCTTATCTCATAGACCCACTATAAGCAGACCAATCTTGATATTTTTCATGACAGAAGAAGCCAGGCTTCCGTCCAGCTTCTCTGAGAATGGCTTTCAACAGTTTCACAAGAAGAAAGTATATTTTTTCACGCTGTACGTTTAATTACATATGTAGTTTTGTGCAAATGTTCATCATTTGTACATACTATTTCCTGACTGATTGTTTAAATTGCCACCCCAGAGCAAAGTTCCATCTCCTGGTATCTCCTTATTGCCCATAAATCAAACCAGGAAAGAGAGACTACACAGGCTGACATTGAAGAAATGTGACACAGTTGTGCAGTAACTTAAGTCATATAGAAATAGAAGGGCTGTTCCTGTGACAGTCAGTGGAGACCTTACTTTAGATACTTTACACAATCTACCAGGTAATTTAGGCTTCCCCCCCCCCGTCCCCTCTGTAATTACAGATATTACCTTTACTTGCCAAGGAGACAGATACTCTGGAAGGACTGGAAAAGACAATGTGATGTTGTTCACACATAGAGTTTACTAGATGTATTCCTTAACCGAAACTTGTCAGTCATCTTTTATAATTGTATTTGTGATATACAAGGAAAATAAAATATATATGACCTCCTTTTGATAGTAAGTAAAGACAATGATAGGGAAAAGCAAAATGTGAGTTTTATTAGGACTTTTTCTATTAAAAATAATTTTGATGACAGTAAATTCAATACTGTTGTCCGAAAATATCAACATTACTAGAATTTAGCAATTACAAGTAACTTGTATTTAAAGAAAAACTTCTGGGGTATTGCCCAGTACTATTTGTATCTCTTTTCAAGTTTTTTGCCAAGGTGACAGAAGAAAAATATTCCAGGCAAAAGATTTTAGGCATGCATTAGTCCAACACAGCACCAGAAAGTACTGTAATATATTTACTGCTGCTGCTGCTGGGCCCAGAGTAGAACTATATAATTTATCCAGAAAAAAAAAGATAAAATCCGAAAATATTACTCTTTCCTAAATATACATGATTCATATTAGAGTTATGTCCATGTTGACCTAGCTCTTATTTTAGATTTATTCTTGCTCTTTGCAGAGATTCCTATAGGTAACCATAGTTATTCCCTTTTAAGGGTGTAAATGATCACCACTTCAGCTCAGAAGGTACTTCTGCTTTGGGACAGGGACAGCAGCACGCTGCACAGCCTCCCCTGGGCAGTGAGGGCCACAGGGCTCCCTCCGAAGACAGCCTCACAGGAGGAAAGGAGAGGGGAGGGAGGGCAGGGAAGCAAGGCAAATTCACACTGTTTAACCTGAGGCACCCAGGGAAGGCGAGAGACGCTTCCACAGGGAGTGAGAAACCCTTAGATTTAGACCTTCAGGGATAATAGTAAGACCTGGAAGCATTATGGCTGCATCTGCAATGCAGGTTTGCACATTTTTATGAGTTTTACAGTTCCTTTTTTACAGTTTTTGGGGTAAGGTGGGCAAAGTCATTTGAGGTTTGTACAGACATGCCTGGAGTTTTCTTTAAATTTCTACCTGTCATTAATGTGATATATCTTACTGTGGCTCCATGCATGCAGCAGAGGCCAGGGAATGCCTTATTCTGAGTAGTTTCTGAGAGAAGCAACCAAGAGAGAAATGTATTCGAGGGGCTCTGAATTTAGACAGATGCCTTAAGAGTCTTCCTTATACTAAAGAGAATAAGCACAGGCAACCATGAGATAGTCTTTGCCTGCTTTCTTCCCAGCTCCATCTGCTATAGATCTGCGGAGAATTTCCTCCATGAGACATGTATTCTCTTTGGATGATATCTGTCCATATTATGTCAGCTGAAGTGCACAGAGTAAATAGGATTAAAGAGTGCCTTGTCATCTTTATAGGAAATAGCCCGTTTAGCCATAATGAAGAAGGATTATCAAGCATCTTCAAGGAAAATATGGTGCCTATCAGATCCAGAATATAATGTTCTTTCAATAAATAACTAAAGAGAAAGGTTGGTTGTTGTTTTGGTTTTGTTTTTTTTTTCTAAAAGTCTGGGCTGCAAGGTAATCACAAGTTAATCAGAGGTCACTGCTGTAAGCAGCTAGTCAAAAGCTGTGATTGTACTGGACAAATGTGCCAAAAAGGAATATTAATAAGGTAACAGTAATTGTCTAATGAACTGATAGACCTGTCTAGCTTATTGCTGTATCCTTTTATATTTAAATGCTTTGATTAATTCTGTAAAAGTGCACAGAAGCCCTTTATTTTTGCAATCAAAAATGTCCATTCAAAAATATGGTTACATAAGAGAAGACTTCAGACATAGATAGGGATTTCCTTTCAAGCTGATCTTTAATCATAAAGGTCAAACCTTTAACATTAAAACACTTGAAGGGCAAGAAACTCTGTTACATTCAGTTATTGATTTTGAAGACCCTGAGCCTTGCCAAGTATCACAGGCCATAGAGGGCACTGACAAAAGTATATTAATAAAAAGAGCTAAAAAACTTGTTCAGTCTTTGTTGTATCTAAATCCAATAAAAAAAAAAACAACCAAAAACCAAAACCCACAAACAAAAAAACCTACTGTGTAGAACTAACAATAGATTCAGATCTCAAGCACTATTGGGAATAGTGGAAATCTGCAATCGTTGCAGCTAAGCTACTATCCTCTTCTCTAAAAAGCTTTCATTTTCCTTTTGGCAGTGATTACTGTGGCTGGCTGATATTATGGAAGCATAGTTTCTGTTAGAGTGAGCTAAAAGTTTTCAGAGCAAACGGTGTTCTATTAGAAAACATTGACTTAAATAAATATCATGATATTGTAAGCAGGGTTTTCTGTTAGAGTACAAGACTGCCTACGCTTCCAAGCTTGCAGCATCAGCAGTGGAAGGCACACCTGCCCTGTGTCCTCCACCAGGCCAGGAGACCTCTTCAAGTCAAGGACAATGTCATGCCTGCTCTGCCAGGCTCCCTGAATCCAGAGTCCTTTGGCGTCTGAAAAACGTTGCTCTAATTGATTGTCTAGAACCATAGAATCATTCAGGTTGGAAAAGATGTTTAAGATCATCGACTCCAACCATTAACTTAACACTGCCAAGTCCACCACTAAATGATGTCCCTAAGCACCGCATCTACATGTCCAGGGATGGTGACTCAACCACTTCCCTGGGCAGCCTGTTCCAAGGCTTGATAACCCTTTCAGTGCAGAAATTTTTCCTAAGCCACTCCTCCTAAGACTTGTGCTCCAGACCCTTCACCAGTTTGGTTGCCCTTCTCTGGACACACTCCAGCACCTCAATGTCTTTCCTGTAGCGAGGGGCCCAAAACTGAACACAGGACTCAAGGTGCAGCCTCACCAGTGCCGAGTACAGGGGGATGTTCACTTCCCTGCTCCTGCTGGCCACAGCGTTTCTGATGCAGGCCAGGATGATGTTGGCCTTCCTGGCCACCTGGGCACACTGCTGGCTCATATCCAGCCGGCTGTCGACCAGCACCCCCAGGTCCTTTTCCACCAGGCAGCTTTCCAGCCCCTCTTCCCCAGGCCTGTAGCGCTGCATGGGGTTGTTGTGACCCAAGTGCAGGACCCGGCACTTGGCCTTGTTGAACCTCATACAGTTGGCCTCAGCCCATCAATCCAGCCTGTCCAGATCCCTCTGTAGAGCCTTCCTACCCTCCAGCAGATCAACACTCCTGTCAAGATTTTAATCTGAAAAAGGAATGAGCTCAAGCACTAGACCCAAAATCATTAGGTCCCACCCTGGCTTTTTTTGACTGGTTCAACTACTTTGCTCCTAGGTTCATTGCATACAGAGGGAGTTTTCCCTAAGAAGCACGGGTGCGAGCTCCTCTGAGCACATGGATCAATTGCTGGCCCCTTTTTGTCTAGTGATATAGCTACCAAAGGTACAGCCTTTGGATACACAGGGAAGGGTACAGAAACCTGACAGCTTGACCTGAACCAGAAGCTGAGAGGATTTCTCTCTCCTATCATAGAAAACGTGGAAACTTCAGAGGTTTTCAAAACTAGCAAGCTCTGAGAAAGCCCTGGGACTGTAACAGGAAGAAAACTACATAGTCCAGACTCAGGAAGCCTTCAAGACTTCCCAACTTCTGCTGAAGTCTGACAGCACTGTTGTTTGAACTACCTTCAGTCCAAACACCTCCAGGCTTCTAGGTGCACAGACCAGTTGCCTCCCTCTTCAGAAGGATGCCCGTGAGTCCAGCTTCCCTGAAAAATGGGAGCACCCAGACAGCCCAGCCCAGGCTCTAGGAGATCTGACAGCTGGTTATTGAAACTGAGAATCTGATAGCAGCAATGAACAAAGGATTTAAAAAATGTCAGTCTGCATTGCTGAATCCTCAGATTCCTAAGGAAATATATTTCAAATGTTTCAGAATTTCCTGCTTATTCATCAAAAGTTTGCCTATCCATGGTGTTAATAATAGAATGTCTAGTCTCATGCTATAGGTGACAATATCCACAGAGAAGCTTTAGATTCATATTGTTAATTAGAAGCCTTGAAATTCAGAATATTTTTATTTATACTTTAATGCATGGGTTTTTTCAGTTCAGTGAAGCTATATTTGTCACATAAGTGAATCAAAACAGTCTAAAAATAGTCCAAGTCAATAGAAAAAAATTTTGCATAAGAGAACTTTCCACTGCCACATTCTCAGTGGAAATCTGTACCCATACTTCTTCCTGCTGTGTCAGCTGGTAACCCCTGTCACTGAAGGAGAGCCATTTCAGTGGTGTGAATTTTGGTAGGAGTAGGCAGAAAAAGGTCTGAATTCCTTAACTGCTTAAGATTTATTGTGGGAAGTCACAGGACATTCTCTTGTGCACCTTTAGGAAAGAACTAAATACTTATTTCTGTAGTTCTGATGCCTTCGCACCTGAAGGAGATGCCACTGGCAGTGAGCAACTTGCAGAAAAAAGGCACCCCTGTACTGTGATATCTTCTCCCACTTGGCCCATCAGGAGAAGCAGCTGGTTCCCCTAACCCCTGGGAGCCGATGCTCTCTGAGTCACTGCAGAATATGCCCAACTGCAGAATGTATACAAGACTACAAAGCAATAATTCTCTGGTTACTATACACGATAGATAACTAGGACTAATGAGCTATGAGGCTAAGCAATAGTATGATTGCCATCAATGATAAGACACCCAATAATTCTCAAGTGGCTATGCAGTAATCACCCAAGTTGGGAATGGGCTGGTCTTCCTTGGTGCTGGGTTACCACCCTCCAGCTGGTCAGGTGTTTTTTTTATTCCATGGGGTTTTTTACCTTCCCATGTCAGTAGTTTTCCTCTTGAATCCTTTCACTTCCACAATCATGTCTGTGGCTTTGCTTGTGGTGCCTTACTTGGCTTTAGCATGGACTTTCTCACACTGTAACTACAGTTGGATCTGTAAAACTGAGCCAAGGACACACAAACTTGCACCAAACTTGGCTCAAAGACCGCGGAACTCCTGCATGGGGTAATAGGGCATTATTTTTTGCATGTTTTGGACTGTCTTGCATTGAGTGATTTCTCTGTGCATTCCACTTGTGGCCATATTCTTAGCATGCTTCTCCAGGAAAAAAAAAGGAAGGTGTTTTTTTTCCCCCTATAAACTCAGACACACAGACTTGGAGGAAGTGCTTTGCTTTTTGCCTTACGACTTGTGTCACAGTAAGGTTAATACTTAAGAGCTGGTAGAGGCAGTTTGTTCTTTACACTGCTTGGTTCCAAAAAGCAATGAAAGGACAAATGCCAGCACTTCTGGCCCTGAAATTTCATGGGTAGACCTTGAGTCAGTACGATAACAGGAATCTCAGATCTTTACAAATTATAGCCTCCCTTTTTTCTACCCTCTTTTCCTTAAGCGACTAGGAAAGAGATTAGGCTGAAGACTATCTCAATAAAGAGCTTATGGCAGAAGCACCAAAATCGTACCAGTGATGTACCCATTACAGCCTCTGACTTAAGATCAACATGACCTATATCATGGTTATCTGTGTGAACTGTTTCTATGACTGGCATTGCAGGAAAGCATGTCATTATCAATCAGAACGCAGGAAGGTAGATTCATCTGCTTAATGGTAGCATGAAAGGTTTCCTTGGACTGACTGAAGCCATATGAATAAGAGAAGAGCACTGTGATTAAGGACTTTTAAACAGTTGTTGCTAAGTTTAGCATTACAGAAACATGGATTTTATACATGACAATACAGTGATCAGCAAGGGGTATGCACAGCTTTAAAGTATACTTGACAGTGCAATCAAATGGCACCACTGTAGCTCATGCAGCTTTAACTTCTCTGCATGTATATTAGTAATGATGTAACTATCTTAAGGACTTGTTTTGGCAATACAGTATACCCAGTTAGCCTCAGGTAACGTAAGTTCACTCTGTCCTACTGTGATTGTATTTCTGTGGCTACATGAACTAAGTGGTGTAAATCTGTCTCTGATATATCATGTGCTGCAATCACATCTTTGGATTTCAGTTCTGTGTGATGAATGTTGATTACAATCTTTATAAATGCATGAATGTGTACGATCTCATCCTGTTATCTTAATAAAATTGTTCTGAGAGCAGCTGAAATACAAAACCTGCTTGCACTGTGTTTTACGGTCATGGTAAAGTGATGTGCTGCTTGTGTTCTACTTCTCACTATAATGCTATATAAGATATTTCTGCTATTATAGTAGGGGACATAATAAACAGCAAAAATCAATTGGGGAGGAGGGGAAGTTGGCTGCTGATCCCAGGTGGAAACATGCTTTGAAATCAGAAAATCGCAGCAATGTAGGCAGCGAGACGATGAAACCATACAGTGCTGAATCACAGCCTTACCATTTGCTTTCCACAAGGCACTGAGCACAACGCCAGTAATACACCCCCCAAGAGGTAACTACAGATTCTTCTCACAAACTGTGCTATCAAAAACCAATTGTCTGACTGTGTAGGCTTGGAAAATAAAATGAACCTGAGTGTTGGAGTAGTGGTGCTGCTTCTAGTAGTTTAGTTAGGAAGACTCTAGGGACTTCAGCTCTTTCTTTAGCATCTGTATAGTCCTAGTCTGAACAGGCTTGCCTTGGCCTCTGCTTCTATAACTTATTACTGAGGGCTTCCCAAGGACAACAGGGTCAGGTCTTCTTGTAAATGAATGTTCCCTGTGGGACCTGTAATGAAGAGACTGTTAACTAATTATCAGTCTGTTTGGAAGGCATTCATTTTTTAATTGACCTCAAAGCACTCAAGGAACAAAAGGAATCTCAGCAAATCTGAGATTTGGGTCCAAGGCAAGCAAATGAGTCATTTTCTTTTATGAGGTAGTTGCATGGGTTGGGTTTATTGGAGACCACCGGACATAAAAGTTTTTCAAGTTCAATATTCCACTGATTAAAATTAGGAGAGTTGTGTCTGATGACATGATCTGTATGTTATAGACAGCTTTCCCTCCCTTCGTTCAGCTGTTGTTTTCTGTGCAAACATTGCTCCCATCATCACTTGTCAGGCCAATATTACAATGGAATTAATTTAAATCATAATCTGTTTCCTTTTAGTTTGAGTAGGAAAGTTCAATTCTATGACTTGAATGTCAGGTGCAATTTTACAGAGGCTGCTTGCAGGGCTGTTATACCCCACAGAGAAGATAATTACAAAGTCAGAAGGAGCCTTAGGACTTTTTGGTTAGGGAACAGGTTTTGGCCAACAAAATGATATTTTAATTTTCACTACTTGAATATTGGCTGAAATTATGAAACTCATGTTTCTAATTTAGTTTTAACTGCTAAATAAGTTAATGCAGAAAACATGATACTGCTGTTTGGCTTTTTTTTAAGTTAAAGATGATTGTGAGTCAAATTCTACAGAATTCTACCCTTTGACAGAAGGGTGTAAGTGTATTGGAGGAGAATAGTTTTCTATAATAGAACATTAATAATGTGATTATGAAGAGTTCTCCCATGCTCCTGATTTCACCAGTAGAGCACTTAAATTGAAAACTTCAAAAAGCAGGTGTTCAGAAATATCATTGCCAACACAGAAAAAGATCCAAATCTCAAAACAGTGGGCAAGGATTAAAGCTGAACGAGGTTTTCATTTTAACTCTATTCATCATATTTAAAAAATAATTTAAAATAATATTTTTAAATAATAATAATAATAAAAATAAAAAACAAAACAGAATATTAGGTGGAAAACATTCATTTAGAAACAAAACTCCAACTATTCCAGTCCTTTATAATTCTGAGAGGTAGGAGGCCCTGACGTACATAGTCATAGAACCATAGAACAGCCCAGTTTGGGCTGTTCTGGGAAAGGGAGCCTAGATGGCATTATCTAGCACCCTGTCCAACCGCATCTTGAAAACCTCCAGCGGTGGGGACTCCACCACATTCCCGAGGAGGTTGTTCCAATGATTTTTCTCACTGTAAAAAATTTCTTTCTTATGTCAAGATGAAACCTCTCCTGGTGCAACTTGTACCTGTTGCCCCTTGTCTTCTCCACATGCTCCTTGTGAAGAGAGAGCCTCTGTCCTCTTTGTAGCTGCCCTTTAAGTACTGGAATACTGTGATGAGTTCCCCCTGAGCCTTCTCTTCTCCATGGAGAAAAGACCTAACTCCTTCAGTCTTTCCTCACAGGGCAGGTTCTGCAGCCCTTTGATCATCTTCATGGCCCTCCTTTGGACCCTCTCCGGTCTGTACACATCTTTCTTGAGTTGTGGGGACCAGAATGGGACACATTACTCCAGGTGCAGCCTGACCCGCACTGAGTAAAGTGGGATGATCATGTCTCTCTCTCTGCTAATAATGCCCCTGTGGATGCAGCCCAGTATCCGATTTGCCTTTGCTGCTGCCACGGTGCACTGCTGGCTCCTGTTCAGCTCGTTGTCCACCAGGAGCCCACGTCCTTTTCAGCAAGGCTGCTCCCCAGCCACACAGATGATAGCTTGTCCTGGGCTCTTTGGTTATTCCGTACCAGGTGCAGGACTCTGCATTTGTTTTTGTTAAACTTCATTCTGTTAGTAAGTTACGCTGCCTTCTCCACAAATGGCAGACTATGAGCAGGTCTGAAGCAGGTATTTCTAATTTTAAAGGACATGGTTAATGACAAAGCCCAATCACATTAATCTAATCTGCAGGATGAAGGATGCAGAGCTATCTTCTCTTCCTTTAGGCTCTGTTGATTCAGACAGGGTGACCAAGTTTGAAAGCACACCTTGAGTTTACCCCTTTTATTTATTAACATTTATTCATTGCTCAATTTATGAAGCAGTGTGGTGACTGTATGTTTCTATTCTCACCAGTCATACAGTTAGTCCTACCATTATGTCAACAGGACAGTATCAGGTTTTTTAATTTATGGTTAGAATTGAAACTATGGAATATTGACTGCCTCAGGAAGAATTGTTTCTGAAATTGTTAAACTTGCAACATGACCCATAAAAAATTCTGGATGAAGTAAAATATTTTACATGATCATGCTTCCAGTTCTAATAATATAACCAATGCTTGCATCAGGTGTTCAGGAAATCTGGCAGTGAAATTGTTAAGTGTAATGTTATATTCCATAGGGTTTACTGCTCCTTCAGATTGTATCTTCTGCAAGTAGTTATCACACTCAAATCAGTTCTGGCATTTTGATACACAGTAGAAGCATTTATTCATCTTGAGAGTTGTAAGTTGCAATTTTTTAAAGACTCTTGTGAGGTTTGTAGCATGTTATGGGGACATCAAACTGCAATATATCTGAATATAAAACAAGTGCTTTATAAATTGTTTTATCACACTTCAAAGCAACATGCTAGCAGGATTGCCAAATTCAACTGCAAAACTTGCCAATTTGGATCATGTGAAGGCAGGTGTGAGATTACAGCTGTAATAAAACTGAAATTGAATACTGGTAGCTGAATTTGTAGCAGGCAATTGATTTGATTTATATAACCTAAACCACATGAGGAGAGATATGTAGGTCAGCATCTTCAGTTGGAAATGGTGGTTAGAAGAGCTCTGGTAGGTTGCTGGGAACTGCTGAGTTAATACTTGTTTAGTCTGGCAAAATGCTGGTGCAGCGTAACTACATTCTGTCAAACTTGTCGGGGGAGACACCATTTGCAACAAGGAAAAACTAGTCAGTTATATCCAATGCCACTTGCGCCATAAAAATGTTTGCTAAAATTAGCATAAGAACGTAGACCATATGGAGTTTCCCAGGGCAAGAATTGGTACATTAGCTGTGAGCACATTTTCAGCCTGCAAAATACTTAAGGTGTGCAAATACACAAATCAGTGATTAAACTCCTTTTAGAGTAATAGAACAATATATTACAAAATGCAAATGGTAAATGATCCTGTTCAGGGAAATAGAGGAAGCACAATCAAATATACCCTGCAGAGTTATTTCCAATCCAAGCAGTCTGTTATATTGCATTAAAAAAAGCAGAAAAATCCAAAATCAAGCACACACCCCTTAATTAAAGAAAACCCAATCATGTCCACTTTTTTTGTCCAAGGAGTGAACTAATGACCTGGAGATTCTAACATGAGTTGGAGGTTTAATAAGAACAAACACAAAATGGTAATTGCTGCTTTTAAAAAGGAAGTTAGGATTAAGCATACAGAAGTGACTGTTTCTCAGAGAGTTTCCATTCACCACTCCCAGGAAAGGGCCCAAGATTTGTCCAAGTTGTGAGCCTTTGGAGACTGCAGGCGGTTTGCAGTACAAACACGCTAGGTCTTATGAGCCACAATTTCTAAAGGCTTCATCTTTGCAAAGTATACTTGAACTGCTTAGGCCTACACACACTCCATTGCCACAGAGCAATGGAAAATGCTTTTGCTTTATCTATAATCTGACCTGAGCCTCCAGTGGAGGAAACAGGAGGAGGGAAAAAAATCCTGAAGCAGATTCTGAAGAGTAGCACAATATTTACATTTTTATTTCTTTCTATCAAAACGCAAGGAGTATATGACAGGGGAGGAGAGAAGAAGTAGAAGTATTGTTTTAAAAAAGCTGATTACAGTTTAGCGAAGTTTTTGTGATGAAGGTGGGCGGTTAGTATAGATGATTTAGGAAGATACATTGTCAGGAGAGGAAAGCAATGGGGTGGTGTAGAAGTTGTGAGCATGAGTTTCATATTTCATCAGTCAAGAGCCTCATGAATCAATGACGATTCAGTGAATTAAAAAGAAGAAATTTAATGAAAATACATGTATAAGAAATAAATGCAGTAGGAATTGGAATAAGTTTGTAGCAGTCAAGGTGGGAAGTCATTTTTGTAGTAAAGAGAAAGTAAGACCATGTCGTGGTTTCAGCCCAGCAGGTAACAAAGCACCATGAAGCCGCTCACTCACTCCTCCCCCCCGGCCCCGGTGGGATGAGGAGGAGAAAATATAAAGAAACGCTCATGGGTCGAGACAAGGACAGGGAGGGATCACCCACCAATTATGGTCACGGGCAAAAGACAGGCTCAACTTGGGGAAGAAACAAAATCAATTTTGTTTACTACCAATCATATCAAAACAGGATAATGAGAAGTAAAACCCAACCTTAGCACACCTTCCCCCCAGCCCTCCCTCTGTCCCGGCTCACCCCCACTCCCGGTTCTCTCTCCCTCCGGAATGGGGGTTGGGGTCAGTCCGTCACCCCTTGTCTCTGCCGCTCCTGCCTCCTCAGGGGGAGGAGGACTCCGCGCTCCTCCCCTGCTCCGCTGGGGGGTCCCTCCCGCGGGAGACAGTCCTCCATGAACTGCTCCAGCGTGAGTCCTTCCCACAGGAGACAGTCCTCCATGGACTTCTCCAGCGTGGGTCCTTCCCGCGGGCGGCAGTTCCTCACACACTTCCCCGGCGCGGGTCCCTCCCGCAGGCCGCAGTCCTTCAGTCCCAGCCTGCTCCCAGGGAGCGGCGGCCATCTTGGGGGGCCTCCAGCCCCTGCTCCGGCGTGGGCTCCTCTCTCCCCGGGCTGCAGGTGGGCATCTGCTCCCCCGCTCCCCTCCGCGGGCTGGGGGGACACAGCCTGCCGCCTGGTCTCCCCACGGGCTGCAGGGGCATCCCCTCCTTCCTCCCTGCCCTCGGGATCTGCACAGGGGTTCCTCTCCCATCCCGATCCCCCGACTCCCGGCAGGTTTCCCCTCTGGAATCTGTTCTCCCAGAGGTGCTACCGCCGTCGCTGATGGGCTCGGCCTGGGCCAGAGGCAGGTCCGGCTCCCAGCCGGGGAAGCTTCCAGCACTTTCTCAGAGTAAGCTCACCCCTGCAGACCCTCCCTCGCTACCAAAACCCTGCCACACAACCACAAAACAGACCATAAATAAATAAGCGTGAGAAAAATTAATATTGCTACAAAATGACTGCTATACTGTGTTCAGTATGGTTTAATTTGTCATAATACTCAGCATAACATAATGTCTTAAAAATCTAGACCTATGGCTGTTACTCACTAAGCACAGTGCCTTGATGATTAGCATTAGTTCAGCTGATAGTCCAGCAATTCTGAAAAACAAATGGAGCCAGACAGAGGAGAAAGAAAACTGAAATGAACAGAGGAAATAAAACTGAATTTTATAAAAAGTTTTGACTGAAACAGCACTAGAGGACATTATGATTATAGGAAGCATAAACTACCACTGTGGCAGGAACTGGGATAGTAGGTCTACCCAGTGCTTTCCAATGAGCAAAAACCCCTGGGTTTCTTGAGGAAGGGGGTTACAGATATTATGGATGGGGTATATTTTTTTACTTAATCAAGCACATGGCACTGTTTCTAATAACAGAACATTTCAGCTTTCCTTGTCTTTCTGACAACTAATAAAAACTCAGAACATTATTGTTACTAAAATAATTCTTATTGTGTCTTATTGTGGTGCCTCTGCAGTCACATGTTACCTGTTGAATAGTTTCAGTTTAATGTGACAGCGATGTAGAGGGTAAAGCAACCATTATTTTGCCACTATCATTTATGTTTGACAGCAGCTGGCTCACCAGTCCCTATATTTGTTGTTTATGGCTTAGATGCGTGATTTTGAGAATGGAGAGGAATGAATTTATTGTGTTGGGAGGGTGTAGTAGACATGGGAAATAATCCTTACAGTATTTTGATGGTCATGGGGTATCTCTTTTTCCAGGTTTATGCAGTGTTTTATATCATGGTGCTTTTGGACATGACTGGGACTTGTAGGTAGTACTGCCAAAAAGTAACTGATAATAATGAAATGATCCTTCCTGAAGATGTATAGCTGTGAGCTTTTAAAAAGTCTTGAGACTGCTGGGAGAAATCTCATGGCATTATAGTTCATATAGTATGAACTCTTGCAGAAAAAAAATTAAGATGAGGGTGATGGGTCGGGGTTGAGGAGTGACTAAATTTCAAATTAAAAGACTTCATTCAAAAACTGAAACAAAAACTGGAATAAGGTGAGGGTAAACTCAAGACAATATTTATTCTAAGCATGTGCAAACCTCTTTTTGATGCTCTTTTCGAAATGATGCAGCAGCTAAATGTATTATACCCCTGGGAAGCATAAACCTTAGGGCCTGATTCTCCTCACTACATAATAAGAATGGTGAAAAGTAGCCTTAAAGTAGGTATAAATTGCATTTAAATCTTCTTTATAGCTCAGCAGTGGTAGAAAGGAGCCTCAGTATAAACGAGAATCAGGTCCCCAGTATTTATTTAACCCTTGGGCTTTGTATATCATTTTATTTGCACCTTTAAGAGATTTGCAGAGGGATTTTTAATCAGGATTCGGTGTACAGAAAGCTAAATGTTTTCATTGCCTTACAAGTAACTTTAATCATAGAGGCAGATCATTCTTTTTATTTCTCAAGAGGGAATGGTAGAATTTCCTGCCTTTGTACAAACTGAGCTAAATGTTTCTGACACGCATAGTACAGTGTCAATTGGAAATTCACATTTCATGTAATAACAGACCATTTTAATTTCATGAGCTAAAGAATTGGTTTCCACTTGCAAATTGTACCAAAGAAAGCAATATTGTCAGAAGTATTGCCACAGTGCTTCAAGAGATAAATCTATTGAATTAAATAGGAGGCTTTCATTACCTGTTACATTGCATTTCCGTATAACATAAGCATTAATTAAACTCTTCATTGCTTTCTCCTATTCAGCAGAGCACTTGCTCAGTCTGACAAGAAATGCTGCCCAAGAAAACATGTGGCACCCAAACACAGTCATTAAAATACACTTTCTCAAGCAGAAGAGAAGGAAGGGTGGAAGGGTATAAGAGGAGAATGTTTTGGTGCATTTGGGCAAGTGGGACTTATCTACAGAAATACATAATTTCTGTTTTTCAGGTTTTAACAGCAAGACAGCTCCGATGACTTCTAACAGGTCATCTCACTAGGTATTTCTCCAGGCATTTTGAATACAAACAGGAAGCAAGCAATTGTCTTTGAATTTTTAAGTATGTGTCTGTTTATGAGGAAGGCTTCTTCAGCATGAGGAATCACTTTTGGCGTGAGACAGTTCTGCCTTCTAAGTATCAGAACAACTCTGCAAAGTGTGTCTCCCCTCCTGTGTGAGGAATGCCCAACTACAGCAAAGTTGTTGACAGAGATTCAAATTGTTCCCAATCAAGTAGTCAAGCTTTAAAGAGCTCTTTGGGTAGCCCACCTTCCTGAACTGAAGAGACATCATGTATATTTGGTTCTGACACATTTCTATCTGTATTCAAATATTTCTAATTGCTTTTTTCCTGTGATTCCAGGGGAACATTTGAGAATCTGCCCTCAGGAATATACATGTTGCACCTCAGAAATGGAGGACAAGTTAAGCCAACAGAGCAAACTGGAGTTTGAAAACTTAGTGGAGGAGACAAGTCACTTTGTACGCACCACTTTTGTGTCCCGGCACAAGAAGTTTGATGGTAGGCTGGATATTATTTACTTATTTTCAAGGTTATGGGATTTAAAAGTCAGTTATCCATAATAAATTCCAATGTTCTTTTCTTTACAATTAGATATCACATTTGCAGTTGTCAGTTTGGCTAAGATAAGGGTTAACTTACAGCTGGTATGCTTATCAGCCTTGTGAGTATTGCCTTTAATTACAATGACATCAAGAATCTGGACTGTTAAGTGCCTGCAGGCTTGGCTAGTGTTGAAAAAAAGAGATTAGATATGCATAGAGAGGTTTATAATTTTTGTCTCCTAGTTTCAGATGCAAAATTTAGGTCTGCAATTATGTTCACTGTTGCAAGATGAACTGTGGATCTCCCTTGATTTTTGTTATTGCAAAGCAGTTTTTTTGTAGTCTGCCTTTTTGTAGCCTTAAGGCTGTACTTTTTTCCTGCATGATTTTCTTGTGGTGTACAGAGTCTTTTAGAGGGCTTCTGGCTTCCAAACGCTGAGGCCTCAGTTGGATTTGAGAGGGATTGTCATGCAAAGCATGACCCTTAAGCAGTATCGAACATATCTTTTATACCTAGAAAGAATTGACAAGGACAGTTTGGGGTTTTTATTTGTTCCTAATCAGTACTCTAATCTACTCTGGTCCTCAGCGTTTGTAAGATCTTTCTAAGATCAAGGGTTCAGTGTCGCAATTTGCTAAATGCTTGTCTTTAATAATGAATGTTAAGCAGTTTTTATGGTTGTGACTGTACTTACAAGTCACACTGTATTGAGCTCTTCTCATAAACTGCAGATTAGCAAAGGGTCAAAGAGCTTCAGAATACTCAGTCGTGGCTTTATCTAAATATGAAGTCTCTCTTTGTGTTGAAAGTGTTCCCCTGAGCATTTCTGCATGTGTGTAAGTTGGAAAGGGTCTGGCACTAAGAGGTGTAAATCAGCATTGCAAAGAGGATTGCAAACAGGTGCAGTAAAGCTGGCTAACCCCAGGTAACGGGGCATACGCACACACGTAGAAGAATGGTGGAAAGTTGGAAGCCTACTTTGAAACTCTGAGGTCGCATTCAGAAAAAAGCAAAGATGTCTCTAACTCCTTAGGGCAATTCTGTGTCCTTCTCTTTATCCAATTAAAGATTTTTTTCTTCTAATATTGATTCTATCAATATGACACAGAAGGGAAGATGAATTATAAAAGGAGGGAATGGGAAATGTATAATATGAGGATGAACTGGAGAAAAGTCCCCAGCAGTAGATCAGATGCTAATATAATTTAGAAAGTGTCTTTAATCCTTGGAAGGACTGCAGTGTGGATGACTGTGCAGTGCTCTGCATTGTGATGGCTTCCCTTTTTAATGTGAAGTTGGAACTTTTTGTGTAGTGGATTTTCAAAATTTTATTTGGCTTTGAAGGACCTAAAAAAAAAAAATCCAGAAGTTGTGTGCAATATTACAAGATGTGTATGCAAGCAGAACAGACATTTCAAACCATCTATAGCATGTACAGGGCTTTTCTCTTTTTCTAGAAGGAAACCCAAGATGATCACTGGTGTTCAGTGGGCAGTGCAGTTTACTGAAAACGCTGGGGTCATTTACTACAGAGTTCAGATGGTACCTTACTAATTCTTTGGCAACTTGAGGCTTTTTCATATTGCAGTGAGCTTAAGCACATTATGGCTTTTTCAGTAACCTGAAATTCTGTGTCTTAATACTGACAGCAAGGTACATAGCTGGAAGTTGCTGACCTGTTGTAAATACTGCATTCTGGGATTGTTATGAATCTGCTCTGCAGAAAGTTGAATTAAAAGACTAAGTGGTTTCTTCTGGCTTATCACTGATGTTTTAAAGGGAATTTGCAATGTGGAGTCTTATCAAAGAGCATTTGAACTTTGTGTATAGTTTCAGTATTTTAATGCTATTCTAAAACTATTCAGAAGTTGTTCACTTATACGGAAAAACTGCTGAGTCTTTCTAGAAGGGCAAATACATTAATGGAAAAATATATTCACCTAATAAGCTGTCTTCAGTATAAAACCAGCTAGATTTGTTGCAGTTTAAAATAGGATGATGGTTTTCAGTACAAAGCAAATATTGGATTGTTAGATAACGTCAATGTTTTAACTCTTCAAGGATCATCTTTTTTCGTTTTAATTTGGTACTTCGATTGTACAAGAGAGTTCTAATACATGATTCTGCCATTTGATGCTGTACACCAGAAATAACAAAACAAATACAACTGATTGTGATGATTTTATGGAAATTGTGTACAGGACCTGTGTTTATCAAGAGCAGCATATCTAAGCAATAACAGAATATATGAAAATTTAAGTAATGCTGAGAGTATATTAGCATTGCTCCCATGAGGAACTAATTTAAACTAGTGTTTTGGTTGTGCAGACATTTATGTCATTTTGCAAACTCTTGAAAGGGACATGGAAGGTCATGTAGATTTTTGCAAATTTTTCTGCTGTACCAGGCATGTCTTACGGTAATGCTAACCTTTGCAACATAAGACTTTCTAGGGGTATGTGAACTCTTCGTTAAATTATGATCTGACCTTCATATCTTTCTTATCTTCATGGCTTTCTTATCTTATTTGCTTTCTGTCCCACAACCATATACTTAAGCATAGATGGAATGATTTTATGATTTCCATTTTGAGAGGTAATTTAAGGTCTGTTTTCCTTTTCAGGATTTTGTCCCAGATTCCCATTCATGATATAATCTACAAGGAAACTCAATCTGTTGTAACTTAAACATTGTCTCTTTAGCCTCTGGTAAAGATTCTTACACAGAATCAGAGCATGGCTGAGGTGTGAAGGCACCTCTGGAGATGGCCTAGTCAACCCCCCTTGCTCAAAGCAGGGTCAGCTACCACAGGTCGCCCAGCTGTGCAGCTGTGTTTTGAATATCTCCATGGATATCTCCAGTGTTTGACCATCCTCACAGTAAAAAAAGTGGGGGGGGTTGTGTTTAGATTGAATTTCCTGGTTTTTTTAATTTGTGCTCATTGCTTCTTGTCCTGTCATTGGGCTCTCTTGTGAAGAGCCTGGCTCCATCTTCTCTACTGCCCCCACCAGACATTTATACACACTGATGAGATCCCCCTCAGCTTTCTCTTCTCCAGGCTGAACAGTCACAGCTCTCTCAGCCTCTCCTCATAGGAAAGATGCTCCAGTCTTTTCATCACCTTACTGCCCTTTGCTGGACTTGCACTGGTATTTCCATATCTCTCTCATACTGGGGAGCCCAGACCTGGACCCAGCACTCGAAATGTGGCCTTACCAGTTCTGAGCTTAGAGGAAGGTTCACCTCCCTCAGCCTGCTGGCAATGTTTCTACATCATTTCTATGTCAGTTTTATAGTTCATTTTACCTGAAGTGCAGTACTTTCCAAATCTCTACAAGAACTCTAAGCAGGAGAAGCTAAATATGAAATTCGTAACAGAGAACTTTAGAAACTATTAGGCATTTTGGAAACAGTTATGATCAGAAGAAAAGATGCCTGTCTTTTAAATGGCAATCAGTTCTTGCATCCTAAAGCCCTGTACAATCTTACTCATTTCTTATTAATTTGTCCTCCACATTTCTAAGGGGCTGTCACTGTGTTGGGACTTCTAACTGCTCCATTCTTCTAGATTCATTTGTTCCTAAGTGTTTTATTCCTCAGAGTATGTGAGGTTCAAAGATGTCTCAGAGCCAAAGGTCTGGCAATAGTTTTTCCATTTGGTTTCCATATTCTAGACAATTGGTGTGAATTAGCATGAGTTACTCCACAACAGAATACCAGCTGCCAATTGTTTCTTGGCTGAGCCTTATGTGCAGATGTTTACAACTGTATTGCCCATATCTGTGTATTTGCCATTGCATTGCCATACTGGATGGTAATTTTAAAAAAAAAAAAAAAAGGTATCTGGAATTTCACTCATGAGTGCACAAGGATCCAGAGAATCTTCTCCTGAGAATCTTGCCTAAGAAAGCAAGCCTTGCAATGAGAAAGATTCCTCTGAAACAGTAGGTTCTCAATGTTCCTAGCAAAGAATGCAATACCTGTTTCAGCAATGGGACTCATACACACTTCCAAAAACTAGGAAAAGGAACAAAAAACCGTTCCAGCAGACAGGAAACAAACAGGAAGTGAACAGTTCCAGCAGATGAGAATTTTTCTTTTACCTCAAGGCCTTGGGTAGGGCTAGTCCAAATAAGCAGACATGTAATGATCAGCTGTTTCCTGTTCATAGCAATAGACAAGCAATCATGCTGCAATTCTTGGCCCCCCACTGTATACCTCAAAGCAGCTTAAAATATATTATGTTCCCAGTGTAGCTGTAATAATATCATCTTATTATCACCGATTCCCTTGCATAGTGGCATTGCTGAGCAGTGCTGACAAGCCAATTTCTTTTAAGTATTGCTCCATCGGCAGCCAAAACCAGCCTTACCAGAAGGTTTTGTCATGAATGTTAATGAGGAGACAAGTAGCTGTTCGGTGACATTTTCTCACTAATCCTTTGAATAACTATAGGAAAATTATAGCAAATAATTTTAATTTAAGCTAAATAGATCTGAACCTGATAAAAGAGACACTGTCTCCTCATTCTCATTTTAAAAAGTACAGCAGTAGTCTTGGTAATGGCGTTAAAAATGAAAGAATGTCTAAGAATAGCTGTCATGAACTTGGATGGATATGGATAGCCTTCAGCAGAATGTGTGAGGCATGATGCCATTTAAGGAAAATAACCTGAATAGTGTAAGAACCAATCTGCAGCTGCATTGATCTATCTTACAGGGTCATCATTCCCCATGCTCCTTTTTTGTACAGTCTAGGAGAACAGTGATCCATACCCATTAGTGCTGCTTATAGTCCTTACAGTCATTATCAGCAGTAGCAGTGTAAATTACAGGGCAGGAAAGAAAGTTTCGAAGATAATCCCCCAAAACAATACCTGCAAGAATAGCTAGCATCCCAGACATTCCTTATTCCCTTTTCTTTTATTGCACAGTTTATGAAAGAAGCTTATGCTTGGGGCTGCACTGATCTCCGTGGACTTCTGCAACAGCACAGGAGCCCACTTGTACACTGGTGCTGTCATGGTCAGTGGGTGAAGGATGGACTTTCAGCAGGATATTTTTTTCATGCTTTGCTTACTTTGAATGTGAAAGGGCACGGTTTTCACAGGAAGATTTTTGGTTTGTTTCTTTGTTTTTTGGAAGCAGGGAATCAGAAAGGTCTGCCTTTTCCACAGGCCTGTTTGGGACACAGGAGGCTTCTAAGGAGTGTGGGAAAGTCAAACAGATATAGCATAATCTGTGTACTTTATGCAGCTATTCATATTATTCCAGTGCTGCCATGTCTGAGACAGAACATGGACTCCCACCGTACGAAAGCTGGGATACCAGATATTTTTGGGTTTAGTTCTAGGCAAGGTGGTGGTGTTTTGTTTTGTTTTCTTTGTGTTACAAGACTACAGTGTTGCTTAGCAATGTGTTTCCCATCAAATGCAAAATCCATTGCAGGACAGGTGGATTTTTAAAACTCCACAACTGTTCGACTGTAACAGTGCTAGCAGGGCCACAGTTTCTGTATAATTCATCTACTGTTTTAACACACTACATAACTTCTGCACTTGCCAAAATACAGGCCTTAGAGCAGTTAGAAGCCTTAAATAAAGATAACATCTGCTGGCTTGTAGTATGTAACTGCTTACAAGCCTTCGTTGGACATCTGGTGCAAGTTTCTAAACATTACAGAGGTTCTTGATAAAAGATCCCTTACTTTATATTTGACAGGAAACACTAATTTGAAAGTAAAATATTCTACACCTGATCCAAATCCTGTCAGAGTTGGTAATAGCCTAAGAGGAATCTCTGTTGCCTACAAACAATTTGTGAAGCTGCTTTCCAACGAAGTAGGAACTCTTCAATGAGATGAACTCTTGTAGCCAGCTGTAACTATCTCATTAAACTTGACAAAAAAAGCATGGAAAGTAACATAAGGGAGATCCTGTAAGATTTGCACCGAGATTACTGTTTATAAGTTTCACCTATTATGTCAAAATTTGTGAATTACATTAGATCAAAATAAATTATTTTTAAAAAATTAACCAAAAAATGAGAGGTGACAAGCCTACAGAACTTGGAAGGGGAGAATTGGCCCAGTGGTAAGAACAGTTTCTAGCCAGGGCTGCAAATTCCTGTAACCTGGTCAAGTCCTGTACTAAAGGCAGTGCTGTGGGAGCTGGTCTCTTCTGCACGCTCCCTGCAGCTGGAAATGCACTTCGTGCATTTGGATGGCTTGTTCTCTCTGCTCTTCTGCAGCTTCATTCACTAAGTGCAGCTGGTCAGTGGAGCATGTAATCTTCTAACCAGCTGCATTAGGTTTATGAAGCTGCAAAGCAAAGGGCAAGCTGCTACCCTGTGCTGGAACAGGCGGATGTGACCAACTCTCGTTAGAAAGCATGTTGTCCAGGTATAGCCAAATGCAAACAGGCTTTGAGAGGGTAAGGATCCAGTGTTTTTCCTTTTAAACAGAAAGCAGAATTTGCCTTGCTGAATGTTAGATGCCCACAGCATAGGGTACTCCTGTGGGTTCCCTCAGTAGTCAATAGGGAATGATAGGTGCAAGTCAAGCTGGTCTTAAAGTTCACACCTCAAACAGGTCAGGAAAAATATCTCCCTGAAGTGCTTATTTCTCTATATTGATTAGAGAGGGCATTTAGTTCAGATGTAGATGCCTACACTGTGGACTTACTTACACATTTGTTCAGATAAATTCCACCCCAAGGAACGGAATAAAGGAGTGAAACACCTAAAACACTTTTGAAGCTCTCTTTGTGCTTTATTTACCTCTTTTACAGAAGTCATCCTCTGTTTTTCTCTGTAGTATTTTGTGGGGAGAAAGACATTAAAAATATTGAGGCAAGTAAGCACTGTGATGGTCAGTTATTATCTTATGCTGGTTGAAAAAAACGCCGTCCTGTTGAATTCAAAGGACACTAAATCTTTGCTGAAGCTCTGAATACTGTATGTTTTTAATATTTTATGATGGAAATTGTTTTCTGAACTTAGTGTCCAAGCCTCAAAAATACTAACCCGTTAAGTAAAATTACTGATTCACAGATACTAAAAATCCTGAGATTAAAGATGCTTCATATGCGTATGGACAAGAATAGGATTAATAAAGGACCAGCCTCAAGTCCGTAACACTGATGAAAGACATCAGTCTTCTGACAATCAGCTGTCAGAGGCTTTGATACCCATACCTGATTCTTACACAGCAAGGACAAAACCATGCTGTAAGAATCAAAAATAGGGACTGAATATAAAAACCCAGCTACAAAACAAGGGTATTCATACATATTGTCAGCACCCTGGATAATAGGAACTGTAGCCTTATAATTTCTCATTTGTTGTCCTCAACCCTCATTAAATGCAGAAATACTAGTTTTTACATTAATCTCTTGACTGTAATACACAGGCGCTGTTGTCTTTTTGCTGCCCTTCTTAACTCTTCTGTCTGTGTGTCCAAACAACTGGGGAATTAAAAGGAAACTTAAAATAGTATATCATGAAAAGGATCCTGGAATATTTGAAAAATGATTTAGTGAATCTCTATCCCTGTATCTCTACTTATCTAAAAGTCTTTTTAGAGTTTATTTTAAATTGAAGCTTCCTTTTTTCCTTTTACCTCTGCTCTGTGGTTTACCAGAATAATATGGAAATGGCTCTTTTTCTGGGAGGGGTGTCATAGGGATGTCACTTTTAGCAGTAAGATAGATCCTTTAGGGAGAGAAGGGAACTATGCCTATGTGCCATAAGAATACTTTTAGAAGTAGTTTAAAACCAGGCATATTAAGGTCCAGTTTTGCTATACTTAGTGGTAACTATGAAAATTGCATATATAAATCAGAGCTACCAGATCTTCAGGAAGAAGATAGGAAAGATGTGGCACAGGGCTATTGCTTCTGAAGTCTTCCCTGCTTGCTATACATTAGGTCTCATTCTATACTGATAGCTGAGAAGTAAAAATAAACATATGCTGCCTACACTCCCATATTGCAATCTAGCTGCTTGACTGTGTAGGTGCTGGCTGAAAGGAGTAGCAGTCGGTCTCTGTGTGGGCAGCCCCACTCGGTGCCAGTGAGGGCTGACAAATGGTGTACAGGCAAGCTGGTTAGCGTAACACCATGCTTGCCGCACAACTGTTGTTAGATGTGACACCACCGTAACTAGCACAGTTGTTGCTGGCCAAACTGCTACAGACAAAATAGAAGCAGATCACCAAGATACAAACCCTACCAGATTATCCATACTGCAGTATTTCTTGCTTGTTGGTACCGTCCATGAACATTCAGGTGTCATTTCTGAAATCCTGGGACTTAAAAAAATGCATGGCTCAATAGTTAGAGGCACCTATATTGTTGAGATGTTCCAATTTTCCTGAATATATTGGAACACTAAATTTCACTGATTCTCCATAATGTTTTTTACGGATTCTTTTTCTGAATATTACTGTTACAGTTCCCACTCATTCACTTCTTGGGATATTTACGTAAATTGGGATCTTTATTTTCAACTTTCCCATCTTTTCCAAGTTACAATGAAATGCTTTTGTTTAATGAATTTATTGTTTATGCATCGCATGCTTAGTTTACTCTGGGGTATGTATAGATTCATTTACAAGCTTTATCAGAAATAAACTCATTTTCTTCTAGTTGTAACCTGTGTGCTTTATGCATTCAGAATGATACATCACTGAAATGTCAACTGAATGTTTCACCAATGTGCAGGTCAGTTACCTATCATTAACAGCAGTGATATTCTAAGGGCAATGCATAGAACAGGAGATTAGCTGGAAAAGCAGGGGAGAGAGAGAGACAGAGAGGTAGGAGCAAAAGTACTATCTATTATGACTATAATCTTATAGCTTACAGGAGCAATCTTAGGTAACTTGATGCAGCTTTTCTGGAAGATAGTCTTCATAATAGTGGAGAGACAGATGGTGGACACCATAGCTACGTGAAGTGTGCTTTGAAGCCATACCAAGAATTTAAATAAAATGAACAACAAACCTTAAGGCCTGTAATATATCTTCTTTAATATATGGCAAGTTATTAATTTAACATTCTTAGGTGAAATTATTTACTGTGAATTGATACTTTTTTGTGGTATTATGGGAGCATCAAGAAACCATTTGCTATTTCTGAGTTAGGAAATTCATCAACACACAGCTAAAAGGCTGTCCTTGCTCTTGAAGAGCTACACTCATAGTGAAAACATTAGACATATGTGAAGCAGGAAGGAGGTGAAAACAGCTCATTTCAGTAACTTAGGACATTTTCAGTCAATGAAATCTCAGCAAGATCATGGCCAAAAAAAGGCAAGAGAAGGTAGTTGTTGAGTACTAACTTCAGTGGGTGGGTACAATGTATGCAATTTAATTTTTACTCTGGTAAGAGCGACTTGACTATGCAGGTACTAAAACTGTGCTGAGGAAATAAATTCTGTTGTTATCTGCTTTTCCCTTCTTCTGACATTGAAGCATTTTCACAGGGGTGTGCAGCGTAAGGAAGGCATCAATGTATACATACTTGTATGAAAGTTGAATCAAAGTTTGGTAGCACCATGGAGTTACCGCTGGAAGAAGAGTTGATCTCTGCTTCATGTGAACTAGTTTTTGGAGCATGTAAAATCTCTAGAGAGGAAAAATAGGACAAGCTTTCAAAGCATAACAAGAAATGGATGCATGTGAAGGAATACAGACTGGAAATTTACAATTTTCTCAGACCTATTACCTATTAAGAATAAGCAAATAATGACTGTTTGGGGGGGTTTAATTTTTAAAAGCTAGAAACAATTGCTTGAAGAAAACACCTTGTTTCAATCACCACCAATCAAAGCAAGAAGCAAGATTTGAAGTTGAAATATGCATTTCATGTCAACAGAATGCTATACAGATTTATTTTTGAATTTCAGTAAATTCAGGTATTCTGAAGGATTTCAAATGAATGCTAAAGGTTACTTTCAACCGAAAAATCCAACATTTGCATTTAAAAATGAGGAAACAAATTATTATAAACTTTTTTCCAGTAGTATGTTTTATGGCACAGTGAAGTTCTATGAATTTGTGAAAAGCATCAGCACTGCATTTTTAATTTTTACAAGTTTCTGATGTTAACACTTTGATCAGCTTTACAAGCAAATCTCAAACACTCCCAGGAAAGTGGTGTTTTTTCAGTGTCTACTGTTGTATATATCTCCATAACTTTCCTGGCACTTCTACAAGTAAATAACATATTAATTTAAGCTCTCATTAAATAACTTGCAGGGGAAACCTGTCTCACCTTTTCTGGTGCCTAATGAAGTTTCCATACTGGCCATGAGCTGAAGATGCTTCTAGACTGTGAGGAGTGGATCCCAGTCTCAGACATCTCAGGATTGTTTTTGGACTCTACCCAAACCCAGCTAGCTGAGACCTGCTGCCTAGTGAAGAGAGCTACAGCTGTGAAATTAGTCTGCTTTTTAGTGTGATGCCCAGAAGCCATCTTTTTCCTACATGTAGTCTATATTTGAGATTCAGCTTCCTATTTCGATACCAAAACATATATGATCTGATATTTTAAAAGGCCACTGTACACTTGTAAGCATGTTGGTATTCAGCTCCTAAAATTTATGATTTATTTATTCACACATTGGTTTTTAAGTCCAAGTAAGGGTATAAAGGCTTGATCATTCTAATCTAGGGGAGGAGATTTGTTTGTTTGTTTGTTTCTATTAGCTGGAAACTTGAACCAGTGAAAATTCCATGTTTAGTGAGGTTCATTACATCACCACATCCTACTTGGTCCAATTTTGCCACATTAACCCAGAATCCAATCATTCTTGGAGTTTTACTTCTTCAGGCTCTACTTCTAGCAATGCAATCAATGGGAATGGCGACATTTCAGACAGAAGCAAGATGCTGCTAAATCAGACAACCTTCTTAAATACTACCCAGTTATATAGTGTACCCTATACCACATGTGGCATTTTTCTGTGCCAATGTAGAGCTTGAAGTGTCATGTCTGAAAAATCACAGTGGCACCAGAAAAGTTTGGAGATAGGGGAGAAGAAATGGAGACCTCAGTGGTGCTAGTAAAATTTTTCCAAATAGGCTAATGAGAAATACCCACTGTCACACATTCCTGTCTCTAGGATGCTTCCTGGGATTTGTTCTTGAAATGTCATTAATAAATGGAAGTCCTCCAACACATTCCTCCTTAACCACTCTTCTAATGTTTTGGCATAGCCATCATTTTATCAATAGCAATTATTAAGACATTGTAAAGATTCAATTTCATTCTGTTCATTCTATTGACTTAAAGATATTATTTAGCAGATACACTGTTGTACTATTTAAATATCAATCAATCCATATCTATGTCACACTCTTCACACTGGGCATAGATATAGCTCCAAATGCCAATAAGTAGACTGAAACAAATAAATTAGTATTCTGTGGAAGCTTGTGTCCAAGCTGAAGTTATTTTAGTGTGTTGTATTTTTTTCAGCAGTCCACTGCCAGAGACTAGCTTCTCAAGCAAGTTGTATGGTGACATAATTAAAGATGGGGATAAAATAAAATGCCTTGCAGGATAGAGACCCCTATGTGACAGCTTGTCTGTTAAATAAAAAATGAGATGTTAAATATCAAGTGATCATTAAGGAAAGTCAAATTAAGAATTTATAGAGCTCTTAGGCTGGAAATTACCCTACCACAGACTTTTCTTCCCCCCACATTTTACAGTCATGGTGTCACACTCCTTGAGTAACTATGGGCATATCTTTAGTATTTTTAGCAGTTTCAGTGCCATGCAGTCTCTGTATAGATGTGATCAGGACCTGTCTTATATATCTGCATACCCTTGTATAAGTACTTCTTTTTATGCCAAAAAAAAAAAAAAAAAAGAAAATAGGGCAGGCTTTGGAAAGTGAAAGAGAAACAGGAAAAAGTTTTCAAATGGCCCTTTAATAATGCTCCGTGTGGAAAGAAGGTACTTCTGGTCTGAGGAGTCTGAGTGTACCTGAATTCTATTTTTCTCTGATTTTACATAGTTCTTGAAAAGGAAAAAAATATTAGTGTTAGTTCAAAGTAATAATTGACCAGTTCTAACAGCAGAGCCAGAGAAACAATACTATTCTTGCCAGGATAATACCATGCTTAACTGTTCAGAGGGAAGCCTAAAAGCATGGGGATTTATTTGGATTTTCTGGCACCTTACATTCCTACATTCTCTTCCTTAATGTGACTGGGTTTTTGAACTGCTTGCTTTCATATGCACTGAAATCCATGACAGTACATAAAACTAGAAAAATCCCTGTTCAGTTCTTAGCCCAAGGATAAGTCTGTGCTGGACCTAAATATATGCAGGCTTAATGCTAGGCCTTTGCATGGGGATCAATTGCATTTTCAGCTAATGCATAAAATAAAATGCAGCAATGCAAAGCAATGTGGTGCCCACCATTTTTAAAAAAGCACTTTGAAATAAAACACCTTATCCTCACCTTCACCTGGTCTATGCTCGTGATTTACGTAGTTGCATTGCTGAGATGTGTTTCTCTAGCATGCTCTGGTTTTCCACTTACAAATCAGTAAGTTGCTTGCTAAAACTTTATCACTGTTGTAGCAGTGTGCCTAGGAGGAAATGGTTTTGTTCATCTGTTTCTAAAGAGGCGCATGGAAGAATAGTGGTGCCGAAAAGGAAGGGAAGATTAGAGGTGAGAGAAGAACAGATGAAAACTGACTGTACTTTTATGGTGGCCTTACTCCCATGAAAGGATGGTTAAGTGTTGAAACCTGGTGGCCTGAGGAAGGCCACCTAGGCAAGGGTATCTCACTGGGCAACCTACAGGGCTTTAGTGCCATTGCAGTCAATGGATTTTTTTTGTCAAAGCCTGCAGGATCTGGTAAATCATCTAAAGGTATGAGCAGGAGAAGGAGGCTGTAACCTGAGGATTGTTTCCCAGCAGGAAGTTTTTATTGTTGTTGAGTATCATGTAATACGTAAATCTGCCCTCTGCCTGGCACCTGCTTTTCCTCTTCAACTCGAAAGAGACTTCAGAATGCAAGGAGTATCTGTAACTAGGTTTTCAAATGCACAGCTTGAAAGGAAACCATCTTAGCACAGCATAAAACCAATAACGGCTTCCTGATTTGACTTAAAATTTCTAAATGTCTTAATCTCTTTAATTTGCTTCTCTAATGATGCTTTTTACAAATTCCCTAAACAGAAAATGTGTTACTATGCAGACTGGCAATGCCCTTATCGATAATCTATATTGTATTTATTTATTTGTACTACTTTAAGCATACCCAGGAAAGCTATAATCCTTATTTAAGTTAGGACTAGCAGTGATGTGAGAGGCTTTTTATGTAATCTCTGGAATAAAAACAAATACAGCATTAGGGGGAAAAAGCACAGGCCCAGTCATTTACAGGGATGATTTTTTGATCCCTAATACGGTGCTGTAGGTGTGCAAAAGAAGGTATCCCTGGATGTTCTATTGGCGGGTCTCAAACTGAGACTCAGGTGACAATATTGCTTGTGAGTTTGTGCAGTGCTGTTCATGCCCATGTGAAATTAAGAAGTTAATACTGTGGCCGTGTGTTATTTCTTGTTTGTTTCTTGCTCAATATTTTTGATTGTGGCTTACAGAAAATTTCTTTCTCTCTCTCTCTTTTTTTTTTTACATAAGGAGATTAATATCGTTCTTGCATTCTAAATGTTGTACCATTACTAGACATGCTAGTAGCAAGATAATTTTCTGATGGCTATAGGATGCACAGATGAAAGGGCAAAACAAGGCATCTTTGTAACAAATACATTTTTAGATCAAAATATTAGAAGTCATTTAAAAGAATAAATTGCCAATGAAAAGGAAAAAAAATAAATTACTTCTGCTTGCAAAGATTTAAAAGATACTGCCTGAAGTTACTCTTGTTTGAATGAGTGACCTTTGTTTTCCTTGCATACAACTTGTGTACAGGACCTCAGTGTTCCTAGGTGTGGATTCTTTCCTTCTGTCTTTTTAAAAATATCCTTTTGCTACTCAGACCTTACATATCCTTCTCACTTGAAATTTCCTTCATTAATATGATGAACATGTTTGGCTGGTTATAGTTAAACTCATCTTGTTCAAGAATTTTAGATGTCGAAGTTTAGGATCAACCACAGGGTCACCTTACTGTGATGGTCATGCATACCAGCAGCCAACTTTAAACCAACTAAATTGGTTTAGCTTGTTAAATCAGCAAAAATGTGCTGTGGTTTCTTCAGATAAAAGAAAGGGGAGGAAGGAATAGAAAGAGAGAGAGAGGTGAAAATTCAATGGTCTAGCCATGTAGTATAGCAAGTAACTCTTGGAGATAAGAACAAAATACTGTCAAGAGAGTAACAAAATTTGGAGGTAGAAATTTTGCGGAGGAGGAACTTGATAACTTAGTGCTTGGCTGTCTGCTTATGTTCAGTTGTGACATAAAAACATGTCGTGGTTTAACCCCAGCCAGCAACTAAGTACCAGGCAGCCGCTCACGCACTCCCCCCACACCCAGTGGGATGGGGGCGAAAATCAGGAAAAGAAGTAAAACTCATGGGTTGAGATAAGAATGGTTTAATAGAACAGAAAAGAGGAAACTAGTAATGATAATGATAACACTAATAAATTAACAGTAGTGATAATAAAAGGATTAGAATATACAAGAGATGCACAGTGCAATTGCTCACCACCTGCTGACTGATGCCCAGTAGTCCCCAAGCAGTAATCCCCCCACCCCCACTCCCCCCAGTTTATATACTGAGCATGACGTCCCATGGTATGGAATACCCCGTTGGCCACTTTGGGTCAGCTGCCCTGGCTGTGTCCCATCTCGTGTCCCTCCAGCCTTCTCGCTGGCTGGGCATGAGAAGCCAAAAAATCCTTGACTATAGTCTAAACACTACTTAGCAACAACTGAAAACATCAGTGTTATTAACATTCTTCTCATACTGAACTCAAAACATAGCACTGTACCAGCTACTAGGAAGACAATTAACTCTATCCCAGCTGAAACCAGGACAAAACATCAAAGTACCAATGCAGATTTCAAACTCCTAGGAAAGGGCTGGCCCCAGCTCCCACCAATGCCTTACCACTTAGTCTTTTTAAAAGATGTTATTAGACTACCCAGCGAAACAGCACACTATCAAATTCGCTAATAGACCATCTATGAACAAGTGCAGCAAGTTCTGCAACAGCTAAAAGGTTTCTTCTCAGCTTTTGTTTGCAAAACATGTGTGAGTTAATGGAGTATCACATTTATATAGTGCTGGGGCATTGACCTGAAGTCTCTTCAGGAAATAGATCTAGGTTTTACTTAGATGTACTGTGCTTTACAATAGAAACAGCCCACATTTTCTAATAAGACAATAATGTTATTTGTTCATTTAATAATAAAGGTGGATGACAACTCTTCTATCCCTGAATCCTTACCATCTATACATTACTATGCTGTTCCTTCTTGCAGGGAATTTATCTTCCAAATAAGTCTCATTTCTCTGTCTTTGCCAACTTAATTATTGAGTACATGAGGGCAGCTAAAAGTTTACAGTAATGATCCCAGTTTGTATGACTGGGGGAAAGAAAATAATCTGGTTTTGCTTCCAAAGAGTTCGGTGCCATTTGAGAAAGAATTTAGGGAATGGTTTAGAAATGCCTAGAGAATAGAGCATTTCTAAGGCCACATTCCTTGTAAAACCAAGATTCTGAGATTAGTCACACAGATAATTAATAAACAGAACTTTTTATGATGCTGGTGTCAATCTAGCTGTCATATTTTAATTGTTGAACATAGAACATGCTTATGGATTGTCAGGCTTTCCTGTCAATGTTGACATCTCTTCTTAGGTAAGATATGAAGAAAGGCTGAAAACAGGTTTAGCAATTAGAATTCAGTAGATAAATTAACATGGTCTGAAAAATACTATCCCCTACCCCATTAACTACCAAAAAAAAAGACAATTATGAATTGCATATTCATTCTCTGAATGACAGGGCTTGTTTTCAAATCTGCATCTGCTTCAAACATTTCTGAAATTAGACTCAAGGCACTTTGCTGAAAAGAAAATTTGTAGTCAGATTTTGCAGAGTTGTACTGCATTGTCATATTTTAACCAAATACATAATTCTCTCTAGCCACAGAGAAAGACTTCACACATATTATTCACAGGGGGATGAATATGCAAAGGATCATTGTTCCAGAATGACAGAGTTGGAATTCATAGGTGTTAAACGAGAATGTAAATCACATATCCCTAAACCTTTGAACCACAAGGATGCTAACTCATTCTTTCAAGCAGTTTAACCTATCCAGATCTTGACAGTTCTTCTGTATGTGAAAGTATCTCAGACATATTTTGTTTTTCACCCCATGTATTTTCATTCTACTATTTGTATTTTCTCTTAATTTTTTTAATAATTTAAATCAAGATTGGTTAAAGTCTTGCAACTTCTCTGTGAACTAAGAAAATATTCTTAAAATATTCATATACCTATAAAGATGATGAAGAAACTGAGGCTTATAAAGGCAATCTGACTTTCCTGAGGTCACACAATTTGGTAGTGACAAAATTGCAAATGGAACAAGGCTGGCTTTTCACCTGCATTGTCTTGGACCCTTAGATATTACCTCATCTTTCATGATGTTAATGCCATAAAGTTTTTAGAAAAAGTTACAGTCTTTCTTGATTTGCATTGATCCAAGCTTTTCCTGTAAGCAAGAATTCTTTTTATTTTCACTCATGAGTTTAATTTTCTCTCATAGTCACTTTTACTACTTTTTTGTAAATTCCTTTTAGTTCAGGTTTTTGGTGTAGAAACATTGAGACCTATACACAATATTCAGTGAGTGCACCACATTGCCATAGAAGAAGTTTCTGGTTTACAATGTCCTTTGCCTTATGAAATGAAACTGGTTTTTTTCCTTGCTGTGTTACACATTCACATTATGTTTATTAACCTCAGGACATTTTCCCCCAGGTATTCCTGTTGATTTTTTTCCTTATTATTTGTCTTAAATGCATTCACTTGTATTTTTCTAGATAGAACCTACTTCAGTACTGACTGCCAATTTTTATTTTCAATCACTACAGGCTACAGGTCTTACCTCTATATAAGTTGTTGCAGTGCTTCCCGTTTTGGAATCATCTACAAATTTAATTAATGTGCTGTTTACTCCTTCTTCCAGGTGATTAATAGATGATTCATTTGAAAAGAACACCCATTTTTTATCTGACAAAAGCTCTTTGGGATATACTACTAACATAACTAATTAGACTGCTGAAATTCTGCCATAACCTCCTCTTACCATTGATCTTTCAAAACAACAGTGCTCTCGTTGTATCAAATTTCTGTTGTGGAACTTCATGCCAGCTTCCCACAGCTAAAGTGGATCACTGAACCCCAGTTATTTATCAAACAAAGTAAGCCTTTTTCTTCAGGTCTGTTACCAAATTGCAGTAGACTTGTGGCCTTCCTAGATTCAGTGTTCACAGAAACATTTAAGGTTGGCTGGCACTAAAATTGTTTCCGTGAGTACCATTACTGCATTGACCACTCCATTTTCTGTATCTCATTAGTTATTAAGGTGCTTAGAATATCTCTAAAACAGTAAAGAACTACTTATCCTTGATTTCCTCAAATTTTCTCCAAAATGAACAAATAAATATATTATTTCACTAGGGCAGGCTGGGTTTTGATTTTAGCTACTAAATTCTGTCCAAGGCACCAAGGCACCATTCTGTAATGAGCTAACTATAAATGATGATTATTAAAATTCAGCATATTTCGCATCACTCCTTAGCTGTTAAACAGAACCCCCTGACGATAGGTTCTGTAGGTAACGATTTCAAATACAGTTTCTCTATTAGAAATTTTGTTTCCGTTGTCAAATACTTTATATTTACCATATTTCTATACAGAACAGGAAAACCAATGTTATCCTCATGTCCTACCTAATAACAGTGAACAACAGTTCAGCTCAGTGGTACCTACTTATTCCTTCTCTTAAGACTATGTCTTCTTCATAAAGGCAAGACAATGCTGCCTTTTAAGCTGGAGAGAGCTTTTGTGCCGCTTTCTTCTGGCATGTGCATGATTTCCAAGATCCAGCTTTGCTCATAACTTTCAGAAGAGGAAGAAGAGTATTGCTTAACAACACATGCACTTAGTAAAGTGGAAATTAATTTTGTGGCAGCTTCTGGCTTGTACTCTTTCTTCCTCCTCTCTGGCTTGCCACATTATTTGTCCTCCAGGAATGTGTTCTGATATCACAGGTACTGGAATGTGGCAGCTGTTGCTAAATAATGGTGTTTGAATGAAAAGGATACTCTCTGATATAATTAACTATTACAATCGCTGTTTACTTGGTGTGATATAAATAGTTGTGACTGCATTCCCAGAATGTCAGCATACCTGTATAAAACAAGCAAGCAGAGAAACAAGCAAACAAAAATACGTACAAGTAAAAACAACAGAAAGGGCAAAACTAACCATTGCATCTCCACAGGACCAGAAGTGAATCCAGAGGTGAAAGCACAGGTGTACCTAGCATAGTCCTGTGGTCAGAAATATTTAGGAAGAAAAAATATAAACAACCAGAAAGCTGGAAAAAGAGATGTATTCTATGTCTTCAACAGATGAAGAGGATAGGAAATTTGTTTGCAAATGCTACAAATACACTTAAATGTCCATTCCTTCAACTGACGGCATACAATACATGTAATTAGTTTGCTGGCTGGCCTGGCACCAGCCTGTTACAGCACTTAGCTCTGAGCTATCCAGCGTTTTAAAGCTCTGTTCTCAGAGGACTGATGGGAATCAAGATGTCATCTTGAGCCTTTTCTCTTGAAATATCTGTGCAAAGAATATCAAGCTAAATGTTCTTCTATTCTTTATACAGCTATTGCTTGAAGATAGCTTATTAGTGAGATGATTGATTTATGCTTTGACCTTTACTGTTCAGTAACTGATCTGTTTGTCTTTGCCTCTGAAAGACAGAAATGCATGTCTTATAAGGTAGCCCTGCCATGACTTCAAAACATGCTATTTTAAATGGAAGCAATGAAACCTGGTATTTGAAAATGCTGCATGTGGAATATCTTAATAGAGATGATGGTATTGACAAAAAATACTAACAGTAATTACTGCGAATACACCTTTATGTGACCTGGAAACCTGTCTAAGATGTACGTGTATTGTGTATAGCTGTATACCCTTGTAAACATGAATAGATGTTATCATTTATTCACAGAAGATTGCAGTAAAGGAATGCTTTTAATCGGATGTCTCATAACTAATGTTTAGAACATCTGAATGACTCTGAAAACACTTCCTCTGTTTATTACTCAGTAGTTTCAAGTTAATTTGATTTAGTTTTAAGGCTTGATTTGGGAAATAAAAGACAGCCCCAAAGAATGAGATGGGAAGGTATTTAGGAATGTAATATTTCTATTATTGCTTGTTAATCTGCAAGTATGATCTTACGGAGTCTGTTGCCATCCCTACAAACAGCGCGCTGAAAAAATGAATACAAATCTATGATGTCCTGAAGTGCAGCAGGTGCTGGCTGTGTCATTTCAACATCACTTTGGGGTTCAACAGCATTGCAGGACTGAGATTGTCAGTTTGCAGGTGTTAAAATTAAAAGACTGTGAGGCCAGCTGCATTCAGGCACTGCGAGTGTTCACGGCAGGCATTCAAGGGCAAATCATGCTTGAACAACCTGATTGCCTCTCCGACAAAATGACTGGCTCTGCAGATGAGAGAAGGTAATATACCTTGACTTTGGTAAGGCTTTTGACACCGTCTCCCACAGTGTTCTCATTTGGTAGCTGAGGAGACCCCGGCTGCCTAATCTGACTGCTATGTGGGTAGAAAATTGTCTGGACCATCAGGCTCAAAGGGCAGTGATCAGTGGCTAGATGCCCAGCGGGCAGCTGCTGAAGTGAGGGTATCCAGCATGCTAGGGGACGGGTGCTGAGGCCCAGAGTGTTCAGCATCATCATCTGTGACCTCGATGGTGACACAGAACAAACTTTTTACGTGGCACAAAGTTAGGGGAAATGGCTGATGTGAGGAATGTGAACTTTGGTCCAGAGGCTTATCAAGGCAAACGTGGATTAACTTGAGGACTGAGTCAATAGGAACCTCATGAAGTTCAATGAGGAGAAGGCAAAAGCTCTGCACCTAGGAATGACAAGCCACGTGCAGGCTGGAAAGCAATTGCCTGAGAATTAGCCCTACTGAAGGGACCTAGGGGTCAATGTGCGTGCCAGGCTGAATATGAACAGTTTGCTTTTTGCCTTATTGCTACAAACACGTCTACTGGGATATATGGGGAGAAGCATAGCCAGTGCAGAGAAATTATAACCCCCTTTTACTTGGTGCTGCTGAGGCCACACCTAGAATACTCCATTCATTTTAGGCTCCCACTTCAAAAGAGGTGTGGAGAAACAGGAGAGGGTGTAGTCAGGGGTTACAGAATGGTCAGGGACCTATAGTACATGTTATACAAAGAAAATCAGAGAGAATTCGGTTTGTTTAGTCTGACAAAGAGGAGGAAAAGGGAAGATGGAATAGCTGCTTATAATTTCTTAAAGGATATCTAGTGGCAAACATAATAGAACCAAACTCTCTTCAGAAGTGCCAGATGATATAACAAAGGTCAATGGCCACAAATTGCAGCTTGAAATCTTCAGGTTAAAAAAAAAAAAATCTCGAAGAGGCAGCACAGCCCTGGTGCAGGTTGCCCAGAGAGGCTGTGGGATCTCCATCCATGGAGGTTTTCCTGGTCTGGCTAGAAGAAGCCCCAGCTGGCCATGCTTTGAGTAGGAGGTTGGGTTAAATAACCTCCAGAGGTTCCTTCCAACCAGCATTTCTGAGATTCTCTGGTTTGTCTGGTAGCAGTATCCGGAGCAGCCAGAAAAACAAAAACTTCAAGTATTTTAAAGATGTAAAAATCTTAAATAGGAGCAATAACCAAAAGGTGTACATATTAAAAAGGAAGCAGGATATTCTTAACTACATAGCAGAGCTGTATGGGCCTGGAAGAGTTAGCCTTGTGTAGGAAGCTGGGGAAGTTTCCCTTCCTGTTGTGTTCTAGTTTCAGCGCTCTGTGCACATTTATACCTCTCTTTTCTTGCTTTCCTCAGGCTTGGTAATATAGTTATTCAGGTTGTTTTCCTTTCTGCCTTTGGCAGTTAAATCTATTCATCACCTTGTTCAGTTCTGAATTATGTCCCAATGTCAATCTGTCCATACTTTTTCCACTAGCATTTCAAACACTGGCCTCTCACTTTCTATTAACTGAGATATTTATGTTGGTTGCTGTTGTTCCGAGTTCCTGATGATTCTCCTTCTTCTTTACACAGGACTTAAATATTAAAGGCTAGTCACCCTCCTGATGCCAGGCCTTTTCCATCTAGCTTAGTTCCTTGTGCTCTGCATCTTTGGTACCTCTCTCCCCCTCTCCCTTTCTCTCTCCCTCTCTCTCTTTTTTGAATGGGGATGTCAGCCAGTGCTTGGATGACTTCATCTGAGCAAATTGTCTCAACTCCCTTGTTAGTCAGTGGAAAGAAATAGGAGCTCTCAGGGCACAACATATTTCCTACTTTAGAATAGGTTAGATGAGTACATCTTATATGTGGCTCCTTTTCTCTATTGACTATACGAGAAATGAAGATTAAGCCTCTCAGATGCATGTCACAGGTATCTAAAGTTAGGTAAGATGATATCTCAATAAATCAGAGTGATCACAGCCAGAAAGAACGATGCTGCCACTATCCCACAGTAATAAGAGCTATTCCTTCTTCATGTTTTAAGGACTTGTCATCCCTTCCATGTTCAGATTCCTCCACCTAAATTTCTGTGCTGGCTTTTGTGTTTCCCCATATTTTTAAGCTTTTTATTTACAGACACAGTGTATGGAGACATTACTCCCCTACTTCTTGTGCAGCATCTTGTATATGCATGTATCAGGAGGTTGCAGGCACTGAAATTACTTTTCACACTCACAAAAATGATTGAAGGATCACAGTACTGGGTACCTCACTGTTGGATTTGCAGATGCCTATTTCACCCAACAGAAACAGAATAGGTTAAATACTTTTTTTCTGGTTATTTCCTTTCCATCTTTTAAATTCCAGTTAACTTATTGGCCTCATGTTGAATACCATCAATGTTCCCCAATCTGAGAAATATTATAATGTTACTGGCTGGTACAAAATGCTTCTGCTGTGTTTTAAGTATAGCAATATACGGCCAATGAGATTTTAATGGCTCTTTATCACAGCTGGACTATAGTAATAAATGCATCAAGACTTCAGACACTTACATTTTCCTTATATGTGACTGAGGACATTGAGGAACCCAAATACATGGGAAATATAATTAGAATATTTTGATTTACAATAAAGTAGCCAATGTTGTAGCACTATTTTCAGTCTCCTCAGATTTAAACTTGGCTCACTTCAGATTTTAATGCACCAGAAAAATCAATATTAGGCTAACTTTATAGACATAGCAGCAAACCTACAAATTTTTTATTTCCAGATATTCACGTAATCTCTGGTGACTCTTACAAGATGAGCTTTTCCAGTCACAAGCGATAATGAAGCCATCTGCTTAGAGATGTGAGATCATCAGGTATCAGGTTTCCTACTCTTCCAGATTTCATTAAAACTATGATTTAAAAGAGGAAAGGTTGACATAAAATTTGTTTATTAATTCGGTGACCGACTTTTTTTCTCCTTTCATATTACAGACATGTTTTCATCCTTTGATAATGATTCTTGTAGCACAAAATACAGCCTAGAGCGATTTGTGTGCATATGTGATCATAAACGTAGGTACATTATTAAGTAATATTGCACAAATACAGACACATTTGTCTTTCACTTGTTTTGAAAAGTATAGAATTGAAAAGGTAAACTTGGAGCAATTCTTGGCCTGCAAGTTATTTTATGTTTTAGATCACTGAAATTAAAGTCACTTTCAGTGACAGTGTAAACAAAGTTAAATGTGAAGTTGAATGTGGAGGAGCAAGTTTTAGCTCTCTTCACACTGCATTTTACAAAACAGCCTGATAAAAGGAGGTTTTTTCTACCTTTTATGAATTTCATGTGAGCAGCACAGTCAGAGACAATTGCAAATCACAGAAAACACATGACAATCTCCCATAATGGAAAATTTCTCATCTTTTTTAGTAAATGGTAATAACTTTACTTCTGAGATGACACCATTCTCGATATCCCGTTCCTGTTTATCTCACTGAGATGTTAGGACTAAAGGGTCTGATGTTACTCATCCTGCCAGAAGCCTCCCTATTTTGCATTTGGTTACTTGATCAAAAAGTTTGAGTGTGACAGTAGAAAGAACGTAATGCTGTAAAGCTGCTCTAGCGTAATGCTGGATGAGCCGTACTAGAGATACTTGATCTGTATCTTTCTCAGGAACAAATATGCAGTCGTATATTTGGGTTAGCCCATATTTTGGTTTTGGATACCCAGGAAATGTCTACATTCATATTGTCTTTGATTTTCACTGCAGACAAAAATCCCTCTTCACTGAGTCCCTATCTGCAGCACGCATACATGAATCCATGTCCATGTCTCTTCTGCATGGTAGTGTTGCCTAGAGTAATAATTTCTGATTTGTGGTTTTTTTTATGTACAACTGGTTCTGTAAAATCAATAGAATAAGCCTATTCTATGGTATTTTAACTTTTCTGTTTTCAGTCAAATATGATGCCCCTAAGCAGTGGTGGTCACAAATGTTGCAAGAGTTTAAATGTTATTGTCGTGGTTTCTCCAGCCCATTCTGTCTAGGAGGGCTTCCTTGTTCATTGTAAGGGTGCTCTGCATAGTGGAAATGGCAGGACAAGGCTGCACAAGCTTTGTGCTCCAGAACAGGCACCCAACTATTTCGAAGTTCACACTGTAATAGACAAAGTGGTGAGTATTTTATAATAGGCAAAGCAATGTCAGTATTTATAATAAAGATGTTATAACTTGAGTTAATCAAGATGCTGTTTTATTACCACTTCTTAAATAGTTGGGGTGCTTTATATGACTAACACCCCAGTGCAAAGCCCATTTTCCACTCTGTTTCTGACTATTAAATACTGTTGTAGGTAGTTTGACTAGAAGTTGTTGCTTAAGCACAGTCAGGTGTCTCTTTGCAGCAGACACAAGTGGAGGTTTTAGCATATTTTTGAAAATGGTACTTTTGTCTCTTTCCCCTTGGAAAGCAGAATGAAAACTTTCTTGACACTGGTCTCTTAGCCCTAGCTTTTTTCTTTTCAATATATAAAAAGGTAATTAAAAATAAATCACTACATTGTTTCTGCCTTCAGCCAAAAAGCCTTTCAAGCATATTCACCATGGGTAAAGAAGAGTTTGGTCTTTTCAGAATATGCACTTCAGTGGCAAATATCTGCTATTAGATAGATTAGAGTTTGTTGTGAACATATCCCAGTAACATCTCGCTTGGTCAGTCTTAGGCTGCTTTACATGACTCATTGTGGCATCATATGTGAATGTTCTTCAAGAAGAATGATGTGAGATGAAGAATTAATTAAATTTATAAGGAAGCAAAATTTGCTTAAGGGCAGAGATAATATGTTTACCTATGATTATAGTCACCATTTATTCCTTTGTGATTATGGGGTTAGAAGAGCTTATTGATTACCCCTCTTCTCCAAAATTAACATAACAGGTTTTTGACATAATAAAATTGAAAACAAGAGTATGCTATTTTAACTCATTTGAGCCTCAAAGTCTTTCTTTTGTTTCTAAATAATTTTATGAATACTTTGGAAATTTAAGTTATTTGGCCTTAAAGCAAAATTCTTGGGGTTTTTTTATGAAAATGTGGATTTAGGAACAATACGTTGTAATTAGATTGTCTTGTTATCTGCTGTTTTCTGTTATTCTAAATGGTTATCAAAGTTAATCAAATATGTTTGAACTATTTTGTTGAGAAAAATGTGCCTATGGTTAATTTTGTTCTTTCAGACTCTCAGGGTGGTATTTCACCTCCAGATTGCACACACCGAATTACAAGGGGGGGATGCACTCACCTGAAAATAGATATGTTTGCCATTTGAGATGTTTTAGGGTTCCTAAGACACATGCAGGGGTTTGGCAACTATGATACAGTATGTGTGGGAGACCTGGATGACAGAAGGAGCCCATCTCCTGGTGTTCAAAATAATACCATACCCTTATATTCCAGCAACTGATTCACATGCTGAATGTCTGCTTATGAGCAGCATTTCCTCTTAAATACACCTGCTGCCCTATGAAATGCCCCCAGTTATCCTGCCTGGCCTTCAGCTGCCCCTTCGAAAGGGCATGGTTGACCCAGAGGTCCTGTGCCAGCCTTGTTAGCTCTGTGAGGACGTCCTGCATAGCCTAAAACACCTCAAATGGCACCAGACCCCTCTACACAGATAACTGAAGTGAGCCATCAGCTTTTTCAAGTGCAGAATAAGCCTAAGGCAAGGAGATATGGACTGGAAACCTAGGAATGATGGTTTTCTTTAAGAGGAACGGAAAAGGCGGTGTTTCTGTGATTGAATGACAAAAGAAAAGACACGGCAGCTCAAACCACAGTAGAAAGAGTTTGTGAGTTGTCTGTGGAGCAGTCAGGTGTGTCAGGTCGCTTTACCACCGCATGGCAGACACAGCACAGTAGAATTCGACTGACATTTATATTTTGAATTGGTGAGTGCGATAGGTGTGATAGTTTCAGCTGATGTCTGCAGAATAATTACATGAATATCAAGGAGTCCCATGATGAGGATGTTACAGTGAATCAAAGATGGACTTGTCTAGGCTACAGTCAAGAGCTGGAGCAGCCAGGGACATTTTGCCTCCTGCTGTATTGTGGAGGACGAAGAGGGGAAAATTAGATACCACTTTTAAATATAGAGAGTAAAGTGTGGTCTCAAAGTCACAAGCCTTAGAGGTCAGGAGGATATATGGCTTAGGGCAATAAGCAATAGTGATAAGGCAGATGGAAAGTAATGAGAAAACGACAGTTTGGATGTTTTGAGACTTTTTTGCCTGTAAGTAAAAAAAATAGCAATAAAAGAAATCTTCTTGGGAAGGTGGGGTTGCTCATCACTAGGAAGCTAATTCATCCTTGATTAGAGATGATGTTTTTTCTTCCTGAGAATTTTTTTTGAAGCAATGTTTACTTTCCTGTTTTTATTTCAAAGAATGCATTTTCACTGAGGTAAAAGCCAGAATCTGCATATAAATGGAAATCCTTCAACATCATCACAGGAAAATTTCATTTTCTTGTGCAAGGATAATATTATTATATACACTTCTTAATACTGAATGAAGTGTAAACCAGAATATTTTATTTAAATGTAAATTTTGAAAAATGAATGCAAGGGTATCTCTAAGTTCATTCAGCATCAAAATGCTGCTAGTGGGTAAAATGAATAAACAAACTATACTTCATCTTCTCTCTATATATCTGTTAATATACAATTTTTGAATAAGTCTAAAAGCAATGTTACTTGGCATTTTTATTTATGAAAAGCAATTTGTGACAGGTAGGACATAAGTCTGTAACCCTTTAGTTTCCTTCTGGTTTGTGTTTGAGAAAAAAAAGCAAGACCTTTCAGTGTTCTTCTCACATAAGCTGTTTATCAAAGAAATTACTATTGGTGTGGCTGCCACTATGGTGCAAGGACTTTGCTTGTCTTAATCTCAATTTCCCTGAAATTAAGTGTTACTTTCCCTGTTCTAGACATCTGCTATTGTATACTTGCTGTTGGAGACAATACATTGAACTAGATAAACCTTTTTTTTTTTTTTTTTTTTGGTTTGTTTTGAGGTTTTTTTGTTTAGGTTTTTATTTAAAGAGAGAACTGCTCTGGCTTGTTGAATCCAGAAGAGGATTCACCCAAGAGCAATAAAATGGTAGTGCCCCACTCTCTTTCTCATTTCCTTTTCCCATAAAAAAGCTGGTTCAATGGTAGTTTCTGGTATATTTAAATTAAAGTAAGGTACTGTTTTCAGGACTCTCGTCTAGCATCCAAAGAAGAGCAACGAAGCTGGTGAAGGGTCTGGAGCACAAGTCTTATGAGGAGCGGCTGAGGGAACTGGGGTTGTTTAGCCTGGAGAGAAGGAGGCTGAGGGGAGACCTTATCGCTCTCTACAACTGCCTGAAAGGAGGTTGTAGTGAGGGGGGTGCTGGTCTCTTCTGTCAGGTGGCTGGAGATAGGACGAGAGGAAATGGCCTCAAGTTGCTCCAGGGGAGGTTTCCATTCAATCTTAGGAAAAATTGCTTCACCAAAAGGATTACCAAGCACTAGAACAGTCTGCCCAGGGAAGTGGTTGAGTCACCATCCCTGGAGGTATTTAAAAGACATGTAGATGTGGCACTTAGGGACATGGTTTAGTGGTGGACTTGGTAGTGTTAGTTTAATGGTTAGTCTTGATGATCTCAGGGCCTTTTCCAACCTAAATGATTCTATTCTTAGTTATGATACACATTCAGTGTGACATTCACAGTCACACCTGGCAGTTTCTATTTGCCATTTTTAAATCGGGGTAGTATTTAGTAACTTTATTAAGCTCATGGCACACCTGGGTTGAAATAGACTGCTAAGTATTGCTGATACCTTTTTCCTGGCTTTAGCAATTCAAAAACCACCCTTTTTGGTCACTACTGAGAACTGAGTTGCTAAAATGTGATGTTTTACGTCTGTAAACAGTAATTACACATCTGTGAATAATTGTACATTAACAGGCTAGTACTGAATTTAAAAAATAGAAGTGTCATTAAAACACAAACTGTAGCAATACACGATTATAAAATTAATCACTGTTGTAAAATAACAATAACAAAAACCAGCTGCCTTTCAGAGGGATTAGCGTTGATGCCATTCCAGCTTTCTCACTTTCTCTGTTTAGTAGTGACATATGATGGTCTACTCCCTTTAACTCTTCATCTATCTGCAGTATTGCAATCTATCATATACCAAACCTGACTAATGCAAATCCTTTTAATGTAAAATGAATAAATCATCAGGTCAACCACCCATTCCTGCAAGTAGAGTCACATTTTATTTAGGAAACAGAGCATTCAAGAGATGGCTTTGAGAGCCCTAGAGTTTGAGAGAATCCTCTGGTTCTGTATTCTTCAAGGGTAGGAGGATCAGCATGTGGCTCCATTAGATATCTGAGAAGGTCCATTCTCTAGGGAGTCCTTATGCAAGAAAGATAAATAAATGTCTTATTGGACCATGAGGGAGGTTTTACAAAACCAAAAAAATAAAGTTAGACAAACACAATGCCTGACACGATGAATATTGCATGAGCAATACCATCTTCTTATTAGAAATCTTTTGGAGAACTGCAGTATCATATGGTTCTCTCCTCCCCACCCCACCCCCTTCTTTTCTTCCTTTAAAAAATCTAAAAAGTGTTTGGATCAAATAGCGAATTAATATATTTGAATAGCAGTATTTGCCTGACTACAATTTTCAGGTATCAGGTAGTCTTGACATTACATTTCTTAGAAACCTATTGTAACACAAGGAGTGAGCCGAAGTAAACAGAAATAACAAATAGGCGGTGAAAAATCATATAAATTGGCACAAATGGATCTCTTTGGGTTTAAGTAGTCTTTTTGTTGAGAACTTGAGTCCAGTCTTTTTACAGTCAACAGGAGCCTTTCCAGAGACTGCAGTGAACTTTGATTTATTCCTTGCTATCCAGGTATGAAGAGACAATATTAAGGATACCTGTGTTTAGAAAGGGACCTTTCAAATCCACAGGGTTTGCTTTCAGGTTATTAGGATAACACAGATTAGTATTTTAGCCAATTGTGAGCTGCTCACAGCATCCATATTATAAAAAGTTCTGCAACTTATTCTTGTAATACTCCAAGCTTCATAAGCTCTACTTAGTGAGCTCCTGTTCTGTTATAAATTACCGAGTCCAGTATTATTGCAAATCCAAATAAACTCCCTGGTGATTACAGATTACAGTCACAAATTCAAAAGGTATAACACAATATACTTTTCTTAGCTAAATTAATTATTTCAGTTCTGGGCAACTCAATAGTAAGAACTGAACCACCAGCTGGCTAATATGTACAGTCAAAACATTTAGCAGCAGGTTTTTACATTAGTAACAGCAAGAATCCATTTCACAGAAGACAACAGAGAATAAATGATTCTCATTTTAAGAGTCCTTAAGGCTAAAGTGCTTTATCCTCCTTAAATGTTCTGACTAACTAGCTCCACATGATGTCATCAAGATTAATTTTATGTAGGTAGTTTCTACTGCAGAAATACAGTAGAAATGTGTACAAGGCTATGGGAAGCAGGGGAGACAGAGCAGAACAGTTCATGTAAAACAGAATTGTCCAGTTTCATAACCAAGCCTTACAAGTCTTGGTTCTCTTCAGTGTGTGGGGGAATCTCCTTTTTCCAATTGCTGATGTTGTGATTGTAAGCTCAAAGATGGAATATACTAAACTCCTCCCTACTCAGAAGTTTTCTTTTCCATGAGTCAATGTGTAGGCTAGACCTTTTTTAGAGACTAATTTGCAAAGAAATGGTGCCAATATTCTTCTGGAAAGCATGCAAAAGACAGTATATCTAGGAAAGTGCAATGTTAATTTGCTATTTAACTGGGCCAGAAAAGATATAGGGTAGGTTGGGTTTGGGTGGGGCTTTTGTTCCACCCCCCCAGTCCCCAAAAACACCTTATATCATGTAGTTTGAGGAAACTATGTTAGTTGTTAAAAACCACCTTATTCAACAACACAACCAGTAGCGCTTTAGCTATCTGAACTTCCATTAAAGTCAAAGGAGGCACAATTCAGTTACATAAGCACCAATGTCTAATTTCATTGGAGAAAACCCAGAATAACCAAAACGTTATGTACCAGAGTAGCAGGTATGACACAAGACTTGTTAGAGACATTGATGAGTCTGCTTTGTTTTATGTTTGTCTTTTTCATGAGAACTCCAATCTCAATTGCTTGTTGCAATTGACAGCAATTTTTCCATTAATTGCAATGGGAAGATATGACATGGGACATTTTGGAGACCCACATTCTTCTGGTGTGACAGTTTGAGGCCAGGGAGATTACAGTAATGCATTTCAAATGATACTAGATGCCTGTGATAAAGAAGTTGAACTGAGTGCTTGCAATCTAGCCAAACTCATCAGTGGATGCTAGCATTTCCTCAGCTATCCAGTAGGATAAACTCAGTAGCTCTCCAGATCCACTGATTCATTTGCCTGAACGTAGTTATCTAAACCCACACACAAACATTAGATAATTATCTATCTGCTTGTGTCAAATTCTCTGTGTTATGTCCTGTATGATCCAAGATACATCCTTGGTTATCTCAATGGCATTAGCTTTTAGCAACTGGTTTTCAGCAATTGAGACCCATCAGCTTCCCAGATCTTCAGTCAATATAACAGGAGGTTTTCCCATTCCCAGAAGTTGTCTCAGATATGTTGGGATGTTTTGCATTAGACACTATGTAAGACACTTGCTGCGGAGGCACCTACATTTAGATTTTTCCTGTCTGAAGCTAATGCTTGGTGTGGGCACCAAGAGATGCATTTGGTGACCTAATCTGGGATCTTAACGCAGGACTTGATTCTTCCTAAAATTCAACATAGTCGGTGAGGAAAGTAGGATACTCCAAAGGGCATTTCAGAGCAGGAGCATTAAGTAGCAGGAGCATTTTTTCCCTCCATGTTATGCAGGTAAACTGCAGCTAGGATGGGCAGAATCAGTTGTCCATTTGGGCCATTTGAAATTGCCTAGATTATCTGCCACATCATCACGGGACTGGCAGATGAACCCCAGATACACTGGAGATCCACAGAATTCTGGCACGGTAGCTGGAAGCCAGGCATAATATTTTGAAGCATCTCAACATGCTCTAGACACTACGTCCAGGCACCATTTCTTCTTGTATAGACAAATTCTATTGTGCACAGAGAGGCACAGTAAAGAATGATATATACAACTTATGAGTGCAAAGCAATTATTTGCTAGTTAGTACACACAACAGATAACTAGGACTAATGAGCTACTAGGCTAAGCATTAATATGATCCCACAGTGAGATACCCAAAACATCTCAGCTGGGCGACCACTTTGCTTTGATGCTTTGACGGCCTTGGTTTTTTTCCTTTCATCACTGGGAGAGGACATTCTTCCACTCCATAAAGAGTGGAATGGAAATTAATAGAAATTTCATATTTGACCATGGTGAGAATTATTTTTAATACTGTCATAATGATGGTGATAATATTATGATCCTTCTGTTTCTTTTTTTTTTTTAATCCACAGATATAGAATATTTTATATAGACATCCAAATAGCTTTTAGAGTTGGGGAAATGAGGATGCTTAAAGATGACTTGGTTTGCACAGGGACAAAAAGATCTAGGACAGAATGCATCTGTTTCTCAAGCATGCACTTTTATCTCACTGGAATCAGTGGGATATAGAAAAGTGATTAAAGTATTAATTGCATGCATTCCTTAAAGATGACAGATATAATTCTGGCCCTGTCCTGTCCTATCCTAATCAAGTTTATAGTTTTAATTTTATTTGAAAGTTGATTAGACAAACGAGAATAGGTGAGGGGAGGATGTATCATTCGAATACGCAGTATGTTTTCTGTAAATTTTTAATGAATCTGAGAATTGATAGCCTTAGAAAGAAAATTAAATAATTTGTGGAGAATTTGGGCATTTAAAAATGTTTCAAATGACATTTTAGAGAAATGACGAGCACAAGACAATCTCAACTTAAAAAAATAATCCCCCTTTATGTGATTTTTTCTTTCTCAGTCAACTCAGTTACGTTGCCTGAAATTCACAAAATGAACCCTGTATTTTTCACAAAAGAAAGATGAATCCAATGCTTACATTTTGCCACTTTTAGACAGGGATATCAAGTAAGCGCATGCTGAACTAGTTTGCTGACTTAATGGGTCAATGTTTCAAATATCTCAGGTATTGAATCCCAAAGTCAATTTTCTGGATATTTGGGCAATAAGACATTGTGAAGGAAATTCAGAGTTTCACTGGGGAAGAAAAAGAAGTTAAAACTAGTGTTGTCATTGCATGTAAAATATTTCCAAATTTGAAATGGAAGACAGATGAGCACCAGAACAAGTTGGTGCAGAAGATCATAGTAGAAAGAGGTTTAAGCAAGAGACTAAGTGGGGGTTTGAAAAAAACTTGTGTAAGGATACTCTGTCTACCCGAAACCCTATGTGAACAACATTATTCTTTAAAAGTGAACTTACAGCCTTTCACAGAATGGCAGCTCAGGACCGTTATTACCATTAAACACATGCAGTGTTGCACGCAAAATTGTTTTATGGTCAAAAAAGGAACACACCTTTTATACAGAGCCAACAATATCTTGTGAGTATAGTACAAATCTTACCAGTCTAACCAAATAATTATTGCTAGTCCAGGTCTAATTACAGAAAAGTACACAGTCATAGAAAAGTGTCCCAGCAGTAATACAATTTAAAACGTTACACTCACACTCCCAGTATAGGAGCATGTGTAACTGTGCCTCATTTCCCTGGGGTTATGCTTACCCTGCCTCTGTTCCTCTGTTCCTCTGGTTCTTAAGGCCATCAGCACTCATGTACCTGAAGAAAGAGGTGGTAGAGGGGGTCAGTGTCCCAGCTTTGTACTAGCAGAAGGCCACTGCTG